>NC_138882.1:119357538-119600038 GCF_965194825.1 Balaenoptera physalus
AGAAAAGCCACGATATTTTTGTCTCCACTAAAACTGCTTTTTCCTGTTTCTAACTTTTAGTCATTACCAGGTATTTGCGGGTTTGATTTGTCTTCTTTTTTGGCCTAATCTGCGGACTGTCCAGAGGGAGTTTACTGCAACAAAAGAGCGCTTTTTCAGCCTGAAGGATGTGAGTTGACCAGCATTCGGGACTGATCACTGTGGAATCGGCCCTGGCCAGTGGTCCTGGGTGGAAAGCACACATGTGAGTGTTCAACTAAAAAGACCAGGTCAAAGCAGATTCCAGGGGAAGTGCTTGGAGGAGTTTAAATATCTGTCATTTTGCATTTTTATAAAATATAGTTTTAAACCTCACTAGAAAAACAAAACTCTGTGTTAGCAACAGTAGCCAAGACATTCATTGAAAGAGGACTCTAATTCTTTTTAAGCATCATTTTTCTATTTTGCAAATCCAGGTGTCGGTAAGTATTTCAGCCAAAGTGATTTTTGAGGAATTATTTCATCCTTAGGGCTTTGTTTTGTTATTTTTGACTTGCCCAGAAACCTGCTTTCACGTCATTTGGGGTGGGTCTTCAGTGGTGCTTGATGAATGTCTTTTGCTCCAGTCTTCCACTCATATTGCCAAGTCCTGCTGGGCATGGCCAGCATGTAGAGCCTGTGCTCTTAGGACTCAAACAGTAAAAGATGCTTCTTCCATCAAGAAATTCTCAAATACTAAACCTCTGAGAAAAAGATAACCCGGCCAGATGGGACAGATCCAAGGCACTGGGGAATGTGTCTAGAACACCAAACATAACATCAGGTTCATTGGCCAAGTTAACACACATACACTTAACATTCTCAGATTAAAAACAATAGTAATAAAGAGGAGAAAGAGGAAGGGATGGAGTAGAAGGAAAAGAATCAGAAGAATTCTGTCTTAGAATAGACTCAAGCCGTTGGCATTTTTTTGTTCCCAGAGTTTAACCCGTCAGAGAGCCCTGTGCCTTGCTTGCTCTGTGATTTTGGCAAATTCTCCTCTCTAAGCCCTCACCTCTAAGATAATGGGGCTCACCTCCTAGGACTTGGGCAGGCTAAATGTGATAATGTTTGTAAAGTAAGTGCTGCTAAACATCGCTACTCTTTTTATCATCCTCATCTTTACCCTCATGAATTCTAAGATCCTTGCTCTGCTGGGAGGGCTTTTCTCCTTGGCCACCACACAGACCATGCCTATTCTGTACACCTTTGATACCTGCAAACCTTAGCCTCTTAGCCAAATCATGCTGCCCATCCTGGAATCTCTCCATATAATTCTTATTTGAATCTTTCACCTTTCTAATTTCCCCTGACTTGTATACCTCATCTTGGAAACTTCATTTTATTTTCTTATATGCAGTGTTAAGTCTTGTTTATAACATTTGGCTCATGGGTCCCTACTCGATTAGAGCAAATAGCGGTGCTTAATATATGTCTTGTTTTTAATGTGCGTTAACTCTACAATTAAAGTGCAAGGAACAGAATGTTCAAACATGACAAAAGGAACACTACAATTGAAAATATATTTAACTAGAATTACCAGAGAATAAAGAATTTTGATGAATTGTATTTCTGATTAGGCAGGAAAGATTTGTTCCAAAGCTTTCTATAAAGACTTTAAAAATATATTAGCACAAAATTTCCCATCTCAGTTAAGAACACTGTGATAACTATAACAACACTTATGTGATAAGTGGGGACTTTAGCACGTATCTGGTCACCATGCTAAACAATTATAAATACAGAACAGATGAAGATGGAAAAGATATTAGAGACTAAGCTAAGTACATTCTAAGTTTTAGAGTTAAATTTTGGCATTTTTGGAGAGAGGGGTAGAAGTGATTTGCTGGAATAGAGAAGGGATGGTTAATTAAGGTTTACTATTAGGTGGAATCAGAAAAAAAGAGGTTTTGCTACATACATACAGATCAAGAGGTTGCAAAGTTTATTTATTGTTAAAACTAATGAAAGGCATGGATTGGAGGAAAGACTTCATTTGTTTTTCTCTGAGTCCCTTTGAGCACCTGGATAGAACTTGAATTTAAAAGGTTACACCACTGAGAAAAAAGAGCTCCGAGTTGAGTTCTGGGTTCCAGCACTTCCTAGCCGCAAGACCCGGAGGAAAAATCTGACCTCACTTCCCCTCATTTTTCTCACCTATAGAGTGAGGGGCTCTAGTACTATGTGACTCACAAGATCTTCATCAAGACAATCTTTTGAGATGGTCTTGCGAAATTAAATACACTTTTATTGAGCATTTATTATGTGGAAAGCATCATGTTATCTTACAGGGTATAGAAGCACTGAAATAGTACCTGCCCTCAAAAAAATACCTACGTCAGGAGCCAGTGTATATACCTTTGGAAGGTCTTCAAGTCATAAATAGTTTCCTTTAGAAGTGGCCATCCATCTGACATAAGTGTGTTGAGGAACAGAAACAGGACTTTTCCCTGGATTAATGGGCCCAGGTGCCTGTGATGGTTTCAAACAGTGAATATTTCCTTCCCTTCTATGAGGCAAACCACACGTTTGCTGTGGACTCCGATGAGCAGTTGGAAAGCAAAGAATTAATCTATATTTGATTAAGAATAACAGAATAATTGCTGATAATAATCATGATGATGAGAACAGTAACAGAAAGGAAACCACCTGTGAGTTATTTCAATTCACATAGAGATTTAAACTAAAAATCATCTCAGAAGCTAAACATAGAGTAATGTATTTTGGATATTCTTTAGACAGAGTGGCGAGCTGTTAATCTAACCATCTAGACACAGATCTGGGAAGATACATGTGGGAAGTAAGAACTAAATATATAAAAATTGAGCCTTTTTTTCTTTTAACTGATGTTTTGCCAGTATGTTACGGCCTTCATCAGAGAATGCAAACACAAACTTTAGTTTGGACATCAAAGCATTTTTCATTTCTAGCATAGGTAATGAAATAAATGTGTAAAGTCACAGATCCAGGGGCTCTTTTGTGTAGCTGGTTGTTTTATCACAACATTAAAAAAAAAAAAAAAAGGTAGCTTTCCATATTAAATTTTAATACCTAGAAAAAGTTTGAAAAGTCATCAAGAGATTGACTTGCAAACAAAGACAAGATACTAGCTAGTGCTGAGCATGGCTTATTTAGAATAAGTTCCACTGGATTAATCTGATCTCTTTAGACAGAGTGACATACCTGACAAATGATGGGCCGTGGGTGTTTGAGAAGAGGGAACAAAGATAAAATATACAAGGAGATGTCAGTGACTAAGGTACGTTTAAAACCAGATTCATGTTAGTTTATTCCAGACACAGGAACACATATTACTTTTCAAAATAATTCTCTCTATTCTCCTTTGAGGTTCAATTGTCTCATCTATAAAATATGAGGGATGGATTGGATGAGTACTTTTCGAACTGTATGTCATGGCCTTTTTGAGGGTCATGAGATTAACCTAGCGTGTAACAACTAGCAATTTTAAAAACATGAAATAGAATAAAGCAAAACAGAAACCATCAGAGTCAGCTGCATGCAGTAATGGTAAGTACACGTCTGTATAACTTTTGTTTCACCTGTACACTGTGTGTGTATGTGCTTTAAGTGGAATATAATGTAAAATATATTTCCCATTGTGGGTTGCATGCCATATACATGATGCTTAAGAGAAATTAGAAATAATACATCTTTGTGTATTAGATTTTAAAACTCAGCCCTGTGTGAGCTTCAACCCTATTGGAACTCCATCATAAAATAGGAGCTTACATGGCTACCCTTCTCACCTTCCTTCTGAAGAAATGGATAATTTTTTTTCTTCTCCTCCTCCTTTTAACCTCTTCTTCCCCCTTCCACTTCCCTTTCTTCTCCACCCCTCCCCATCATTCTTCTTTTTGACCACAATTATTTTTATGTCATTTATTAAGAGGTTATCCATAATATGTATGTAAGTCACGAAACATAGTAATAAAATAAACCCATCATCATTTAAGAGTAAGAAAGAACGTTACCGACACCAAAGGTGCTGCCCCATCCAATCCAAACCACCTCTTCCCCCGCAAGGTATCCAGTAGCCTGAATTTCATATTTGTTACTTCTTTATCTCTTCTTGCCTATTTTATTATGTATATGTGTCCCTAAACAATATTTTGTGCTTTGATTTGTAATGACTTTTATAAAAGTGGTACTGGTATGATGCAGCTTTTTGAAACCTGATTTTCGTCACTCTAGTGTGTTTGACAATTCATGTGTGCAGCTAGAGTTCATCCATTTCTAATGCTGTATAACATTCCATTCTATGACCACACCACCATCCTCTTCCCAGTGAGCTTCTGTCTCCTGGTGCTCATAGCCAGAATTTCTCGAACAGTGGTGCTTCCCGGTCATTTTCACATCACAGCACCGTCAGACCCTGCGCTGACCTGACACAGGCGGGAGGACTACCACTGTCCCAGCCCCGCTCAGCGGTCCCAACAGCACATCTGTGACTTCTCCTTGACACATCAGTCTTCGACTGCATGCAGGACAAAACCTCTGCTGTTGTGTATACCTTTTCTAGGCCAAGGATTGCCAGGTCTTCAAGTATGGGACTGTTGATTTCATAGCACGGTTTTTCAAAGTAGTCATTGCAATTTTTGGTCTGGATAGCAAAAATATGTCTGTTGTGCCACATCCTCACTGTAGTTGATATTATTATTCTTAACTTTTGCCAGTTTAATATGGATATGAATTGTGTCTCATGGTCTTACTTTGTATTACTAATGATTTTGAGCTTTTTTTCACATAATATTTGCCTTATGTATTTCTTCTTTGTGACATGCCTGTTCAAATATTTTACCCATTTTTAATTTGGATGACTTTTTTCTTACTGACTTGGGAAAGTTTTTTATTTATTCGTGTTATCAGTATGTTGTTGGTTATTTGTTGTCTTAGTCAGCTTAGGTTGCCGTAACAAAATTCCATAGACTGGCTCAAATAACAGAAAATTATTTCTCACAGTTTTGGAGGCTGAAAGTCTGAGATCATTGTGCAGCATGGTCAGTTTCTGGTGAGAGGTCTCTTCCTGGCTTGCAGACAGCCACCTTCCCATTTTATCTGAGAGAGAGAGAGAGAGAGAGAGAGAGAGAGGGCCTCACTGGTATGTCTTCTTATAAGGGCACTAATCCCATTATGAAGACCCCACCCTCATGATCTCATCTAACCCTAATTATCTCCCAAAGGCTCCAACTCCAAATACCGTCACAGGGGAAGTCAGAGCTTCAATACATGAATTTGGAGGAGAAAAAATTCAGTTCATAGCATACATATTATAAATACTCCAAGTTTGTGGTTTTTCTTTTCACTTTTGTTATGGTGCTTTTTGATGAAAAAAAAAAAAAGATAGGCTCACAAATCTTGTTTTTATAGCAACAAAAGTGTTGTATTATATATTCTTCTAAGAGTTTTAAAGTTTTGCCTTTACTGATTTAGTTTTAATCCATCTGGAATTTGTTTTTGTGAGCAAGCTGAGGTACAGATTCAATTTCAATAATTAACAGTCTAAGTACCATTTACTGTATGGTCCACATTTCTCCAGTGAGCTGCTATGCCACCTGTGTCATAGTGATCATTTATGGCAAACTCTGTAAGGTTTCCATGTATGTGTGGATTTATCTCTGAGTTCCCTATTCTGTTTCATTGATCAATTTGATTATCCCTGTGCCAGTACACTGTCCATGATACTATATATATATATAATATATCTTGATATATGGAACGGCAAAATCCTCTAGGTTGTTATTCTTCTTCAGAAGGATCTTGACAATTCTTTGACCTTTGTCTTACATGTAAATTTTAGAATCACTTTATTAAGTTCCATTTGGAATTTTTTTTGAAAATTGAATAAACTATAGTTAAAATTTGGAATAACTGAAATTCTTACAATATTGATATTTCCTATCCAAGATCATGGTTTACTTCTCCATTTATTAGATCATCTATGTATTTTATTAAAGTTTAAAATTTTTCCCAAACAGATCTTAAAATTTTCATTTGATTTATTCCCAGGTATCTTATATTTTGTTGAAATTATAGATGATATATATACATTTTTAAGTGTGTTTTCTGTTTTGTTTCCCATGTATGGATATGTGATTTATTTTTATATATTGTTGTCTATCCAGCCATTTAGTCAACTTTTATATTAATTCCAAATATCTCTATAGATTACTTTGCATTTTCTGTGTAGAAAATAATATAATTTGAGAATAATGACAGTTCTGTTTCTTCTTTTCCAATTTTAATTTAATTTAAAAAAGTTTTTTATTATTGTACTGGCTAGCTCCTTCAGAAGAATGTTGAATAGAATTAGTGACAGTGGGCACTTTTGTCTACTTATGGATTTTAAAGCTTATGCTTCTAACTTTTGACAATTAAGGGTGATGTTTATTGTAGTTTTTTCTAGAAAGGAAGTTTATTTTACTCATAGTTTGCTAAAAATTTTGTTTAAATTTTAAATCATGAATGAGTACTGGATTTTATCAAATGCTTTTACTGCATCTATTGAAAAAATTCATAGTGAGTTTTCTCCTTTACTCTATTACTGAAGTAATTATATTGATCAAACTTCTAAATCTTAAGCTTTCCTTGCATTCTTAGGAGAAGCTAAACTTATCATGCTGACTTATTCTTTCTCATACACTACTGTATATAGTTTTCTAATAATTTGTTCAGGTTTGTCAAACTCATAATTATAGTGGAATTGGACTCTAGTGTACCTTCATTCTTCTACTCTTGTCTTTTTTTTTAAATTAAGGAATTCTAGCTTTATATGATAATAATTGGAGAGTATTCCCTTTTTTTCTCTTTTCTAGAAAAATTTAAAGTTGGAAGAATTTGTCCTTGAATATTTTACAGAACTTGTCTGTAATTCACCTGTTCCTAGTATTTTCTAGGTGAAATTATTAACCACTAATACAGTTTTTTTTTTTTTTTAATTATGATAGTACTACTTGGATTCTCTATTTCTTCCTTTGTCAACTTTTGAAATTCAGATTTTCTTGATATGTGTTCTTTCTGTTTCTAGTTTAAAATTTATTAACATAAAGTTATTCATATTTTTCTGTTATGTTTTAAATCTTTTTTCATACCTTAGCCCCATTTTATCATTATTAATATTGATTATAAGTAGCTTTACTTTTTAAAATCAGTCTTGCCAGAAGATTTTTCATTTCATTAGTCCTCAAAGAATTAGCATTTGTCTTTATTCATCCTTTATATTACATTATCATTTTATTTTTACATTAACTTCTGATCACCATTATAACTTTCAAATAGATTTGTTGGATTTATTCTATTGTTGTAGCTTAATTCAGGGGTTGGTAATTATTTTTATAAAGGATCAGATAGTAAATGTTTTAGGCTCTGTGAGCCATACAGTCTCTGTTGTAATTATTCAATCCATGTCATTGTAGCACAAAAGCAGCCATGGCAACATGTACATGAATAAGCACGACTACTTCCAATAAAGCTTTATTTACAAAAATGGGGGCAAGATTTGGCCCTTGAGCTATAGCTTATTGACCCTTGGCCTCACTTTTTGATTCTCAATATGTGGTCTAAGGTTTCTGGGAGGGTCCCTGATATAAAGAGGTAAGGTGAAAATTATTTTCATAATAATTCTAGGATGTTATTTGACTTTTTCACTGTGTTACCTTGAACTGACAGTGCAAAAGCAAGGGTAGATAAAATTGCTGGCACCTTAGCACGACTCAAGGCAGTGGTCATTGTATTCCTTACCAATGCAACCACACTACAAAAGTAAATGTCAGTTTTATTTAAGAATGTCTTTAATTAAACAGCAAAAATTATTACTTTTATTGAATTTTGATCCTTGGTTATGTCTTTTTAATATTATGTTGTTGATTTGGGGTTTATACATAAAACACTTCTGCTGCATTTTAAAGTATGATAATTCTCTCAAGGAAATGTACTTATGTATGTGACTGTTGGAGTTGCAAGCTCAACTAGCCATTTTCATCATGGAACACCACTTTAACTTTACAGAAGAACTAGACAAACTGTGGGTACTCAGCTTTGACTATTTGGCAGACATTTTCACAAAATTGAATGAAATGAGCTTCAAAAAAACTAAAAATATTTATTACCAATGTTAAAATAAATTAGAGCTTTCAAGTAAAATTAGAGTTTAGTATTTTATCTGTCAGTGAGTTTGATAGCTTCCAGATACTTAAAAGTTGTTCCAATGAAATTGGTGGTGATATTAACACGTGAATTTTTATTCATACAATATAATAAAATACATCAACACTCAGATCTTTGTAACTCGGTGTACCAATATTTTCCAGATTATCAATACATGATATTACAAAATCATGCATGGGTAAAAGATCCATTCAAAGTGCAAGACATACCAATGGATCTTAGGGTAATAAACCATGAAAGATTCATTGATGTGGTTTCAGATTCCATGTTGCAACTAACCTTTAAAAGATTACCACTAACGGAGATTTGGCATAGTATCAAAGAAAACTTTTCACAATTATATAAAAGGGCTATTAAAAATACTCTCCTTTTCCCAATACTTGTCTGTTTGAAGCCAAATATTCTTTATATATTTCAACCAAACTAATGTACCATAGCAGATTGAATTCAGAAGCACATATGAGGATCTAGCTCTCTTCTCCTAAGTCAGACGTTAAAGAGATTTGCAATAATGTAAAATAATTCCTTGCTTCTCACTAAATTAGTTTGGAAAAATATTTTTATTAAAATATAAGGTTAATATATGATGGGTTTATTATTTTTAAATGAATTAATAAATGTGGAAAAATTCAGTTTCTAATTCTGTAAATATTGATGGCTATAACTCACACAAATAAAAGCTCTTTGGAATACCTTAATTAATCAAGATTACCATAAAAATATTAGATATGCATGTGTCACTGAAGTGGCTTAATAAATATTATTTAATTATTGAGAAAATAAGATAAAATAAAAGCCCTTAAGGGCCCATGATAATTTTTGAGAGTATTACATGGTCCTGAGACTTAAATATTTGAGAATAATGAACCTAGCTTATTAAATTGGATACTTACCTCATTAATTTTAGCCTTTATTCTTTTTTAATATAAACATTTTAGGTTGTAAATGGCCTTCACAGTCTGCTTTCCACTGCATCCCATAAGTTTTGATACGTAATATTATCACTATCACTCATTTATAGGTAAATTTTACATTGTAATTGTGATGTTTGCTTTGACCCATGAGTAATTTAGAACAGTGGTGTGTTTTTAATTTTCAAAAATGTGCAGATTTTAATTTATCTTTGTTACTTAATTACACTCTACTAAGAGAATATGATCTGTATGATACCAATTCTTCAAAATTTGCTGTGACTCACTTTATGTCTTAATATGTGGTAAAATGTATAAAGATTCCATAGGTATTTGTATATAATATGTATATATTGTCTATTTTTAGTGTGAATTCTATAGATGTCCATTAATCATGTTTGCTCATGAGAGAGGTCAGTTCTTCTCTATCTTTACCAATGTATTGTCTACTTGACTTAATAATTGAGGGTGGTATATTAAAATCTTCCACAGTAGTAGAGATTTTGTCCATTTATCCTTGTAACTCTATAAATTATTCTTTTTCATATTTTGAGTTCACTTTATTGGGTCAACACAGGCATGGAATAGTTATACACTCCTTGTAAATTGAAATTGTTATAATTGTGTAAGTAATCCTCTTACTCCCCAATAATGTTTAAATTTTTCCCTTAAAGTCTATTTTGTTTGATATTAACATTTAACCTTTCTATATCTTTAAACTTTGGTTGTATCTCTTGTGACAGTATATCAATGGATTTTATTGTTAATCAGTACAACAATCTGTCATTTAATGAGCTCATTTAGTCTGTATTTATTATAAATAATGATAATTTTATTATTGTTTTTATAATCTGGCCTCTTTTTATTCTTATTTGTCATTTCTTGTAATTGACTGAGTTAATTTTGTTTGTTTCATTATCATGTTTTCCCTTTTACTGGTTTAGAAGGTATGCATGCTATTTCTATAATTTAAAGGTCACTTTTGAAATTTTTATCATTCATGTTAACAAACTGTAAATTTAATAGTGTCTTACCCTGAATAATATGAAGATCTTAGAACATTTTTACTCTGACCCACCCCACTCTTGACTTACATGCTAGTAGTACTGCCCAGTATTTCAATTGTCTCTCTTTTAAACTCCATAAATTAAATTTTATTTTTAAATTAATATATACGTACAACATACTTTTAAAAATTATGTATGAGTTTAATAAGTTTTTTGTTTACCTTTTTATCTTACATTGCTGCCATTTCTCCTGGGCTCATGTTTATTCTCCCTGAAGCATATTCCTTAGAAGTGCCTTTAATGAAGATTTGCTGATGATAAGTATGTTTTTTTTTTTTCCCCCAAAAAGCTCTTTCTATTCTCCTCCTTTTTGAAAGATAATTTGCTAGGTACACAATTCTAGATGTGCAATATTTTATTTCAATACTTGTTTTTTTTCTGTTTTTATTGTGTCTTATTGCTGAGCAAAGTCTGCTATCAGTAAAATTGTCATTCCTTTACAAGTGATCTTTTCTCACTGGCTGCTATTAAGATTTTTTTTTTTTTTTTTTTGGTTCCAATAATCTGAGGATTCGCTATGATGTAGATGTGGATGTCTTCATATTTATACAGCTTGGTAAAATTTTGCTCCGTTTGTAGATTCATTTCTTCCATCAGTTCCAGGAAATACCAGGCTGTTACCTTTTTGATTATTCCAACTTCTCTATTTTCTTAATGACTCTTATTAGATGTCTGTTAGAACTTATACTGTCTCATATGTCTCAACCTCTCTTTCATATTTTCTATCTTCTTATCTCTCTGGATGCCATTCTTGATAATTTATTCAGATCTACATTTCAGTTTACTAATTCTTTCTCCATCAGTATCTGTTTCTAACTGCAATAATATTTTTATCCTTAAATTTGGGAATTTGTTTTATTTTCTCAAAAGCTTTCAAGGGATTTTTAAGGACTCAGAAATTTACTCATTTTTATGCCCTCTTTTATTTCTTTAAACATTATATACATACTTTGTTATACTTTCATATTTTATATTGTATACCTACCAATTTAAATAACTGACATCCTTTGGAACCTAGATCTTTGTTGTTTCAGGTGACACTCACTCATGGTGGCTTGTTTTCTTGTGTGTCTGGAGATTTTTTTTAATTGTGGGTTCATATTTAAGTGATCTTCCTCTGTAGAAATCACAAAGCTCTAAATTAGGAATGCTTCCCTATCAAAGTTTTTCATTTGCTTCTGCCAGAAAACTACCAAACAGAGAGCATTCATTAACTTTTCCATTGTAGTTACTGGCTTTTGATAAGAAAAAATGTGGGCCCACTGGAGTATTTGAGAAAGGAACTGACTTTCACTTAAGTTTTAAAAAGATCACTCACAATGAAAATAGACTGTAGGAGAGATGCTAGAGATGGGGAAAAGGTGAGAGAATGAACAAGGGAGTGACTGTAGTAACGGAACATGGCATGTAAGCTGGGCAGTGAGGGAAGTGAGGTCATCAAGGGGTAGAGGGATTCTGGAAAGCTGGTAGGATCAATGGATCAGAGACCCAAATAGGGTTAAAGAATTGTTGGAGATGGACCAGAGGGAGTCATCTGCACAGATAAAAAGTTATGTTGGATACATGGGAATGAGATTATCCAGGGGTTTTACCTATTGGTAAGGTCTACACTCCCTGTGGGAATGAGTGGCTGACGTACGGTGGAGGTCAGGAGCCTTAGAGGAGAGGAGATCAAGTATTGGTGAGGCCAGCATTTTAAAAGGATCACCTAATGCATACTGAGAGCTCCAATAATTAAAGCAAGAAAAAGAAAACTCCTTTCTCTTGCTGACATGTACAGATAATGAATGAAAGAGGTATGCACATTTCAACCAGGTGAAGACTACTTCATTGCAATTTTCTTTCACAGAGGGTATGTAAAATAAAATTCCCATACGCCACTACCCAGATTCCCAGGCTTTCCAGTGACAGATTATTCTATCATTATCACAGTACCTTGAGGAAGAAAAAACAAACCATTTGTGTTTCCAATCAAAAATCTCTCTATAAGTGACTGGTATAACTCCCAACTTCCATTTGACATTAAAATAATTTCAAAAGCTTCTAAGAGATGGTGATTATTAACATTTTCATAGGTGATTTTTTTCTATTTTATATTATCTTACTATAAGTGAAGCTCCCACTGTCAGAAAGGTAATTTTTATTTTCTAAAATCAAGTCTAAGTATTACCCAGATGAAGTTTAGTTCTTTTTCCCTAGTGATGCTATTTTATACCAGGTTTATTTTATTGTGTTTCCTGTCCTTGGTTGATTTTCTTTGTCCCCATCCCAAACACTTGATGACTTTGTCATATCCCAATGTGTAGACCCTGTCATCATTCAACACAGTTACACAGGCTTCTCTTTAATCTTTTCTTGATAAATTCTTTCCAATAACCATTTGGAATTATCCTGCTCTGGATTCTATATTTTCCTTCTCCTTGTGGTTTTGAAGTTCATGCAAATATGGTAGCCCAGCCTTTTAAAAGGCAGAAGTCTGTGTTTCCTGCACTGAGCCCCAAGGACTATAGGTCTGTTTCTAATTGTGTCTGAGGCATTTTCTGCCACCTCATTCAATGTACCTGTGGTAGGCCTAAGCAAATGATCACCTATCTAAAGCAATTTACGTTCTTTTAAAACTACACCTCATAATTTTCTCCTCAATTTACTCCACAATTTCAACCTCATAATTTACTGTCACCTTTATCTGGTTTGCTTCATTGTCCAAATCACTAACAAAGGCAAAAGAATAAGCAAATAAGGACTTACTACTGACTTTGAAACCCATCTGTTAAAAAACTTCTTCTTCCACTCCGAGTCAGATTTTAGTTTACCAACACTGACTGACATTTTGCTATAGGACAGACTGTGGTAGATGCTTTCATAGACGTGTTTTCATTGCATCCTCACATCAGTTCCTGAAGAAGTTTTTTTTTTCACATGTGAAAACTGAGGCTCAGAGAAATTAATAAGCTACATAAGGTCACACAGCTAATGAATGGCAGAGCCAGGGTTTGAGCTCAGTTTTTCCAGCGCCAAGTCTAGTTCTTATCCCACTATACCATCTATAATATTAATTCCTATTGCTTATTTTATTTTCACTTTAGCTTCTTTGAATAGCCATATAGAAATCCTAGTTTAATTTATTCTTTATATAAAATATGCCATCTATTGTTTTAGCATATGATACATAAGAATTTTTAATCATTTATCATATACAAATGGAAGCAAATGAATTTAGGTCCCTTGATTTTTCATTTTTAAATTTTTTATAAGTTTTATTAACAAAGCCTATTTATGTAACACCCTACTTACCTGGTGAGGTAGAATTTTAAAATTTAAAATTTCAGTGGCTTCTCTGCTCACAGATGAAAACATCAAATAATCTGGAGACAGATTTTCATCATTGTGAGAGGCTTCCCTTGAGTGGGCCCTTTTTGTTAAGAAAATGTGGGAAGGGAGAGTGAAGATTCATCACCATAGGGGAAGGCCCAGAGTAAAACCCTATGGTGGCTTGAAAAAGATGGCACCTTTGGGGATCCTTTAGTATAGACAGTTCTGGAAGCGGAGTTGACTCATTTTTATCAAGAGATCAAGGCTCTCTGGTTCTCTAAGATTCAAGGTATTGGGTAGCTCTCATATTGGACTGTAGTTGCCCTGTGGAAGGTACACTGACAAGAGACGTCCCCAGAGACCCCAAAGAAAAAACCTACCAGTGGGTAGGGGGGACCTGGCTGCTGACTTGAGCTCAACACAGACACTTAAAGGTTGGGTTGGAGAACTGGTTCCAGCATAGCCTGTACCTGTGTCTGGAAGGCTCTCTGGAGCCACCGGTGGGGTTTGAAAAAATATATAACTAAGCAAATGAAATTGAACTAAAAATCCATTATTTTGATTCCACAGGAAAGACGCACATGTCCCACTGCATCCCAGTGAGTGCAGGACCAGTCTTCCACAGCGACATCTTGAGGCTGAACTGTGGAATAGTTCTTCAGACAGTACAATCCCCCAGAGTTCTTGGGCAACTCAGAATTGAGTGGACCTCAAAAACAAAATACCAAACTTCCTGAATATAAATGCAAGTGGGATTTCAAGCAATTGATTAAAAAATTAAAATTGATTCATTATTGTATCCTAAGATTGGAAAACAGACTCTTGTGTACATACTGACTATACTCACTGCATCTTCATAGCAGCTTCTTAATGAGTCTTTTTGTCCCCCTTTCCCCTCTCCTTTCCAATTTTTCCCCAAATTTCTAAAAATCAGCTGTGCCCCAAAAGTCTGCAAAGTCTTGTTATCACCTACAAAACAGAATCCACACTCTTCACCATGTCATTCAGCATACCCAACAGTCTGACCCCTAAGCCCTGAAGGGATGTAGAAAAGAATAAATATTTATTATCTATCAATCATGTGAGACACTTTATATATGTTCTTGTCATTTAATTTCCTTTTCAACTTTATTTTCCACTACCCTGTTTTAATTGAGGTGTTAATTACGTACAGGAAAGGACACAAATCCTAAGTGTACAACTCAATAAATGTTTACACATGTATCCGCCTGAGAAACTATTATTGAAATTGAGTTGCAGAACATTATCACTTTCCCAAAAAGCTCCCTCATTCCCCTCCCACACTATTCTCCCCAAAGTTTACCACTATTCTGACCATTATCACCATAAGTTAGTTTTGCCTATTCCAAACTTCACATAAATGCAGTTGTACCGTATGTATTCTTCTGTGTCCAGCTTCTTTCACTGAACATTATTCTTTAACTCAATATGAGGTACCACTATAGAGTCGTTTGTTCTTTTTCAACACACATAATGTTTCATCATGTGAATATAACATAATTTCCTTTTTTTTTTTTCAACATCTTTATTGGAGTATAATTGCTTTACAATGGTGTGTTAGTTTCTGCTTTATAACAAAGTGAATCAGCTATACATATACATATATCCCCATATCTCTTCCCTCTTATGTCTCCCTCCCTCCCTCCCACCCTCTAACATAATTTCCTAATTTTTCTTTTATTGATGGAAACATGTTTTTTTCTTTTTTTTTTTGCTATTATGAATAAAACTGTAGTGAATATTCTTGTAGATGTCTTTTTGTAAATGTGAGCACTTATTTCTGTTGGGTATACTCCTAGGAGTAGAATTTCTGGGTTATATGGTATATGAATATTCAGATTCATAGAAACAACCAGTTTTCCAAAGTAATTGAAACAACTTATATTCCAAACAGCAAGTAATATAAAAACTCCATTTACTCCATATCTTTGTCAGCACTTAGCATTGTAAGTCCTTTTCATTTTAGCCATTCTGGTATGTAGTAGTATCTCATTAAATTTTCATTTTGATTTTCTTGTTGAGTAATCATATTGACTACGTTTACATGTGCATATTATCCATTTGAATATCATTTTTTAATTAAGTGCCTGTTCAAGTTTTTTGCCCATTTTTTAATCAGAAAATTGCCTTTTTCTTATCATTTTGTAGAAGCCCTTGATATATTCTGGATACAAGTTCTTTGTCAGATATTTCACATATATTTAAAAATAGATGCATACATATAAATATAGATATAAAAATGTCTTCTCTCATGTGGCTTGCCTTTTTATTCTCTTAATGACATCTTTTGATTGACAGAAATAGTTCAATTTATCAATCTTCTATTTTATGATTGGCACTTTTGGTATCCTGTTTAAGAAAACTTTCCCTTCCCCAAGATTATGACAATATGAAAATATTTTCTCATGTTTTCTTCTAGAAGTTTTATTGTTTTATATTTCACTTTCAAGCCTATAGTCCATTTTAAATTAATTTCTTATGTTTGGTGAGATCTCAGTACCCACTTTTGAATTCTTCTACTCCAGGCAAATTGATAAACTCATTTCTAACTCCTAATTCCTCCTTTAAAAAGTAATATTGGATAATTCTGTCTCTTTACTCCTGCCTAGAATTCTATGGTCTCCTATTTCTGAGTCCTGGAATCTGGTTCTATCTGTGCTCTTGCCTCCTGAGTGGGAAGTGCACTTAGCACTTACTGTTTTACACTGTTAGCTATTTTCATATATGTGTTACCTTGCTTCCAACTAGACTGCACACTTTTTGAGGGTAGAAATTGCCCATAAAGGTTGCCCTGCATATCATAGCCATTCCACAAATATGAGGTGGCAGCTGATTAACATGTGTACTTTCTTCTTTGAGAACATCAGGGGATCTGTTGAGGACGATTTGCTGTGTGGCCGTCTCTGTGAGTGGTGCTGCTGTCATGCTGACAAATGTGTGGAGTTCAGTGGGACAGTTTTTAATATCATCAAGGTAGTATTGCCAGGCCTTTTAACAAGTATTTTCCAGGTTTATCTCCATAGTCTTGTAGATATTCACTTCCATCTTTCCGCGTTGCACATTTTTGCTTATTTGTTAACATCCCTCAGTTTTCGTTAGTGGCTTGACCAGTCTGTTTTATTTTATTCTATCATTATGGTGGAAAGTACAGGTAACCTTTTTTTGCTGTAGCTTCTTTAAAAAAATAGTCAGAATTAAAAAAAAAAATACGAAACAGATTCAAAATCTTCTCCACACTCCCTTTCCCACTCCTCAGGGAAAGAAAAAAATCAGTGGGTCTAAATTTGTCATCTGTCCTCTTAACAGTTATCCTGTGTCTGTCATCTAGATCTGTTGATTTCCAAATATGTCAGTGTACCTGTTCAAAATTATTTTTTTCCTGCTTTGTGACTTTAACAGAGGTGTCAGTATTTTTTAAAGTATTTGTTTCAAGCCCCTCACTTTAAAAGAGTTTAAAAACAGAGTCTTACCTCATTGATTTGGAGTCATAGTTAGTGGCCTTGCTTGCTTTGCTTCCCACATGAGGTGCCAGTGCCTCTTCTTCAACTTAGCTACTTAATTCAGCGTATTCATTCTGGTTTTTGTCATAATTATCATTTCCTCTGAAAAAAAAAAAAGAATAGGTATTATGAGAAATTTCTCTAGGGCTCCCTCCCTATTTCCTCACTGCCATTACAGAGCCTCTGTCCCATCAGTCTTGATCAGGCACGTTGGATATTCTTACTCTTTGCGTTCTTCTTTTCTCAGAGCAATTGTAATCTGCTTTAATTATGGTGGATACTCCAGCAGCCTGCCCTTCTCCTGGGTTTTAGTATTCCCTCCTTCAATACCATACTCACTAGATTTTTTTTTTTTAATTCCCCCAAATTAGCTCTCTTGAATTCTAATGCCCTGATAGGACTGCTTGCATTCTGGTTATGAGTAAGATCCCACCAGGTTTCAGAAATGCCGACGAAAGCAAAGCTTCCTTGCATTTCTGCATACCTCTGAACGCTCACCTTCGTTTTTCAGACTCCTTTCCAGCCTCAGGCTTTGCCTTTTACTCTGCTTAAATTGCTATGGCAGACCTTTTTCCCTCCAAGAGGAGGGGAAATGTTGTTTTAGATGCCTGATAATATATGACTTTTGACCCTCTTGTCTTTTTAAAAAATTTCTCCAGTAAAAGACATTTTTAAAATAGCTATTTATGTTTAAATATAATTTTTAAGTTTTATTCCATACACTCTAGTTTTTACTCAATTCTTCAATTCAACTAATTCCCCAGTTAGTTGATCTTAAGCCCCTGGCCAATGCTGTCACCTTCCAAGCTTCCTCTCTGATGTCCAGGGGAATTTTCACATGGTGAAGAAAGTGCAGAGGCCAATGGCACATACTCCAGCTCACCCTGCCATTCTCCATCAATGCTTGTGTTGTATACACACACACACGCACACACGCACGCCAGTGAATAGCTCTTCTTTCCCACAAAAATGTTGGCTTTAATCATCTCAATACAACCAAACAAGAAATATTTATACTTATTTTTATGAGGGTAGAGATTTCAGAGCCTCCAATGTTTATCTCTGAGAATAAAGGCTTAGGACATCTGCCCTTGGGGGAGGGAGATACACCTATTACATCATGCTTATGGTAAATTCATAGTTGACTCCCAGCCCCCAGCAGCCCCAGAACCACTCTGCCTCCAGTTCTTATTACTGTATCAGTGAGAATGCATTCACTTACAGTTAAAGAAAACACAGCTCGAGCTGCTTGAAACAAAAAAGCGGATTTACAACCTTCTATAAATGAAAAATGCAGAAATATGGCAAATATCAAGTGAGACTCAATCCGGTCACTCAGCACTGTCACCAAGTACCTATTTCTTTTTCTCTGTTCTACCTTCTGTGATGTCACCTCACCATAAAGATGGCTCCTACTGTGGTGCAAAAATGATATCAATAATCTCCTTGCCTACGTTCGTTCTCTTTCAGATCTAAGAAGGAAAAGAGCATTATTTCTGCATTTCTAGTAAGCCTTGGCATTCCTCGAATTGGACCGGCTTTGGTCACATGGACCTTCCAAAATCACTGAGACTGGCCAAGGGAATGCATTCACAGGCTTGGCCTGGGTCACATCACTAACCCTGAAGTCAGGAAAGAAATCTGTTTCCTAAGAAGTACATGTTTCACAAAACGGAAATTATAACTACCAGGAAGGGAGAGGAGGAGGGTACTTTCTGGAAACAACACAAAAATTGAACTCCATAAAAATCCTACCCTAAAGCATGTTGAGTTTACCCAGTCTACACTGCAGCCCTGTTGTAATAAATGACAACAGGAAAAACCCTTCCATTTAAAAAGAGCAAACATACTCACAAACAGAGCAAAAGATATATCCTGGCTTCTAACAGGAAGTAGTTTGGTTCCTTGGGAAAGTGACTGGAAGTCTTTCCACTTTTATTTCTCCAAGATTGCAAAGAAGATTGTTCTAGAGACAAATGCAGGTGATACTAAAAGTTGTCCAGTTGTAGCCCTATTTTGTCCAATTTTTAAAAATAATTTCTACATCACCAAGAGAAAACATTTCTAAATATTTCAGTTAGGTTAAAACGGTGTCTGCGCACAGCAACGGAAGCAAATGCTTTTATGCTGCAATGAATAAACATTCTTCTTCAGGATAATAAATTTATTCAAATGCATAGCATTCAAGGGGTTAAGAAGCAGGACCCGATCTGTTTGGCTTTGCCTTGGATCGTTAGTCCTTTGAAGTCCAGTTACACCAGATGGATCCTCAGGGATCCCTGCCAAACAAGAATGAGAAAACTCAGGTGAGAACAAGGATCTGAGAGGTGAGCTGTAACACGTGTCATTCTTTCTTCCCCCGGGATGATTGCTGGGGAAATAGATACCATGTGTAGCCCTAGGGGGTCTATAAAAGAGCAATTTCTTTTCTTTCTTTCTCTCTCTCTCTCCCTCTCTCTTCCTTTCTTTCCTTCCTTCCTTCCTTCTTTCCTTCCTTCCATCTTTCTCCCCTTTCTTCTTTCCTTTAACTGGAAAAGTGTTAAATTTTTTCTTTCCTTTCTACATCTTTCTATCTTACCTCATGTTTCGAATCCAGCCAGAGGGTATGACTACCTCAGGTCCATCCTAAGCTGAACTGGGCTCAGCTGGGGGTGGGAGATGGGGTGACTCAGAAACACTTTCTAGAGTCAACTGAAGTTCAGAGAAGTGAAGTGACTTACCGGGGTCTCTCAACTAGAAAGCTAGCTCTCCAAACTCTGAGCCAGTTCAAGGGGCAATACCTATGAGTTCTCACTGACAGTGCAATGCTTATTGAAACTGAAGAGACAGATGAAGTAAAAAAAAACTTTCCAGAGCTTAGCACATAGTTTCTCTAGGAATGACACTAATTTTCCCAAGTGCTTTTCAGGGTTGTTCAGAATGTCATCTGTATCTCACTTTTTTTTTTCCAGTTTGGTGTCCATGATTGACTATGAAACTTACAAGAAGCTTTGCATATATACCCAGCATTCGGGAAGGAACTGGGGAAACACTCTTTGGTTTTGTGACTTCTCCAAAATCTCTCACTGAAAAATATTAAAGCCAACTTTTTAACCTTCTCCAAAAGCTTAATATGGGAAGTTTTCCCATCCATCAGATTCTGAGCTAGGAAAAATAGAACTAATGGTTTTGAGAAGTTACCTACATTTTCCTATGTACATTATAAATCATTCAAGATCACTTATTGATGTCAACCTGAACAGACAGCTTACATTCTCCTAGTTCCTTCAACTGTGTCTTAATACAGAACAATTTCCTTTAGTAATCTCTAAGGAACATAACAGATATTTAGTCAAAAGTCTGCCACTCTCCAATTCTGAATGTGCACAGAAATATGATATTTTGTCATCTGTTTACTTTTCTGTCTTGAAATTTAAAATAAAATGTAAGTCCTTCTTGGTTTTTTACCATAACTGTGTTGATTAACCAATAAATAAATATCTGTTCTGAACATACTGTAACTTATTATTCAGAATGCAGTGCTTAGAATTTTCATGAGTTACAAGACCAGTTGTGACCTACCTGCTGCTAGTAATCAGTAGCAAATCTTTTGTTAGAAAGTCTAGTTTCCAAGGAGCTAAGTGTGGCTTTGACATTTTTTGAAGAATCTTGGTCAGAGTCTTGTAACAGAGGTCTTGACAATACAAAGTTTTTAGTTTAAAAAAAAACCAAAAAACTCAAATACCTCTGAAAAAGAACCTAGTAGAATTCCTAAAGCATAACTTGAAAGGAGTAGCAAGTCATGTGACCTTGCTGCCAATTAACCTTGACTCTAAGGCCAGAGGTCAGGGCTATTCCTGTAGCTGTGTCCTCCAGGTGTAGAGTTAGGGGGGAAAAAGGTGACAATTTGGAGGACAATTTACAAGCCAGACATAATCATCTGAAATGTTGATTCTGTGTCATCCTAAGAATTTATGGCAGCCAGAAGGAAAGCAAATACGTTGTGCTAATTCAAGCAGTTACAGCTTCCTTCCCTGTTACCCTGTACAGGAAAACTCCTACAGAAGTTGTAAATCTCACCTTTCGGCAAAACTAATGAGATGGTGTCACTATGTGGGGGGAATGACCTGGGGGCCCTATGAACGGGAGGCAGTATAAAAAGGGGCTTCCGAAAGTTTCACCTGGAAACTGAAGAGGTAACCAGGAAACGAGAACCACCTCCACATCAATGAGTTCTCCTTCATCTATGGAAGTGATAACCCATAAGTATGGAAAGGAAAGCTGGTTGATTTTCACAATACTGATTTTCCTAATAATTGTGGTAATAGATTCGGTTTGAGCCAGGAACAGTTTTTTTTTTTTTTTCTCTCTTCTCCTTTGTCTTTTATCGATTCATTTCTTCACTGAACAATCATTGACCATCTAGACACTACACTAAGCTCTATGGAAACAAAATCGAGTGATACATAATCCCACTGAGTTCACAGGTTGGTAAAAAGGGAGTTATGAAAACAAATAAAACAAAGAAAATGAAACAAGTGCTATAAGAGAGAAATGATGGCGTCAAGATTGGTGGCAGGATTTGCAAAATGGATAATTGAAGTTTAGAATTTAAACTGTGGCCATGAACCAGACTGAAGCTAAGGGCCCTGAAAGTGATTTAACTGAAGACCATGACCTCATATCTACAATATTCAACACAGAGAATGCACAGAGAATACAAGTTAGGTGGTAAAAGAAAAGACTTCAGACACCTGCCCCTCAGGCCTAGGCCTTGCTTTTCAAGGTGCTTTGACTGTAGTTGAACCACATTGTTAAAACCACTTGACTATCTATAAGCTACTTATTTTACATTAAAATTGAACCCCTGGGCTTACTTGCACATATTCTTAATTAATTAACTTCTTCTTTCATTAAGCAATAGATCATAGATGAGGACTTCAGGATAAGTATAGAATGAGGCTTCTGGATCAACTATAAAGTATCAACTTGGGATACCCGGTTATTGGGTCTGTGTCCTGCAGCTGCCTTACTCCCCCACCCCCACCAACATATGTGATCTCCAATGACAGCCGTGTCCCTGCTGGACTCAGTATCATCCCCGAGGAAAATCTGACTTCTGAGGAAAAGCACTGTAATATTTTCATATGGATAAAAGCAGGTAAAAATTAACTTTGGGGGCAATGTTGAAGGGTAAAAATTGATGTGTGTGGAATTGGAGTGGGTTGTAAAAGCATGTTATCCACCATTACCTTGACAAGGATAAGAGTTCCTGGCATGTAGAAGGACCTACGCAAATATTCAAGGAATAAAGATGACAAATGATAACAGAGGCTAGATTGGGTTGAAAGAGATGTCCTTTTTGATTATTTGTGTTTCACCTGGAACTGTAAGAGGTAAACTAGAAGAGTGCTCTGTATGGATTATTTCATTTGATATTGTCTATTTTGCACCGATGAGGAAACAGGTTGCAAAGAAGAAAACTTTCCAAGGACTTTCCTCAAGGCAACATAGCTAGCAGCTGCCAGACCCAGAACTCAAATTCAGATTTGAATTGATATTTTTTCCTGATATTATTATACCATGGTAATGCCTCACCACTTACATGGGTCCTGCAGGTAAAATGCCTTTATGTTTGAGCACCATTTTCTGCCTGATATTAATGCATAAATATTGAAAGAGAATGCATGAGGGAATGGGTATTAGCACATGAGGAGGAAAGAAGGCATCATTCTAGGTAAAGGTGGCAAATAACTAGTTCTCCCCTATATAGCTCACCAGAAAGGAAACACCTCCACACCCTGATACAAACCTCTTTGGGGGTAACACTGCACTTGCCAAATCTCCCAGGTCTCTACAGGAAGAACTGCAAAGAGCAGACGAGGATTGATTGCCCATTAGTGAAAGCCATGCTATTTAAATTGTTCTCAAATGTCTTTAGTTCTTAACGGAAATTTTAATAAATCCAAGGTCTTCTGGAAGCATATTGAATATAACAATACTGGGGGTTAGAGAATAGACACAGTTGTGATCTGGATTCACCTTTTGCACACCTTTTCCAGTTAGTCATGCCTTTACCCTTGCCTTTGAGTTTTCCTGAGGCATTTATGTGTCCTACAGAAGAGTCCATTGGTTCTTTCCTTTACTTCATGGGAAACCCCAGTCAGGGGTGATCTTCAAAATATTTATCAATTCTTTATTGATATTTACCAATATCATTGGATCCAGTTGGAACAGATCACAGCTATGAACATCCAATACCACTGTACCAGCTTACCTACTACATATCAGCTTTTCCTGAACTTAGATTCAGATCAATGTTTCCCTCATTTATGGAATGAAGATTAATCACAGTGTAATAAGATACACACACACACACACACACACACACACGCTCACCAGCCTGAACAAATACCTGAATTTTGTCCTTCAAATGAAGTAATCACCTACGGAGGATAATACAGTTATTTAATGTGCCGTCATTGCCCAAAACACATTTAAAACTCCTCTTGGAATTGCCTTCAGGTTCAGTTTATGAACCACAAAAGACAATTTTTCTTTCTTTTTTATAGTCACACATCATTTTTGACAAATTTATAATACCTACCTTCATTACCCTTAATCAGAAATGGCTCTAAATCACTTCCAACTATTTCCAAAATTCAACCCAAATTTCAAAAGACAAAATTTGTTCCAGTTAAGTCCCAATATGCAAACAAATGTGACACAAGCTATGGAAGAAACTTAAAAAGAGAGTAAAATAATATTTTTCATGTAAAATTTGGTTGCTTTTTAAAAAATACATATAGTAAAAGTCCCATAAGAAAAGGTACAGTCTATTATTGCTCAACTTTGAGTTGATGTGCCTCCCCACATTCCCATCCACAGGAAACAGTCTGCCCCATAGCCCCTCTTACTCAGGCTGCCATGTTTTGGACCATGTGACTGGACTACCCAAACTCCATTGTTCATTTACAGATCATTGGACCAGCGGTGTACGCCTGATTCAAGATAACCAATCTGCAAGCTGGCCAATACCTGTGGCCTGGATCAAAAAGATGAGCTGGGGGCTTCCCTGGTGGTGCAGTGGTTGAGAATCTGCCTGCCAATGCAGGGGACACGGGTTCGAGCCCTGGTCTGGGAAGATCCCACATGCCGCGAAGCAACCAGGCCCATGAGCCACAACTACTGAGCCTGCGCGTCTGGAGCCTGTGCTCCACAACAAGAGAGGCCGCGACAGTGAGAGGCCCGCGCACCGTGATAAGAGTGGCCCCCGCTCGCCGCAACTAGAGAAAGCCCTTGCACAGAAACGAAGACCCAACACAGCCAAAAATAAATAAATAATAAATAAATTTTTAAAAAAAGAAAACAAAAACTAATTTGACTTATACTTGAAAAATACTGAATTAAAAAAAAAAGTTTTAAAAAAAAAGTTGAGCTGGGCTAATCAGAATTTCAATTTTGAGTTATGAATTAAGAAAGATAAAAAATAAATTTTAAGCACTGTGGGCACTGAAATTGAAAAGTCATAATATGATAGGAGGAAGTAGGGGTAAGCAGACAGAAGGCCATGATTGCCAAGTATAAATCAAAGTTATAAAGGAATGGGAATATGGTAAGCAGGAGAAACAGGACAATGGACACAGGAGACTGGAGTAGATGGCCAAAGAGAATTGGATATGTTTTGGGAGACCACAGAGAACACTTCTAGGTTGTCTTCCCAACATTGATTCTCTCCTTAGCAACCCCGATTTTCAATTTGGACAGCTATGGGATTCTGAGCATGTGACTCTACCCATGCTACCAGAGTGAAACAGTGACCCAGGCTAAGCCAACAGGCACATATTTCAATGGTTATAGTGATTGGCTTAGGGGTAGGAATGTGGTCCAAGCAATTATGGTGCATATCAGGACTTTTGTGTTGAATGCTAGAAAAGATACCCTCTCTCTCTTTTTATCTAGAAATAAGAAAAATGTATTTCTGAGAGCTATTGGTAACCATTTTGAAATAGTTGGTCAACCTTAAAATAGAGCTGACACCATGGAAAGAACAACAGAGACACAGAATAAAAAGATACTGGGCCTTTGGTGGTATTTTGGAGCTTCTAGATTAAGCCTCATCTGAAGCTATAGATCTGCCCTCTATTTTTTTTTTTTTAACTTAAACCACTCAATCCTTTTTATTGTTTAAGTCAGTTTAATTGGCTTTTTCTTATTTGCAAAAAAAAAAAAAAAAAAAAGCATGTTGACACAGAGAAAAGACAAAAACCTGTCTCCAAAAACTCTTCAATTCCTAAAATTTCAGTTTAAATTCTAGTTTATGTTTATCCTCCAGAATAAACCCTCTTCTAAAACCTAACCTAAGTGCTTTTTTAACCCCAAGAACCAATCTAGATGAATAATGTGATTGATAAAGGATTATAAAAGATTACTTTTATGTTTCTAGATTGGTTCTACTCTGATATCAAGATGGGTCTTACATCTCTCATTTTAATCCAGAATCCAACAATCTGAATGTCCTTTACTTTAGTAATTAGCTATGTTTTTTCACTATTTAAAATGGAATATCCTATGGATAATGATATTAGAGAATTTAAAACTACAAGTTCCCAATGAATTTATTTAGTAAATCCCCAAAATAAATTATAAATATTTTAAATAGTAAGTAGCACTCATTAAACAAAATTACTCAATACAAAAGGATATAAAGTTAAAAGTGAAATTCAATCCCCAGACCCTCCATACCTGCTTCCCAGGATTCATTGTAAAGGTTAGTTTATATTCTTCTAGATCCTTTGTCAATATGCACACGTAAATTTTGAAATGACAATGGAAAGGGACTGCATGCTGCTTTCTTCAACTTGCTTTTTTTTTCTTTTTTTTTTTAACTCAGCAGTATATTATGGGCATCTTGCCACATCATTCTCATTCATTTTCACGGCTGCATTCTATTCTGTGGCAGTGCCATATTTATTTAACTTTTCTCCTGTTGATGAATATTAGGGTTGTCTCCAATTTTTTTTGGTGATACAAATAATACTATAATGAGCATCCTTGTACACATTTTCTTATATATTTGTACAAATATTTTTGGCAGAAAAATTTTTTGGAGGGTTCAAAACTTCTCAGTTTAAAAGCAGTGAAAGGCCAGTATAAATTACTATATAAAAAAAATTTTAGTACATACAAATGTACTAAACTTATATAATATTGTACAGCAACTATACTTTAATAAAAATCACAATTAAAATATTTTTAATTTTTAAATTTTGATATATCTGTCTATTTGCCCTCCAAAACATTGTAGACACTCTCACCAGTAGCATGTGAGAATGTTCCCTTTGTTGCACTCTCACCAATATGAATATCATCAATGTATTCATTTATTCTTCACCATTAGATTTCAATCTTAAGCTGTAATAATAAGAGCAACATCTTGAAGTGTAGGGAGAATATCATAACAAATACGACAGTATTAACCAAAAATTTTTTTTCATGAAGTAGGAGATATGTAATAGTTTCTAGGGATTTTGGACAAAATGTCAGAAACATTAATAAAAAGTCAGTTCCAGATACTCAAGGATGCCATAATAAAAATTAGATAAATAATGTTAAAATAAGGTCTAGCTTTATAACAGACACTTGTCATTCCATCTATAGATTAGTGAGACCCTGGACCTTACTGCCAACCTAAAACCAAAAGATATTTATTTTAAATTCTACTTCCTTCTCTTGAAAAGTTTGGGGGAGGGGTTCCAGCAGAAAAATAAAATTTGCGTGTAAGATAATTCTTTCAAAAGTAAGTATTCTAATTAAGGTAAAAAAATCAATAATATCAAATGAAGCAAATATTTATTGAAAGCACTTTAGAAGGACAAAGCACTATGATAGGTGTTCCAGATTGGGAGCATCTTGTAGTTCACCAGTTCTCAGGGCAACAGTGAGGATCAAAAGGATATCAAAAAGATATTATTTTGCCTCTAAGCAAGGATTTATACTGATTATTTAACTCCAGTGCCTTCAATTTGCAAATTAAATGACTAATTGTGAATAGATTCACTCTTGAAATCTTTGTAGAGTTTCTTCCCCACCCCCAGCTCCCAACAACTGGGGAATCCTGGTATTTGGTGGAGGGGGCAACTGGGAGGCAGAGGTTTATCTAATGCTGTAATTTGATAAAGTAGCCAGAAGCTACAGCACTAACATACCACTTTCTCTCAGTACCTACCCAGCCTGTCTTTCTTAATCATCTCCTCCTGCTAAAAGGTTTGAAGCCAATCTTCGTGTCTTAAGAATACAATATGTCAGTACATCACCAATTTACTTGTCTTCCTTGATGCCCTGGCTTGAAAGACCTGAATCCCATCAAAATTAGCTGTTTATTGGAGACACCTGGGTGGTACTATTTCCATTAAACAAAGGAAGACATTTTCACTAGAGTTTAGAAACCAGAAGAAATGCTAAACTAGAAACTACAGGATCCAACAGTGGTATAAAAATCTCAGTGGAAAACCCACCCTGGCATACCCCTGCTTGTTTTTGACTCCAAAGGCTCATTTTATCTCTTCTCTCACTTAGAGGATACAACATTTTTTGTATCTACAACACGTAGACTATAACTTGCTGAGGTTCTTAGCCTGTATGGTATGAACCTAACTTGTATACCCTGGTGGCAACTCCTTGAGATTGCTGTAGAATGTGGCTGTCTTAAACAGAAGCCAAAAATAAACCCCCAAATCCTTTCAGTGACCCTGATTATCTTATATTTCACATATAGTTCATTTTATAGAGGTGCTAACCAGAAATCTAAACTCTCCTTTTCATGTTTAAGTTGTAACTTTACATAGATAAGAGTAAATTAGTCTTAAAGCTCTAGTAATATTAGTTACATTCTTATTTCTCAAAAGTTGAGTATCAAAAAAGAGACTGTCCTATTTTTATTTGAATCTCAAGTGTGTAGCTCCATCTTTCCCTCTTTATAAAAGTACAGAAAAATATCTAATGGAGAATATGATGGAACAATTCAAATTAGAATGAGACAATCCTGGCTTGGCAATATGGAAGGAAATAAAGAAAGGATTTGCATGGTAAAGTTGGTTTTGCAGTCCCATATCCTTTCTGATGACAAAGAGTAAGAGTGTTATTGAAACAACAGGCTGAACTACCAGTGGGGAAAGTCTCTCTGGCTATTCCACTTCCCTCACCCAGCAACCCACTCACACTCCCTGCTCAAACCAACCAATCCTCTACACATAGCCAGACTTCAATGAGGAAGATGCTTCACGCTAAAATAAAACCAGAGTTCAGGGCAATATGAGGGAAGCGAGGGAGACGTGTCATCCAGAAAAACATGGTTTAGATGAAAGCCTATTTGAACCAGTGGAACAGCTATGAAGAAAGACGAATGAAAATATGTTCCTTTATTCTATTAAATCAGTAAGTCCAGAAATGTGGAGACTGTTGTTTATGTGCTAAACACTGTCATGTGCAGTGCTGAAGAATGTTTATTTTTATTTCCTAGATAACCTATCATCCTGCTATGTGTTGTATATGACAATGCAGTGAAATCTTGAAATAGGTGAAATTTGAGTCCTTCAAAGAAAATAAGTAAAATCAAAGTTAACAGAATTATTGCTATTGATAAAACACAACTTTCTTTGTTCTATTAAGACACTTTAATGATATTTTCATACCAGTTTTCAAAATAGTAGACTTTCCTCACTAATCATTTAGCCATTTGAGAATTTTTTGTTTTTTAAGTTCTTTCCTAAGCAATATTTTGAAGGCCCTGGAATTTGAATTCGATATGGTTTTTGGATTTTATCGGTTGTGGAAAAACAACAACAAAAAAAAAACAGTTTAGACTTTATTTGAAGCTACATCTGAATTTTCAGGATTTCCCAAATTATCTGAACTTTGAAGGCATGGAAATATAGCAGAATCCAACTTTCTTGCAAGATTTTCCATATTTTCTGTTTGGAGTGATGGTTTTGGGGGTAGGAGAGGAGAATAGATTTATTGTATGGTGTCTGAACTCACAGAACTTTTGTGCTTTAATAGTCTTGCTTTCTGTCTTTGATGAAAACAAGGTCTCTATTGTTCCAGTTTTTAAAATATTATGTTTATGCAACTTGTTTGTTTTTCAGAAATGCTGACAGTGAGATCTGGGAGAGGCATGTGGCTCATGATCTAGTGGGTCTGATTTGTTTCTCTAGCCACTTAATCACACCTTGCCCAAAACCTCCAAAACTTGACACCCTCCTTAAGCAACTGATGTCACTGGGCTTAGAACAATCTCTTCTTTTGCTTTATTTCCTCCAACGAAGGCATTTAGAACAAATTTTACCCTCCCAAACTTACCCTCTCCTAGAAAATAAATAATAAAATGCACCCAAGGCAAGGGAGGAGGTGGGGGAGGGGAGGAGAGTAAATGAAACATTCAATGTAGAGTTTTAGTGAAAGATCCTTGTGGTATTTTGCTTTTGAAATGTGTTTAGCACAGACTTTAAGGATTGGCAATTTGTTTAAAGAAATGGGTAAAATATTTAAAATCACCACTTTATTTAAACTATTGTACCTCCTTCAGTAAACATTCAGTACATAATTGAACCCTGTATGAACTTGTGCTTTTGCTGGTTAAATAGAATCTAAGCTCAAAATGAAAGGGGGCTGCTATTGAAAAAGGGACAAAAAACTTACATGTGCATTTTTTTGGCCCACACACAAGCACTCACCCCCCCAAAATATCACGTGAGTGAGATCCTTTATTAAGATGCTCCTAGTTTCCCCCCTCCACCCCCCTTGGCCTCAAAGTGTTAAACTAAAAGCAAGCCGTTAACAGAAATGAGTAATCATTGAAGCTCTAACAGGCAGCTTTCATTGAAGTTGATTACAGCAGCCATATAATCACTTTTAGGATGCTGTAATCACAGTAGCAGGGAATGCTTCACTTGGTTCTTATTGTTTTCGCTCAGTGTGGAGGTAGGGGGCCTGCAAGAAGCCCGTTTTACCACCTCGGTACAATTTCTGCTGCAAAAGAAATCTACACAGCCCTGAATGGAGTCGAGAATCATTTATTCTTTCTTTATTAGCATTTTCTCCTCCCTGACACAAGATCTGTTGGAGTCAGGAAATTGCTGTTATTCAATATGCAAGCCAGAGGTTGTAATGACCGCTTGGAAGGCTAAGACCAACAATTATAGCCCTTAATGAATAGGGGTAATCTAGTTGAGACTAAACACTAGTAGCAACTCTGGGCTGTCTCTGGTTAAATTAAAAGAACAGCAATGCAAAGGAAGTTAACAAGAATTAATTAGTTAGATCGAACTGAAAACCTACTCATTAGAGATGTTATAGGCAAAGTAAAAGCCTATCTTCAGTGCAATTAGGTAGACAAATGAATTGTACAGCTGACTGACTCACACCTGCTAACAGCTAAGGGCTATAGCGCTATGTATGGGATCCACTTTTTTCCAGTTCATGCATACTTGCATAGTTTAATGGATCTTACATTCTCGAATTAGCCTCCATTCCTTCAGATTTTTACTTGGATGTTTGATCTAAATATGGGCAGTTTCACTGTGGCAGGGATTTAACAAGCACTGACTGAGGAGGGCAAAGGATGTGTTTGGAACCTCCCAGAGAGGGGTTGTCTTGCCTAAAAAGCCCCACGGCAGGTTCTCCTGACCACTTATCAAAGAAAGGAAGTGCATCTTAAAGGGTGTCAGTTTCCAGATAGGCCTGTAGGCTAATTATTCGATCTTAAATCATTAAAAGATAGTCTGTGGTACCTGCCGATTGGAAGCAAATAAATATTAAAAATAAGAAAGTAACTCTAGAAAGATTTATAACACAGTTGTCATTTTTAATGACACAGAGGGTTAGGAGTTATGCACGCCTGGGGGGAGACACCAGGGCAAAGATGTCTGCTTTGCTTTTGGAGAGGGGGGTGTACAACAGATAAGGAAAGGAGAAACCCTAGAAATCTTAAGCTGAGCCCTTTCTGGGAGTTGTTATCATAATTATGCACTCTGGTATTTTTTCCAGATGTCTCTCTGGTCTTTTTCTACCTATTGCCTTTTGGCTTCCTTGCTTTCTTGTACAAAGTCCCTGAAAGCTTTCACTGCCTGATATATTTGTTCCTGCACTCTAGTTCGGGACGGACATTTAAAGTAGGAGGAGTAGGCAAAGGAATTCTGCAAGTGGATTCATCTGCTTATATTTATGAGTCGGGTGACAGGCGAGGGGTAACTCGGTTCATCCTGGAATGGTGTCCTAGAACAGGGATCAGGAGGCAGAAGTTTATTTTCCAGTACTGCCCCAGCGTCTCAGGATGAACTTGGAATAACCTCTTCGCGGCCCATATTTTTGCCTTTTTCATAAGGGTGATCACCAAGGTTTCCAAAATTTATGGATCAGTCACAGGGGGAAAGTTTCTACTAGTCCCCCTCTCACCGCCTCTGAATCACCTCTGCATTACCAGCCACACTGCTCTCTGCCGTGGCACCATGGCATTGGTCTGGTACCAGTCTCCCTTTCAATGTTCTTTCTTGTCAGTAGGGCCAGAGGACAGACCAGGCAGGTGGGAATCCAGACTATTTCTCAACCCCACTTTTCCCTCTACTTTAGCCCCCGCTAGGATGCCCCCTACTGGTGTGATGGAGGAAGGGGCGTCTAGACAGGCTCTTAGGAGGCAAGTGTTTAGCAATAGTTGGAAGTCCTGGTGGTGGCTTTTAATCACCTTCTGATAAGGGTGGGTCCAGTTAGACTCACTCCTTTGAGTCTCTAGAATGGGAGGGTCGTGAGTGCATGAGTTGCAGCCTTCCCTTGGCATTATTTTGTGTTAATAGCAGTCACAAAGCCCAGTGTAACTCAAGTGCCCTCCCGGGCCGCCATAACCTCTAAAGCTCCCAAGTGAAAGCCATTGAGCAAAAGCTTCTTTGATATTTTAGCCCCTTCTGCTAATACACAATAAGCACGCAAGTAATTAGAGACTAGTTTAGTTTATTTAACACAGCTCCTCCTCGCTCTGAGCCAAAGAAAGCCCTTATGATGCTGCCCAATTATGGGTCAGAAATAAATGACTGAGGCAACAATGTGGGGGAAAGGCTGCAGAGAGACAAAGAAAAGAAATGTCCTCTTCAACTACAAGCCAAGAGAACAAACCATGAACATGCTTAGAGTGTCAGAATACAAAGCCAGCTTGGACATTTTCCCAGTCTTGTGTGAGAGCTGGGCGGCCAGGGCGAGACAGTTGAGAGCTTTTGGGGGTGTCACCCCACAGGGGACTTGGAGACTCACGGGAGAATCCCCTGAGGACAGGAGTGACATTGTTAGGAGCCGCACCAATGACTCTTTGTCCTGTCATGTCATTCCCCTTTCTTCCAGCTGTTGGACTTCTGACAGCTTTGGCCTTTTCTATAGGGTTCGTTCACTTCAACTTTTTTAGATCTTAAGTTAACCTGCTCATGAGCAATTCCCATCCCCCAAAGCAGTCCCAGTGAGAACTCTGATTCAGCTGTTGGCCTGACAACAAGCTTCCATTTCCAAGCCTGTCAGGCCACTCACATTTCTATCTACCTAGATGGAGGGATTCTCACTTCTGTTTTACTGATGGAACTAGTATTAGTTTCCTAGGGCTGCAGTAAGAACCAGTTCTGGAGGCTACAATGTCCAGAGGCTCTAGACTGAAGGCTGAAGACTCTTCCCTTGCCTCTTCCAGTTTCCATTGGCTCCTGGCATTCCTTGGCTTGTGGCCACATGGCTCTAATCTCTACTTCCACTTTCACATGACCTTCTTCTGTGTTTCTCCATGTCTCAAATCTCCCTCTCCCTTCTCTTAGAAAGACACTGGTCATTGGATTGAGGGCCCACGTTAAGTCCAGGATGATCTCATTTTGAGATCCTTACCTTAATTATATCTACAGTTGGATCCTTATTCCAAATAAGTTCACATCCTGAGGTTCCAGGGAGACATATTCTTTGAGAGCCCCAATTCAACCCGCTACAGGACTATCATCGATGATGTTGGTTCTTTAAAACCTCACTTCATAAAGTGTATTCTGTGGAGCACTAGTCCCTTGAGATTCTTTGAACAACCCCTCACCTCGCCCCCGCCAAAAAAAAACAACAAAAAAAGGAGGTAAGATGTTCTGTTGTCAAGTAAGTTTGGAAAAGCTGCATTCCCTCTTGAAGAGTCACAAATCACAGAAGCTCATTAAAGGTTTGCCATGTCCTGCAATTAGGAAGCTGTTTAACTTTGTCAAAGTCATTGTTTCCCCAAACTTAACTGACCAAAAAGAGCTTCTTCTTTTTTTTCTTTTAAATAACACGTTATTAACGTTCCATGGAATGCACTGAGAAATATCGGACCCACAATATTTCAGTAAACAAATATGAGCCTCCAACCTCACATCTCTATTATCTAGTCTTTCCTGAAGTTTTTCTTAGGATTCAACAGTAGCCCACGGATAGTCCCTTCTATTTCTTTTGTTTACCGAATTGTAAGCAAGCCTATTTACAGCACGACCTCATATCACACGGATTTAGCCAGACTGTAGGACAGGTCTCTCGAAACAAAAAAATACTGCATCAAAACATGATCTTTTAAAGCCTTTACAAGGAGTTAGTATGGTCCAAACCCAGCATTATGAAAAAAACTCATTTCATAATTTTTCCATTTTTGTTGGTCCAAGGTTTCCTCCCCTTTGGTGTCTAAGCTTTGCTATATCTGACACCCTTTTACTCAAAATAGCATTACATGTCAAGGGAGTAAAATTCTGATCCTGATTGTACCAATAAAGACCTGAAAAGCTTTATGCAAATCACTTAATTTTACAGTGAAGCCTCAATTCCTCAGTCTGAAAAATGGGTTTATTTTAGTCTAATAACCTCATGGAATTATTTTAAAGATCACATTTGAAAATAGATATGTAAACATTTTACCAGCTTTAAAAAAAACACCTTAAGTTTTTTACTTGTTGTTATTAAATAGCTTTTGGAAAGGAAATTGGGAATGACTGTTCTTTGTGAAAGAATTAAGACAGAACCTATTAAAATAACAGTGCTCACGTGTAAATTATACTTGAGCCAGTGAGGCCCGTGTATCCTGAAAAGAAGGAAAGAGGGAAGGAAGGAAGGATGGAAGGAAAGAAGGAAGGAAGGAACAGAGGGAGGGAGGGAGTCCAGCTAGGGCCGGCTTCTGGACAATCTGTGCAGTCACACAGGTCCCATACCTAGAAGGACCCCACATTGGTTTAATACTCTGCTCTCACCATCTTGAAATTCTTAATAATTTTTGAGCAAGGGGCCCTGCGTTTTCACTTTGCACTAGGCCCTCCAAATTATGTAGCCTGTCCTAGGCCCACCCTTCCTTTCCTCATAACCCGGTAAGAAAGTTATTGAGAGACCCCTCTCCAGCTGAAGTTAGACAACATTCCAACTAAATAGATCCTACAATTTCATTTCTGCAAGTAAAGGTTACCATTAAGGAACCTCATTCCAGTTCACCAAACACTAAAAACCAATCTTTGGGCCTACTCCAAGTCCTGAGTCCCTTCGTATTTTAAGTTTACGCAGTTTGAAAAAACCCAGGCCACAAAGCCAGCTAGAACATTTTAAATTCTGGGTGTGGCCCAAGTGTTATTTTTAAGCCATTAAATGAGTCCTTTCAAAATTTGAACTCTCACCAAGTTACTCCTGTGCCGAAAGCTTTTTAATGATCAGAAAATGGCAATTTGCAATAAAAATGTTGACACAGGCACACTCCGGGGGCACGGTTTCTCTGCTCCGAGCATAGCACGTGGGCAATATGGTACTGCGGGCAGCAACACAACTGACAAGAAGCAGAGTCTGAGCAGGCATGGAGGTCAGAGTTTGTGAGTTTGCGAAGCTGGGATGGATTATGTCACTGGACTTTGGTAAACACTCTTGCCAACTGTGTTGGCCAGTACTGCTGCATATTTATAATAACCGGGTATATTCAGATTTTACTTGTTTTATTGTATTTACTTCAAGGTGTTAAAGAGAATGGCATTGTCTCTGTAACTTCTGCTGCTCAGAGAAAGATAAAGTTTAAGAAAGGACACTGAGTGAATAGGCGTTGAGGTCCAGAAATTGTCATTTACTTGGATAGTAGAGTTTATTGAGTTGTTTTTAGGGACCACTGAGTTCTCTCTCTTTCATTCTCCCTCTCTCAGTCTTGTTCCTTTCAATTGTTTTAATATCTTGGAAATTTGGACATCATTTTAATATTTCTTTATGATTTTCCTCTCTCAGATTCAGAAAGCAAGTGCTGTGTGCTTTCCCCCCATCTTCAACTTTGCACGGAATTGAAATGGCATTGGTGCACTCCTTTACCGGCAACAAAAATGGCTTAATTTATGTGGCCCTGTGTGTTGCCAAGCCAGCTCATTTTGCACCCCATCCACATCACTGATGATGGCACATCTCACAACAATACTTGTTAGTAGCGGAGACTGATTCAACAGATGGAGTCCAAAACAGTGTTTACACAAGTTCTGTAAAAATAGTGGTTTTTACAACACATTGGCAATTTTATGGTAGATTGAAGAAGAAAAAAGAACCTACTTATCATTTAGATTAGCTTTTCCCGTAAGATTGTGAAAATGTTAAGAGAGATTAATCTCAGACCAAAAAAGAAAAAAGGAAAGAAAGAAATATCTGGTGTGGTAAGAAGAAGTGAATATTAAAAGAGAAGAGAATCTCTCAGATAGATACAGAAGACTGAATGTGAAACGTTGGTTTAACCAAACTATGTACCATTGACAGTAAAATCATAATACTTCTTAGCTATCATGATACCCTTCCATCCATCAGAATTAAATAAGAATTATCATCACCATCAGACTTCGGAGGCACATGAAAAGCTTCACTGTGGGTCAGACCACACTGTGGCTCAGAAGCTCAGTGGGGTCTACACATAACCACAAAAATCCTGGAATTTTAACATTAAGAAACCTTTAGCGGTCATCTAGTCCAGCATTATCCAATAGAACTTTCTACAATGCTGGATATGGTCCAAATCTATGCTGTCCGTTATGATTGCCATTAGCCACCTGTGGTTAGTAAGCATGAGAAATGGGACTAGCAACCAAGGAATTATATTTTTAATTTAATTTAACTTAAATTAATTTCAATTTAAATGGTCACACCACACATGGCTAGCAGCTACCACAGTCACTAACCCAGCATGGTTCAGCCCCTCTGGTTTACAGAGAGGAATGGAATCTAGAGAGGTTCAGGGCCTCATGCAAAGTCCCACATCAACTTAGTGAGGAGCCATCACCATCAGAGCAAGGGGGCTGCCTCCCAGGCAGCGGCTCCAACTGCTCAGTGCTGGTGCCCAGTTCCTGGTCCCCAACAAAGCACAGAGTTGCTCAAAGTGAAGTGAAAAAGATCAGGGCAACATCTTATGTTTTTCATACAGCTCAACTGACTCAAGTTTTAACTTTTTATAGATTTTCATCGCTGTTATAGTTTTTCATGCTATTATATACAAATTCCATATTTAATTTTAAAACTATTGAAGAGATAAGTTAAAAATTGGCAAACCGGGCTTCCCTGGTGGCGCAGTGGTTGAGAGTCTGCCTTCCAATGCAGGGGACACGGGTTCGAGCCCTGGTCTGGGAAGATCCCACATGCCGCGGAGCAGCTGGGCCCGTGAGCCACAACTACTGAGGCTGCGCGTCTGGAGCCTGTGCTCCGCAACAAGAGAGGCCGCGATAGTGAGAGGCCCACGCACCGCGATGAAGAGTGGTCCCCGCTCGCCGCAACTAGAGAAAGCCCTTGCACAGAAACGAAGACCCAACACAGCCAAAAGTTAAAAAATAATTAATTAATTAATTAATTAATTAAAAAAAAATTGACAAACCTATGTTGTCTTCCAATTTGTTTTATTTTTTAAGTTTTACTGGTCTCTGAAGTCTAGTTCCAGAGTCTTAGAACCAGGTATTAAACCCCAGGTAAGCAGTGCACCAGAGTCAGGTGTACCCTCTAATTATGTCATAATTTCTCAGAAAGCAATAATTTCTTGTACCTCTTTTGAAACCTCCACAATGTATACAAACTTGCTAGACACATAATAGACATTGAGTAATTCCTCACTGGACAGAATTAGATTTTAAAAACGATGCCCTCTCTCATAAGGCAAGTATGCAAGTTATCTGAGCAGAGTATTATTTTAAGTGATTGTCAGTCATTTACGCAAACTGATTTTACCATAAGGAGTACTTTAAATAGATGGCATTTTCTAATTCATAAAACCCTTTCACCCACATTCTCTCCTTTAATACTAACAATATTATGAGACATAAGATAGAAGACCACTACAATTCTCATGTTGCAGTCAGAAACTAGATGCAGAAAGGTGAAGTGCTTGTTCAAGGGTCCACAGGTAGTAGGTGTGGCGCCAGGACTGCGGTAATGCCCTGAACTCTGTGGCCAGTTATCTTTCTAGCACATCTCAGAAAGAGAGTGAGGAGATGAAAGCTGGGGATAGGGCAGCAACGCAATCTCAGTAAACTCAAATTTAACAACCACATTTATTGAGCACCTTCTGTGTCCAGGTTCCAGATAGTGTAGGGAACACAAAGATAAATGATTCGGAGCCCCAGCTCTCAAAGAAGTTTACCTGAGAAGCAGGCACTGCAGAGAGAAGACAGACCGGTGAGTTCAGACGGCGGGGGCGGGAGGAATGGGTACAGGCGTTCAGGGCCACAAGTGCCATCCCAAGAGGAAAAGCCAAAGTGATGGGAAGGGAAGAGGGCCCGATGTGCCCAAGGAAGCAGGAAGCCATTGAAGTCTTTTTTTTCCAGCTTTTTGGAAATATAATTGACATACAACACTGTACGTTTAAGGTGTACAGCGTGATGATTTGATGCACGTATATATTGCAAAACAGTTACCACAAAAAGATTAGTTAGCACATCCATTACCTCACACAGCTGCCATTGTGTGTGATGAGAACTTTTTTTTTAAATTTTATTTATTTATTTATTTATTTATTTATTTCTATTAATGGCTGTGTTGGGTCTTCGTTTCTGTGCGAGGGCTTTCTCCAGTTGTGGCAAGCGGGGGCCACTCTTCATCGCCGTGCGCGGGCCTCTCACTATCGCGGCCTCTCTTGCTGCGGAGCACAGGCTCCAGACGCGCAGGCTCAGCAATTGTGGCTCACGGGCCTAGTTGCTCCGCGGCATGTGGGATCTTCCCAGACCAGGGCTTGAACCTGTGTCCCCTGCATTGGCAGGCAGATTCTCAACCTCTGCGCCACCAGGGAAGCCTGAGTGATGAGAACTTTTAAGATTTAACCCCTTTTCAACTCTCAAGTACACAATACAGTATTGTTAACTCTAATCACCATGCTGTGTATCAGATTCCCAGAACTTATTTATCCTATAACTGCTAGTTTCTACCCTTTGACAAAAATCTCCGCATTTCCCCCAGGCCTCACCTCTACCACCAACCTACTCTGTTTCTATGAGTTTGACCTTTCTAGACTCTACATGTACGTGAGATCGTACAGTATTTGTCTTTCTCTGACTGACTTATTTCACTTAGCATAACGCACTCAAAGTTCATCCATCTTGTTGCACATGGCAGATTTCCTTCTTTCTTGTGGCTGAATAATATTCCATTGTGTGTGTGTATGTGTATAGATATAGATATAGATGATATAGCTATAGATATAGATATGCCACATCTTCTTTATCCATTCATCCATCAATGGACTCAGGTTGTTTCTATGTCTTGGTGATTGTAAATAATACTGCAGTGAACATGGGGTTGCAGATATCTCTTCAAATAGTGGTTTCACTTCTTTCACAGATATACCCAGAAGTGAGATTGCTGAATTATATAGTAGTTCTATTTTTAATTTCTTGAGGAACTTCCATAGGTTCCCCCACTATCTTCCACAGTGGCTGTACCAATTTACATTCCTGGCATTGAATTCTTAAGCGTAGGGGGTGACAGCAGACGAGACCTAGGGGCACCAATGGAGAGTGAAGAAACAGTAAAATCAATATCTCCTCTTGCCCAGGCACTCCCTTGGTTCCCCTTGCTCAACTGTGGGGCTTACACTTATGCACGCAAACAATGGAAGCAGCCCATTTTGCCTCCAGTCATTGTCTGAGTTGGAAAGTGTCCCCTTCTAGGGAGGCTGCCTTGTTGGATATGGCCTTCCCTAGCTGGTTGCTCTCTCCGGGCCACACCTGCCAAGGCCAAACCCAAGATCTTCCTCCAGGCCCGGGCTGAGCAGGCTGTTTGAAATGCATTTCACAAACTCCACCCGTGAGCTGAGGCTGGGACTGGTGTCAGGCCACAAGGAGCCCAGTTGCCACTTTCCCCTAAACAGCTGCCAATGCAGAAAGGTCTGGGAACACATGCTAAGAGAGGGTCTTGATGTGAAAGAAACATGAATGTCAGAGACATGGCCAGTATTGAGAAGGAAGGGAGAGAAAGAACAAGAAGTAAAGGTGAGGCTGCAGGGGAGGAGGTGAGGGGCAGGAAGCTGTAGAGCGCATCACAGTGCGCTCAAGAGGGCTTGAGAAACTGTCCAGTGCTAGACGGAGTGCACCCTGGTGCTGCCTCCAGGCCAGGAAGATAAAAAACTCTCCAGAATCGCTGAGGTCTTTTGTCTTCTTCGAAATATTTTGTAAGCCATGTGCATCATCTCTCTTAATAGCCAGTTTCTATGTCTTATCAAACTAATGATTGAAGAAGTGCTTCCTGGTACTAATCAAAAGCCTCCTTCCTGCTTCAGTGTTTTGTTTTCTCTGACTTAGTCACCTGGGGCATTTAGGGCCACTGATGCGTGATAAAACAGGCCCCTGCCCTAAGATTATTGGGCTCTTCCCAGCAACTTGTGACACATAGTCTTTGCCATGATCCATTTATTCTTTCAACAAACACTCAGTAATTGCCTGTGATATTCAAGGCACTCCTACTCAAAGTCAATGTTAATACTTCTCTTAGGCCAGTTGTTTGGAATGTTACGAAACATGGTACAAACAGGATTATTTCTTAGACAACCAGTGTTATACAGGCGAATGACTAGCAGGTCAACAGCACACACATAGACGCTGTCCAACTTCAGCGGAAGAGTCCTTTTTAGAGAGTCTGTTCTAGATTCCTTGTGACCATCTCTCTGGGTCTAGCCTGTCCCTGGACTGAGGACATCTTTCCCCAAGTTCCTTTGTGACTCTACTAGACCGTTCCTTACTCAAACCTAGCTTCCTACAAACTATACCAGGCACCTAAGGAAAAGAGAGGTGTATTTGTTTGTTTGGTTTTTCCTGCCCACCAACTCTCATGTTCTGTCTGAGCTGAGCCCCACTCTTTTCTGAAATATCCTGACTCCCCAAAGAAAATGCCATTTCTGATACCCAACTCCTACAAGCAGTAATTCTTGGTTTCTATGTCTGGCCTCTATCTCCCACAGAGACACCAAAGTGTGTTTCCTTTTCTTCATGGTTTCATCTAGAACCCAGAGCCAGAGTGTCCCGTGATGGGACCAGAGGCATCTCTCCTCTGTCCATTGCTGATCAGCTCTTAGCAGCCAGATCCGGTCAGTTTATAATGGTTCATTCATTCATTCAAAAACGCTTATTGATTACCTACTCTGTATCAGACACTATAGATACTAGGGCCATAAAAGAAGAAAGGTGGTGGTGGAGGGGGAGGGAAATAGTGAGCCCTTGTGCTCTAGGAATTTACAGTCCAGTGAAAGACAAAGGCAAATACATAGATATTTATAATACAATGTAATTAGTACATGATAAGAGAAAACACAGTTTGCCAAACAAGCATGAAGAGCATCCAACCCACACTCAGACCCCACACGAGAGATACAAATGAGAGGCCTATGGGGTTAAAATGTCAATATTAATAGAGCCTTTTCACCCTACAGTATTTTTTTTTAACATAGCTATTTTCTTCCTCTTGAGTTAGGGCCGTAGCGCAGCATGTATGCACCAAAATGGTCATACTTATCGGTAAATCACCGCTCCCCTGAATCCCCAGTGCCTCTCCTGCCCTGACTCACTGTCCTCTTCCCAAGACACCATTGCTCCTTCACTCCATAAGCTGGTGCCTGGCAAGGTGGGGACCGCAGATCCTGCTCCGTACTGGGTGTTCAACATGCTCAGTGTCACGCTTGCGCTGACATATTTATCTCTCTCCTCTGCATCTTTCTGCACAAGTGACAAAGATAACACTGAGAATACAGACTGACGGAGAGATAGAAGCAATACTTGCTTATGAATTTTGGGGTAAATTTAAATTTGTATTACAAATTCTCTATTTTTACAACATACAGATTTCACGTTGGGTTCAATGTTCTAGTATTTGAAGGGTTGGTGATCTCCAAATAGTGTATAATATCTGATTTGCTAAACCTTTCTCTGCCTAACCCAAACACATCCAGTGAGCCTACTATGGTACAAAAGGAATCCAATCCATGTTTGTAATTCTAGTTTCAGCAACAGCTAGAAAAGGAAATGAGAGGAATTTGGTTGAGGGATTTGTATTGTTGCCTTAACAAGGAACAAGTTGCAAGTTGACCCTGTTTGCCGTTTTCCTACAGGATCCTCTGAGAAGTTGGCTAGGGCTGCTTCAGGCCTGCTACCACTTAAACCCAGAATGTACATGGAGGAAAATTTCAAGGTGGGAAAATTAAGCCCTCAAAATACAAATTTATATCTGATTTTAAAACCTTTTAGAATGAGTGTACCTGGTCCTAAGACCCTGCCTGAGTCCACAGGTATAGAAACTCCTGAAGAAGATCCCATTTTGTCTGGCCCTCCCATAAGGTCAGGTGGCCCCGGGAGTCCTGCTTGGTTCTCCTAACAGTGGTTCTCAAACTTCAGTGTGGATCAGAATCACCTGGAAGGCTTGTTAAAATACAGATTGCTGGGCCCTATACCCAGAGTTTCTGATTCAATAGGTCTGAGATGAAGCCCGAAGAATTTCATCTCCGATATGTTCCCAGGTACAGATCCTGTTGGCCCGGGGACCACACTTTGAGAACCACTGCTTTACAAAAACCACAATACCACTCATGGCCAATTTGCAATCCCCATCCTTTTTTTCATTGTTGCACACGGAGATCCTCCGGGCTGCATAGAACTTAACTGAGTAAATCAAAGAGAAAATATAATTTGGCCGTGACACAATTACTAAAAGGTTTACAACACTATACGTCTTTCCAACAGCTGTGTTCTGTAACCCCTTCCTGATGGATGGATTTGAAAAATTCCATAAACATTCTTAAAGTCTTACTGGTCCCCAGCGTTTGCATGGGGCTTCCCACCCCATGCTTTATCATGGTCACTCAGGCCTAAACCATCACTTCCCCAACTGCTCTCACAAAAGGACCATAAATATCAGCCTTGCAGGAGACTAACTCAGAACTTCTCTGTCAACAACAGACTTCTGAATGAGAAGAAAACTAGGAGAAGCAAAGTAACGCATCTCTTTGGGGTGGATGTCCTCATTCCCTTTAAGCCCAGAATAATTTTTTTTTCAGCCTGGAGCTTATGAAAATCTGCTTATTTGCATGATTTTATTGGGCAAGTTTCTAAAACACATCCTTTCCTGACAAAGCCACCCTTTTGTCCTCCTTCTTTCATCTTTTAAGTGCTTGCTCTGTCAGTAAAATTAAAAATACTTGACAAGCTTTATATGTTCACTGGCTTAAAGGGCTGGAGGCACAAATATTTGACTTCAGCATGTGCTTGTTTATTAATTATAGGTTAATTTTTATTTGAATCACGATCTCTCATCTGCCTACACAACCACAAACATGTACATCCATTGTTATCACTGTTTGCATCAGAGAGCTCTTAATCAATCATTAAAAGTTGCTTCATATCATGGACAGAAGATTATTCATGTCTTATTGTTGAAAAGCTTACCTAAGCTGATGTTTTCAAACCTGAAACAGTTCATCACATTTGGCATATTTGGGGTTTTGCTTAATACACAAGCCTACCTTGTCCAAGTGAAAGTAGCAAATGACAAAGATCACACTGGGAATATACTGATGGAGAGATAGACCGCCCAGAGAACGTATCTAGTTGAAAGCATCCGAATATGTTTTTAATGGTGAGAATCAGTAATGAAGACATGTATTTAAAAGAAGCTGGGACAGTTTCATTTTCAAATTTAGTGTTTAGACCAAGATATTTCTATTTTTAAAAATCCCCATGAATATTTTTCATTTCCTATTGTGCTGTTTGTTAATAGTTTCACAGCTTTTCAGCATCTTGGATTGTTCCAGGTGGGAGATATTTGCCAAGTTCTAACAATATGTATCATTCAACCTTCTAAGTGAGACTTATTAAATTTTTTTTTCATCCCTCTGTCTCTTCAGTAGTCTCTCTGTGCCTTAAAAATAAAATAAAGCATCTTTTTTAAAAACGTGAGCCACATGCACAGCCTCAGAGGAAGTCTTATCTAGTTGTTAGAGCATGAACCTGGCTCTCCAGAGCCCTGGGTACAATTCTCTGCTCCACCACACGCCCTGAATTTGTCACTTATACTCTCAGTGTTCCATTTTTCCCATCAGCAAAATGAGGACAGCATTACCTCTTATAAGTGTGAATGAATCTGTGTTGGTAAAATGTTTTGAAGTTCTCCGATGAAAGCAGATAATGTGGAACCCAGTATTTGACCAGATCCATATTCCCTTGAGCCTAGCGGGAACTAAAGAAATATCTACTCTCAGAGCATTGTGAAGGGGAGGCCCTGGCCTCTTATTATGATACTTATCCTGCAAAAGGAAACAGGTCCTTAAGTGTTTGTGTTGTTTTGTTTTATTTTTGGTTTTTTCCCACTCCCAAGAAAGAAAAAGCGGTAAGAGCCTAGGGCCATGATTATATACTCTCTGATCAAGATAATGAAGCGCACTGGCATATCATCTCCTGCCACTCAGTGGGAGAATTTTCAGACCTTGTCCTATGTACATTTATTAACATGGGAACATAGGTTTTTTGTAAAGAATTGGGCAGGATAAGGAAGGTCTGGAAGTGGAAAAAAATCTTATTCATTTCTCTATTGAGAATATTGGAGCTGCAAAAATAAGCTCACGAGTGAAGGAAACTGGAGAGCAAATAGTTTATTTTAAATGCATGCACACATACACACATGCACACACCCACATCTATACCCATGGAAATAAGGAAAATAAGAAAATAGAAAAAAAGAGAAGAAATCTTACTGTGAAAATCTGTTTTCTACGCCGTCTTTGGATACAGAGAAGGCGAAGACCTTCAGGAAACATTTTAATGTTAAACAACATGCCATCTATTGTCTAGAGCTGGGAATTGAAAAGACCCAACGTCGATTTCTCATTCTGTCCTCACGCATGACAGCCAGTAAGCTTCATGACCCAGTTTATCCTGCAAACCCAAGACTGTAATGATTTAATGAGCAGATATCAGTAAAAGGGGTATCTTTGTTAACCTTTGTTCCTCAAAAAATAGGCAGTGAGAAAGCAGGAAAGAGGGTAAATTTTTAAAAGCCTTGGTGTACAGAGGGAAAAAAAGGCAAGACTTTTATCACTCATAAAAGCCCTATAAGTTGAAGGAAAAAAATAATAGTTTTATAGAGCATATGTAACATACTAAATATTCATTTACATATATCTCCTAATTATAGATATATCATAATATAGGAAAACAAAACAAAGTCAGAGAATCACAGTTAGCATTTGGATAAAACCGTAGCAATCATCTAATTTAATGTTTTAATTTTACCAATGAGAAAAAATGAAGCCTAGAAAGTGACTTACCTAAGGTCACTCAAGTAACTAGTAGCAGATGGGAAAAAACAATTCAGATTTTATGAATCTGGGTCTACTGCTTTTTCTACTATACCACACCACCTCTTTAAAAAGCATTCCTTGTAAAAGAGGCAGAAAACATAACTACATAGTCTCAGCTCTGAAATCCTGGTGTGCCCACCAGAGAAATGTTCACCCTCATATTTTCTATGAAAGCCTTTTCATTTAAGAGTTTCAGTTATTTAATTTGATTTAACAAAAACTAAGCACAGCTATCTTTAATGATAAGAATGTCCCTATCCTCCAGGGCCCAGAACTAGATGACACTTCCCATTCCTCTTTGCAGTTATATATGCCCGTGTGATTGACTTCTAGCCAATGAAATGTGAGAAGTGACACATGCCAGCTCCTTGCCTGGCCAGTAAAAACCTTCCATTTGCTCCCTATCCATCATATTCTTGCAGCATTCACTAGCTCGATGCAAGTGGGGATGGTGATCTTAACAATCATAAGTTGAGGATGGTGGAGCCACAAGATGGAAGGAGTCTGGGTCCCTGAACCCCCACATGGAGGAGAGTCACTCACTCATCACGACAGTCATTTTAGAATTCAACTTAGGAGAAAATTAACTCATTTAAGATTAACCACTTAGATACAGGAATGTATGTGCTATATCGGCTAATGGTACCTTAACTAATATACAAACTCAAGCACCATATATTTACCCAGTTTGCAAATGCTCGTGTGGCTTTCTTCCTTCTGCAGTGGTCACGTGCCCTTCTTCATAAAACCTTGATAAAAGCCATATAGATTTGACATTATCTTTTAAGAGAGCTCAGTACAACATGAAAATAATTCTATTGTTGATGGCAATGAAATACAAATCTAAATATAAGACATGGATGATTCAAATGAAAAGTAGTAAAAGTTTTAGGTTGTGTAGATAGTTTTAACTCAGCTAGATCTGCCGTATGCTTGCCTCATGCCTTGTATTTCTAATTACATTTACAAGGAAATTTGGTTGTCGAATTAGGCCTTAATCTGACAATTCCAAAGTCACACAAATTAGTGGACTAAGCAAGAGCTCCTGGCATCCGGATGATTTGAAATGATGTGTGTTGCAAACAGAAACATATTGTTTGCAAATGCCCATTTGAATAAAAAGCTCTATAGCTTCTACAATCAAAGATATTGCAAAGATGAGCCTAAATATAGAAATATAGAGACATATGTGTGACTTCAGACACAGGAGGGTGGATTTTTGTGACATGTGTGAATTGTCTGTTGGAAGCCTTTTTGTTTTCTTTTTCTTACTTTTATCTTCTGCCTTCCCTGTGGCAGCTCTGCTGTTGGGATATGAACAGTAGCCACGTTTTTCACTCTTTAGGCATGTTTTCTTTGGGTCCAGGGTTCATTCTTCAGTCTTAATAACTGGGAGAAGAATTCTTAACCTAGACCATAAAATTGTATTATTATCCTATGAGGTTAAAGGCCCTTGGTAACTATGAACACTTAACTTCTGACCTTAAAGAGATTTTAAATATGTAAAACTCTCAACAGGGGAGTCTGAAATCATCCTCAAATTAATCTATGCTGTATTAACAAATTGGAGTGGATATTTAGAAAGTACAGTGGCAAAATTTCAACTCTGTGGTTATTAAACCTAATTTGCCCTAAATCCCCGCTGATGGATTTATGTCCCCTGTCTGTTCGGAATCAAAAGCTTCTCCAGAGGATAAACTAAAAGAAGCTAAATAAACATCACCAGGCTGAATGGACGGCCTATTACAATTCTGTCTTTACTGAGGTATCTAGCAACAATACAAACCCTAAGAATGAAAAGTGAGTCACAGAGTATTACTTCACAGAAGATTGCAGTGAGTTTGCTGTGGCGTGTCCTTGTAGTTATTTTATGACAATAAGAATCACATCATACAAATATACTGTGGAGAATTAGCTTTGCCTTTAGTATTTAGTGGGATACTCTATTTGAAGACATGAGGTGAGTTCACCTAAATAGAAAAGTTGGCCCTAGGTCCAATGGATGAGAAGCTCAAGGGCTGAATTTTCAGTGCTTCTGTTCAATATGTCCTAGGAAGGTGTTGAACTTCATTTAGAAAAGCCCTGACTGCTCCTAACTTTGGTCTTCTTTTGCAATGTAAGTACTTGATTACATTTTAGAGAAGAATGTGGCACAAAATTCAAGCTTGTTGGGAATAGACAATTTTACTTTCTCACCTAAAGGTTTATATCCCCACCTGCCTCCCCCCCCCAGAAAGGTGTTTTGGAGGTCCCACTGTCTTTGAGACATACACAACCTATAAACAATTTGTTTTCTTCTACAAGGGAGTCCCAAAATTGCCCAAGGTGAGAATAGCAGAAATACCATGACCACAGAGTTAAATTTTCCATAGAGAGTTGTTAGGTTTTTTTAGAATTTCTCCTCTTTGTGGTTCATTGTTTATCGAATCTGCATTTAATCCATTTAAAAAATAAAAAAGCGTAGCTGCATACCCTGGCTAACCAGAAAATTTATATCTGTGGATACATATTATGGAAGTTTTAAATGATTATATTTTATATTCAGTATCCTTTCTGCTTCTTAAAAACTGAATGTGCCACAAAAATACATGGCATCGCAATGGTATCTTTGGTTATGGAGCTAGACCACTGAACTGGATGGCTGCCCACGTGGACAGTTACGTGTGACTGATGAAAACACAGCCTCTTGCTGTCCTAGGTATCAGAAACAAGATCGTGGACAGAAGCCATCCTGAAGGGACCCTGAAAGGATGTGTCAGAGGTGACGCTGGCTGCTCTGAGGAGAATGAAGAATGCTACTTCACTGAAATAAAATGATGTTCATTCCTGTGTCTGGAATTTATAAGTAAAGAATTGTGTGGCAACTTCAACCTAGTTCTAAAGATATGGCTGTAACATCACGTGCTTTTTTCTCATTTGCTAGACATTATCAAGTTCTTCTAAATCAGATTTTCACAGCCAAGTATACCTTCAAAGACGCCCCTTAAGGAAGGAATGTATGAAAATCAACTATATTTATATATATATCCTAGAAGCAAAAAAAACTAGAAAATCAAACTTAAAATTACATTTAAAATAGCATTAAAACCTAAAATACTTAGGAATAAATTTAACAAAAATGTGCAAGACCATTATATTGAAAATCATAAAGCATTGCTGAGTGAAACTAAAGAAGACAAATAAATAAAGAGATAGAGCATAGTTTCTGTAGACTGAATTGCATCCTCCCAAAAGTCATATGTTGAAGCCCTAACAGCCAATGTGACTGTGTTTGGAAATAAGGCCTTTAGGTCATTAAGGTTAAATGATGTCATAAGGCTGGGGCTCTAAACTACTAGTGTTGATGCCTCATAAGAAGAGATAGAGACACCAGAGTTCTCTCTCTCTGCTATATGAGGACATAGCCATGGTAGCCGTCACCAAACCAGAAAGAGAGACTTCAGCCAACGCTTTACTCTTGGTCTTCCCAGACTTCAGAACTGTGAGAAGGTACATTTCTGTTGTTGAATTGTTGAAGCCACCCAGTCTGTGGTATTTTGTATGGCAGCTCAAGCTGACTAAGACAATAGTCTTGGATTTTAAAATATTATTATCAATACTATAAATATTACTATACTGAATATTAATATTGTTAAGAAGTCAATTCTCCCCAGACTCATCTAGAGATTCAATTAAATCACAGTCAAATAAATATCTTTTCGTTGGTAAGAAAAAGGTTTTTTCCAGAAATTGACAAGTTGATTCTAAAATTTACCTGATGGTAAAACTGGAAGAGACAAAGCGATCCTGAAAAAGAAGAGCAAAGTTGAAGGACTCCACTTATCTACTGATTTAAAGATTTTCTTTAAAGCTACAGCAATCAAGACAGTGTGGTATTAATGAAAGGATAGACAAAGAGGTCAATGCAACAGAACAGAGAGTCCAGAAATAGACCCACACATACTGATCAATTGAGTTTTGACAAAGGTGCTAAGGAAATTCAGTGGGAAAAGAAAAGCTTTTTCAAAAGCTAGGACAAGATTTATTCATATCCATAGGAATAAATGAAATGGACACTGACAACCACCTCACACCACACACAAAGAGTAATTTGAGATGGATCATAGGCCTAACCATGAAAGCTATTTAAATCTGTAAATTTTCTAAAAGAAAATGTAGGAGAATATCTTCATGACCTTAATATCCAGAAAATACTTTTTTAGAGAGGACACAAAAAGCACTAATTATAAAAGAAAAAAATGATAAATTGGACTTCATCAAAATTAAAACATCTGCTCATTAAAAGGCACTGTTAAAAACGTTATTCTCTCAATACTCTCTTCTTCCCTGTTCCGTGTGTGTGGGCGTGTGTGTGCGTGTGTGTGTCTGGCAAAAGATACATCCAGCATATATAAAGAACTCTTATAACTCAATAACAAGACAGACTATTCAATTTTTAAAAAAGAGAGAAAAGGACTTAAACAGAAAATATTCAGTAAGCACATGAAAAGGTGTTCAATATCATCAAAGAAATGCAAATTAAATCTCAATGAGATTTAATTCTTCACATCCACTACAAAGGCTAAAATTAAAAAGACTTATAACACTAAATGTAGGCAAGAATGTGGTATAACCAGAACTCTCATATATGCTGATGAGAGTATAAAATGATACAATCATTTTGGGGAAATGTTTGAGAGTTCTTACAGAGTTAAACATACACCTACCCACCAATCCCATTCCAAACAGAAATAAAGGCATATGTTTGCAAAAAGACTTGTACATAAATGTTTATAGCTGCTTTACTCATAATAACTGAAAACTGTAAACAACCTAAATGTCATCATATAGGAGAAGAGATAAACAATTTGTGGTATATTCATACAATACAACAGTGCATAGCAATTAAAAGGAACAAACTACTGATACATACAATAATATGGTTGAATCACATAACCATTATGTTGACTCACAAGTGAGACACAAATAAATACATACTGTATAGTTCCATTTATATAAAGTTTAAGAACAGACCAAACTAATCTATGGTATTAGAAATCAGAACAGTGGTAGCCTATGGGAATAAAGATTGATTGGAAGAGAACACAAGGGAAATTTCTTGAGTGTTGGAAATGTTCTGTTTCTTTTTTTTTTTTTTTAACATCTTTATTGGAGTATAATTGCTTTACAATGGTGTGTTAGTTTCTGCTTTATAACAAAGTGAATCAGTTATACATATACATATGTTCCCATATCTCTTCCCTCTTGCATCTCCCTCCCTCTCACCCTCCCTATCCCACCTCTGTTTCTTGATACGGATGTTTGCTGTATGTGTGTATATATTTGTCGAAATTCATAGAATTGTACACTTAAGATCTGCGAATTCCAATGCATATATATTTTATCTCAAAAGAAATATAAAAAAGAAAAAATAGTGAAGGAAAAGTACAGTAGAAAAGACCTGAGCTGCTCCAAACTTTATAAAATACCTCAGTTCCGCCCTCCAAATGTTCTCTAAGCTCACTAAATATTTCTTCTCCCCACTCCGCATCTCAGGGGTCTACTTAGTCTCCAAAAGGTGAACCAGTCTATGAAACATGAAGGTTACACTGGAAAAAACAAAAGACCAGGAAGAGTGGAAATATTTTATTCTAACAATGATCCACCCTCATTGCAAATATTTAACACTTTTCAGAATTAGGTGCATCTCTTTCCAGGTGATGATGACTAATTATGATTAGTCATTAATATTTGTATAGTGAATTATAATTGACAGGTTGATTCTAATATGTGAGAGTATGTATGCCTTGGTGCTATATTAAAATCTATACCCTTCATTTGTTCATTTTCTATTCTAGCCAGTGAATGAACATTAAAAACTGATTTGCTTATCCATATACTTGTACTTAAGAATCAAAAGAATGATTTCCACTTCCACTTTTACAATCACAAAAACCCATTCTGCTTCATTTCTTGGATGCTAAAACTTTAGAATCCAGTGAGTTGGAATCACACTGAATGGTTCTGTACTTTAGGCTCCTTTTTGTTACTCATTTATTCATTAAAGAACTATTGCATCCATCAGGTGCTACATGCTGGGCATTTTCTTGATGTTGGAGTTTCACAATAAATAAACCCATTCCTCACTTTCAAGGGTGATCCTGTAACAGAAATTTAAATAATACAATACAAGGATGAAAGTATAAATAGAGGCTTTTCAAAATATTATGAGAGTCCAAATGAAGGAGATGTTAACTGTGTAAGGTCTCTACTTTGAATCTCTTTGGAATAAAGTGAGGCTTAAATAAACAAACAAAAAAATTATCCAGACTGGGATAGGGTGCCATAAAAGCATCAGAGACCTTATATTCAAGTCACTCTTGAAGACAAGCATGATTTAGTCAGGAGAAGAGGTATGTAAGATGGAAAGGAGATTAGGGGAAAAAAATCTAGGCAGAAGAAAGAACATGAGCAAAGGCATGGTAGCATAGCACAAAGGACCAGAGGAGGTCCTTTCTCCAAAGGACTTACTCAGCACTGGGTAAGTAGTGACCACATGCTTCAGGGCAAGAGGAGATACTTCCAGAAAGGGAAAGGGGTCAAATCACAATGATCTTGATATGCCAGGCAAAAAAAGCCTAGAAGTTATTCTGCAGACTAAGAGGAGCTGCAGCCAGTTTAAGCAGGACACTGACGTGATCAGATGAGCACTTTAAAAAGATGCCACTGGGAGCTTCCCTGGTGGCGCAGTGGTTGAGAGTCTGCCTGCCAATGCAGGGGACACGGGTTCGAGCCCTGGTCTGGGAGGATCCCACATGCCGCGGAGCAACTGGGCCCGTGAGCCACAATTACTGAGCCTGCGCGTCTGGAGCCCGTGCTCCGCAACAAGAGAGGCCGCGATAATGAGAGGCCCGCGCACCGCGATGAAGAGTGGCCCCCACTTGCCGCAACTAGAGAAAGCCCTTGCAAGAAATGAAGACCCAACACAACCATAAATAAATAAATAAACAAAACAAAGAAAGATGCCACTGGCTTCAGCATGTAGCAGTGGCTCTCAGCCAAGGTGTATCTACACAGGATGTGAGTTGCATCAAAGGCAATTTTTTGTTAGTTGCAGTTAAACTGATGCAATTTTGAGTGACAGGCTATTTTTATATGTATTAGAATAAAATTAAGACTATCATTCATCCACTTGTTTCTCCTTCATTCACTTTGATAACACATGCTGAGATCTTCCACGTGCCTCTCCGCAGCTGCTCTCCACCATACTCTGTGCCCTGTGAGGCTGATTTTTGTGGACTATAGACCACGTTCATGTGGCCCCCTTCTGTCTTTCAGCTGGGTTAGAACTACAGGGGCACGAGCAGGATATTGGAGGGCAAGAAGAGAGTGAGGTCAGGATATTTTTTTCCCTCCCATCCTTCCCTACTAGGTTTGTTCCCAATGCAGGTTGGTTGCATCCCTCTACTGAAGGCCGCAGCTCCTGTCAGGTGGTGCCCTCACACGGCTTTCTTTCCAAGTCCCAGCCATTGTTCTGATAATTGTTCCCTCCTTTACCCACTCAGCCAGTGGGTAGTTAATATTCCCAGCTCTTACCAACCTGAGATCCCCCGTGACCTTTTGCTCCTTTTCTTAAATTTTATTCACACCTTAGTAAATAGTCCCTTTAGTTAAACCTTCTTAACTTACCCAGTTTAAGTGTGCCTTCTGTTTCTCCAAGCATGCTGACTGATCCACATACATTTCTCTCATACTCACAATGAGCCAGGAACTCTTCTCAGCCCTGAGGAACAGCAACGAAGATGACAAAGTCCCTCGTGTCTTGAAGTATAAAGTGGAGGAAACATTCAATGACAAATAAACACATAAATATACTATAATGCTTAGAGGTTTGTGTGCTGAAAAGAAAGGTAAAAAGAATAAGCAGTTGTGAACTACTGGGGCTGGGTTTGGGGGCTGGCTTGGGATCCTGCTTTGGATAGAGACAAAGTCAAGTTGATGCTATTTTTTGCACTGAGCTGAAGCTCCGCCACATTCCTAATATGCTTTCTTGATTGGGGGTGGAAAATAGAGAGAAAGGAACAGACACAAGATGTATTTAGAATGCAGTTCCAACAGAACTGGGTGATCCATGTTCATTGAAGGTTGGTTTCTAGATGGATTGTTTAATGGTGGCACTGGTAACTCATGTGGGAAGCAAATGGAAAAGCTGATTTGGTGGAGAAGATGTTAAGTTTAGTTTGGGATATAAGTGCTTCTTTGATATTCCGATGAAGATATCCATTTATCAGTTGAAATTATAGACATGGAGCTCAGGGGAGAAATCTGGACCAAAGGTACGAATACACATGCATCTTCAGCTATGAACAGTACTTGACTACTCGGTAGAAAAGAAGATGGTACAGAAAAAGTGTTCAAATGAGAAATGGGCCCAAACCAAATTAACATTAAATGTGTGAAGAATGAACCAGTAGAAAAGAGTGAGAAAGAATGATTTAAAATGTAAGAGGAGAAAGAGGATCGAAAAGAGTCTCTGGAAACACAGAAGAAATTTCAAGGATGTCCAAGCTGTCTGGAAATCAGGCAAGGTAAGCACTGAACAGTTAAATTAAATCATTGGGAAAATTCTGGTTGCACTAACCAGAGCAATTTCAACAGAAAGATGGGAAGAGAAGCTGGGTCAACTTTTACCCTAAGTGAGTAACAATCTGAAAGAAAAATTAATGGAAAGAGGTGTGCCTTTGGAGTCAGAGACCTGGGTTTGAGTTCCTCTCCTATCTCTCCTCTCAATATGAGGTTTACACAAATCACTTAATCCCTGAGGGTCTACATTCCTTCCTCAGGTGAAAAACAGAAATAAGACCATTTCCCCACCCACCCAATGTATTTTTCTGAGAGTCAGATGAGTTAGGTCGGTAAAAATACACTGTTAACTATAATTTCGTGTTCCACAAGGTGAAGTATTGCTGAACTAGTAATAGAGATGGCTCTATTGCATCTATGCAATGAGTGATTTCCAGAAAAGTTACACAAATCAAATAGTAGTCAATGTTTTAAATTAGTTTGCTATTCAAAGAAACCTATGGTGAATCTTTGGGAAAGTGACAAAACTTTTTTAATGTGAACAGTCATGCTGCAATATTTTCTTTCTTTCTCTCTTTCACCCTTCTTCCAGTTCTTTTCATTCCTCCTTCCTTCCTTTCTCTATTTCTTTCTTTTTTTCTTCATTTTACCTGTATAGTTTTCTTTAGGAAATGCAGGACACAAATAAAACAAAGACTTGTTGCCTCTTAGGAAATAAATTGTAGTAAATTGTGAAGGGATGAGACAAAGAACATACTGAAACAGTCTTGGTAAAAGAGAGAATACCTAGAATTATAAAGAGAAATAAACTGTTCTTCAAATTGTCACACCTGCCAATACCACAATTGCACAAAGGGACAGCAGCCTTTTGAGCTGAGGGACCATTAATTGGCTAAGAAACACTCATCAGTAAGAAACAGGCATCAGTAGGGGACCTCAAACATCAACAAGGGAAAAGCATAAAGCTAGAGGAAAAAATCTGAGAAAGAAAATCAGATAATAGAAACACAAAAGGGAAAGAAAAAGAGAGAGGAAGAGTAAAGAAAACAACAGTATGAAACTGGAGGAGGCCTTTAACTTCAGAGGTCAACTTGGATGGGAACCATGACCCTACCATCTCCCAGCTTTTTGTCCTTGAACAAATTATGTAACCATTCTGAGCTTCTTTCCCCATCTATTAATGTATACAATTACACACACTTTATAATGTGGTTGTGAACATTAAATGAGAAAATAAGTGCCAAGGAGATGTCTGGTACACCAGAAGTATTCACAGACAAGTAGATGTTACCCTTTTTTTTAAATTAGAGGTCTGTGTTGCCCCAGTCCGACTCTGCACACCAAACAGACCAGAATAAAAGAAGTCTTGTGAAAGCAGTTCTGCAAGCAGTGTGCCTTATACTATGGCTCTCAGGGTATTTGCCCAGCCATGAGGGTGCACTCATTCAAATATGCCTGTGTCCCTTTTCTTCTAGTCTCTTTCTCTACCTTTACTAGAAATTAGCAACCCTTTCCACTGCATCTGGTTTAGAGATTCTGAATACTGTATGCGCTAAAAGCTACAGTCATAAACCGCTAAAAATTACTACATTATTTATTCAGAATCGTCAGCTTCCCTGCTTCTGATGACCCCATATTATCACACTCTGAAATTAGAAACACTGCATTTGCAATTTGACTGTGTTGAATCTGGGTTTTCACAACATGCAGTTTGCACAGTAATAATACTGATAGATCTTTCATTTTTCTACAGAAATTAATTGCCTAAACCACGATGATTTATAGTCACACTGAACATGATTATTAATTTTCCTGATGATTATACCTGTGAGCGGCAACAAATCTACTTGTGATAGACCTGGCTTTGAATTGCTGCTAAAACTAAAATGTCCATAAGGTAATAACAACTAATTTTTACCTTAATCAACTTACACTTAAAAGAATTTAATATAGGGCACTAGTGCCTTGTGGGGAAACTTGTTTGAAATATAAGGTGCTGAATTATTTATGAGAATAATTATATATTTGTTACTCTAGTTTATACTGGGAAATCAGAGTCTGAAATTAGTCTGAGATACGTTAAAAAATATAATGAACTCAGTGGAGTTGTACACACTAAAGAACTTTTGCACTAAGGTAAATATATAACCTGGCATAGCTACTCTGGTTATGAAAAAATAAAAAGATTATTAAAACTCACTAAACCATGTTGCCTTTTTTTTCTTCCCTTGTCCTTGTAGTTCCTTAAAGTGCTGTCTCTGTTAACAAGAAAGGTAAGGCATTTGATACGTAACAGTCTTGTCCTTGCTTCCTCATTACTCACCCTAAAATTATTTTCAAAAGGCCTTCTCTTGTATTCCAATGAGTACAGGTCCCTATCAATGGCTCGTGATGAAGGGAAAAACGTTGGATTGGGGTAGTCGAACCCAGATCATGTAGTCTTGTGTCTTACAAGCACTCCTTGTTCATTTCATGGTTCTGGGGAAGTTCATTCATTTCTGTAGATTAGTTTCTCTCTGCTGGAATACAAGTTACAAGAAAGAGAAGGCTCTGATTATTGGTTGATATGCGTACCTTATATAATTCTGTGTGTTCATATCCGGAAATATTTAAGACTTTTTCCCTGATTGGTGGCATTATGCAGTTATGCAAATAATCTGTTATATCTAGGCACATTATGCCGTTATGTAAATTATCTATTTCATTTGTATTTCCCACAGAGTAATGGGGTAGGGAAGAAATGCTCTCCTGCATTTCCCCTGGTTTTTAATGAGTTGTTCAGACATATTCAGCTGGTGATCAGTCTTGGGATCTCTGGGGCCGGGTGTGAGTTAGCCTTTCTGTCCCATCACCACGACCTGTCTCTAACTTTCCTATTCAATTCAGCAAATATTTATTGAGTGTTTATTGTATACCAGGTGTTTGTGCAGGTGGGGATGATCCAAAGGGGCTCAGGTGTTGCTCAGGTAGACTCTGGGAGGGGTGTTATTTGCCTTGTGATCTTCCCTCTCTGACCACCTGGACACATGATGAAGGTCAGTTTAACTCTATCCATTTTTAGAACTTCTTAGCCATACTAGAAAAGATTTTTAAAATTCAGGAAAAAACATTTAAATATAAAAAGGGAATAATTTAGAAGGGCTAATTGCATCTTATGCAATGAAATATACCGAGTAAGCTAAATAATTTAAATATAGATATGGCCATAGACAACAGGCTACAATTAAGATACAACTCTAACTACAAGGCAGACCTGGGATGAGCTAAAGTTCCTTTGCATTTGGAAGCTGAGTTATCTACTGTCATTTACTTCCGGTCTCTTGCAATATCATACGGTGCTAGTCTACAATCCACAGGAATTTAGATCAGATCGATCATTTCCTTTTATCAAGACTGATAGGCTAATTGTAGAGAATTCTCAGCCTCTCTATCAGCATCTGTTCAACATGTATTGATTTATTTAACAAATACTTAAGCACCTCTGGCTTCAGGGTGCCAGCCCTCATGGAGTCTGGTGGAGGAGAAATGAAGCCAAGAACAGAGGTGTTAACTCTGCTAGGAGCTAGGAAAGAGAGGCACTTGGGCTAGAAAATGCCCTGTCAGGGAAGTCAGGAAAAGTTCAGACTTTCAGGTCCTGAGTCTTTTTCAACCATGTTTACCTGAAATCATATGTTTTGATTAGCTACCGCACCTATCTTTGCAAAAACTGGCATATTTCTCAGGACAGACAATCTATAAAATCAACTGATTTCTTCCCTCTGTGATAAATTGTTGAGAATGGGATTTTTTGTTTAATTCCTCTGGATTTGGGTGGGAGTAGAGCAATTTCTGGTCCGAGTACTCTACCAAAAGTCTTTCCCCAGTTCTTAAAAAAGCAAACAACCAAACAAACAAAAACTCTGCAGTTTCTTTCTGTTCATATTATTGTTGTCTAACCATTTCATAATCACTTATACATCTGTTGAATCAGCAGTAAGTACCTGAGCTGAGCTGATGGTACTATTTAACTCCTAAGTGGAGAATCTTGCTGAGGAAGATGAAAAGAAAGAAAAAATAATTCTTAAAACTCTTGAGTGTACACATTCTCAGTAGAATATGTGGTTATTAACTGCTTCTGATTATAATTCAATTCAATAACATTTATGATGTATGGAAATTGTATTATTGTTCCCAGTTATTCACCCCTCTTTCCCTGTAAAAATATTCTAGGTCCAATCTATTACTATGTGACTTACCTTCCTTGCAAGAGTAATCTCTGCCCACCTAGTATCAGCTTGGTCATATGACTAGCTTGGGCCAATGAGATAAGAGCAAATTTCAGGTATACCTGTTCTGAGTAAAAGCTTTAAGGATCTTTACATGTGTTTTCTTCATCTATCTCTTATTCTTTTCCCTCTGATGGAAGGATGACATATCCCAGAGGAGGCCTGCTACATCTGGTTCAGGATTCTGAAATGAAAAAGTCATATGGAACACAACCAAGTGAGAATCAAGCCTGTGTGGTGATAGCCTTCCATAGTGAAAGCTGACTCATATATTAAATACCACATGTGTGAACCAAAAGGACTATGTTTCCAGCCCTGGAGGCACTAGTTCTTATGTAGTGGTTTATAAACCCTGACAGGTGTTGGAGGCCACAGTGAGTTTGAGTCATTAAAGTAAACTTCATTCATACACACACACACACACACACACACACAAACATACCTTCTAGGTTCTGTGTAGGATATGAAGATACAACTCCTTTCTCCCTAATGCAAAATGCAAATTTTAAAAAGAGTCAGTATGATAGACTTAAATTTATAAAAACAAGACAAAAGAGTATCTCATAATTCCCTTTTGATTTATCAATCTCTGTACCCCTGCTACTTCTTTATTTTAATTCTAAAACTTAGCAATTAGGATGAGTAGCTTCTTGATTGTCCTCATTCTCATACCCAAATAAAAAGAGCAATTTGCTCAATTCCTCTGCAAGTGCTTTGAGTGGGGCCTGATTTCAACCTCCATGGCTGATATCTAGTATTCCCAATGTCCATTCTTTGGATCTGAACTAACTTCACAACTCTGACAAATAGTTGCCTTTGATACGTGCCTACGATGTCTTAAAGCTAGAAGGCCATCAGCAGCCCAAACAGAAAACCTACAAGTTCCCAGAGCACAACATTCTGTGAGTATAAGTACATTTGGTGAATTTACAATAGTTGGTAGATTCTAATAGCACTCTTCAATATTTATCATTTGGGATAAATGAAATATTTACAAACAAAGTGCTCCTGGAAGAAATGCAGTGTCATGATCCAGTATCCAGGCACTTACAGAAATGTCTGATCAATCCAATTCTAAGTGTGTTCTAATATTGCAGGATATAATTGTGTCTGAGAGATTATTTTCATGAATTGTCTCCTTATACTTTTCTTGTGTTCTTACTATTTCAGAGAAAAAACACAAGTTGTAGTATTTCCATGTTAATCTCTACAATAGAGTACATTTTAAGGGAAAGAAACAGAGAAAGAGGAAGTAGAGATAAACTGATAGAAAGGAGGCCAAAATAAAAGGAGAAAGAGTCAGGGAGGGAAGGAAGGAAGGGGCAGCTGATGAAAGAGGTAGAAAGGAAAAGGCATAACTGAAGAATAAAGAAAGTGAAAAGCAGAGATGTGACTTGAGGTAGTAGAAGCTGGGAGAAAGGGAAGAATGTGAGAAGTGAGGAGAAAGGGTAGAGACAAAAAGTGGTGCTTTGAAGACTGTAAATACAGAGAAAAAACTAAAGGTAATAGCTAAGAAAAGATGAAAACTGAGCATTTTATTTATTTATTTTTTAAAACATCTTTATTGGAGTATAATCGCTTTACAATGTTGTGTTAGTTTCTGCTTTATAACAAAGTGAATCAGTTATACATATACATATGTCCCCATATCTCTTCCCTCTTGCATCTCCCTCCCTCCTATCCTCCCTATACCACCCCTCTAGGTGGTCACAAAGCACCGAGCTGATCTCCCTGTGCTATGCGGCTGCTTCCCACTAGCTATCTATTTTACGTTTGGTAGTGTATATATGTCCATGCCACTCTTTCACTTTGTCCCAGCTTACCCTTCCCCCTCCCCATATCCTCAAGTCCATTCTCTAGTAGGTCTATGTCTTTATTCCCATCTTGCCCCTAGGTTCTTCATGACCATTTTTTTTTTTTAGATTCCATATATATGTGTTAGCATATGGTATTTGAAAACTGAGCATTTTAAAATGAGAAAATAATCATTTTAAAGCTTATTATAAATATGAGAACAAGGGGAAATGTTTAAGGATTTAGGGATCTAGAGGAATATGGTGACACAGGGGACAAAATGGAAGTAAGGGTAAGAAGTGACAGTGTTTAAAATAGTCAACTGTTACCCACTAGAGGAAATGGTACAGAAAGAAAAGTTAGAAATGAGAAACTAGAAGAACATTGATTTTTTGGTTTACTATTATAATTACATTTTGTCTTTTTAACTTTTTATTATTGTAAATGGATAGTGTCAACAATACCAGTATTGCACACTGTGCATCATTCTCTAGGTTATATTACATATATCAATCTGGAACAGTATTGGATGAAAATGCAACCAAAAGGGAAATGAAATGCAACTATAACTTGACAATATGCACAAAAAAGTCATCTGTTCCAAATTATATACCCTTAGCTTCCTAATGCCAACTTTAAATTATGTTTGCCTTTCTCGTGCACTTTCAGACTTGTTAGGCAGAATCACAAACTAATATTCGTTTTGGTATTTATTTGGAGGAGAATCATCTCTCATTGCAGTTAAGTCAGTGAAGGTGGTGGAATCATACACCTTCTCACTTTGACAGATGGCAATGACCCATCCCACATACAGACTAGTTCCTTCTGATATCTCCATGTGGACTTTCCGCTACATCATCTGAAGAGGGGTTCTTCTTCTCCGCACATATTTCCTTTTGTAGGTTTTTCACACTCTCGTCTCAGGGAATTAAGTTCTTTCCTTTGGGAATAAATTTTATTTTAGCTGAGAAAAGGATTGAGGCATCAGTACCCTTCATGCAAGAAAGAAAAATAAAAGATTCTCTTGCAGTATTTATGCTTGGTCTTTGCCTGGCCAGGCTGAAGTTTGCTGTCTTCGAAAGTAGGAAGTCTTTTGCGGAATAAGCTGCTTGCCAGATTTAGCCTGGGCCTCATGGGCCTGAGATTTACTGTTTTTAATCTTTCTTTCTGATGGGCATTCTAAATACCTGTTTCATGCAATGTTTAATTTCAGCACAGCAGGTATTAGTGTATCCAAAAATGGGAATAAGCCACCTGTTTCCTTGTATGATGAAATGCCTAAAATACAGCTAGGTTTTTACAGCATCTAGTCTTTTATCCCCTTAACAACCAGTGCTTATTCCTTTAAAAATGATACTTTCAATGGATTCCTCTGACCTTTTCTAAGGTAATCATCCATAGCCCATCTTCCCCACTAAGAATGTGAAACTCCACATCTGTATTCATCTGGACAGGTTTTGAACTGAGACTCACACACAGGAGAAAGGTTTAGGGTTGCTTCCCTTTAACAAGATGGCAGCCCTAGGACATCAAAGAAAAGAAATCTCTCTAAATTTTTCTGGGCAGATGTTTAGAAATTATCTTCAAGAGAAATTATCTTCAAAATTATCAGCAACTCCATTAACAATACCTTTGTTAAAACTTACATAATCTAAAGAAATGTTCAATCCTTAGTGCTCAATGAAGAATTCACCTCGATGGGATATGACTTGTGAAGCTAATACAACAATGGTAGACTAATAGGCTCAGTACAATATTTAAAAGAGAAGGCAATTGCCTCTTTTTTTTCTTTTTTTTGTTTACTTTTATTTATTGCCTCTTTAATTGCTCCAGGAAGGCAGGCCAAAAGAATTGACCATGCAGTTATATAAATTTACCAAACATGCACACACACACACACACACACACACACACACACACAATGCAAAGGAGAGGGAAAAAAACAGACATTTTCATATAGGAAAAAAGTAAGTCTTCCATGCATTCAAGAGTGAGGGGGTTCCTTACATTAACAGAAAAACTATATCAGTCAACAAGTATTTATTAGGTGTGTGTACGTAACTGGCCCAGTGTGAAACACTTTCCACATGAGATATGTAATTCTCTATGATGAAAGCTCTTCAGTGTCCCTTCTCCAAGACTTACCCATTTCTTTTCCCCCCAAGGTCCCCTCCTACCACTTCCCCTTAGTCCCTTTCAGAAATAAATACATAGATAAAATTAAAATTTTATAAAAGACTCTTTAAAGGGGAAAGCATAGAATTAAGTGGGCTCAACAAATCTCAGGAAGTAAAGAGAAGAAATTATTAAGAATAAAGAGCTCAGATAAAATGTCTTGTCCCCTTCAATCTGTTCTCCAAATTGCAACTAGGAGGATGACTCCACAGGTCAAAGCTGATAATAATACTGATAAATCAAATTTGATAATGATATTGATAATGTTCATCAGAGCTGCCACTCATTGAATACTTTACACATGCCAGGCATCATAGTATATACTTTCTGTACTTGACTTTCTCTCATCATATCAGTCCCCTGTTAAAATGGCTTTCCTTTGCCCTCAGGATAAAGTTCAAACTTTAATGGCAGAATAGAGAAGACCTTGTTAAATCTCACCTCTCTTTTTAACCTTTTCAGTCTCATTTCCTACTACTTATGTTCCATACACCACTCTTCAAGGAATTCTTTCAGTTCTTCTAACTACCTTGATCTCTCTCACTTTAGGACCAGCCTTACTTAGTTTGAAGGCCTCAACTCCCATATCACTTCCTCCAGGGAGCTTTTTCTGACCTTATGCATTCTGGAGAGCTGTCTCTTCCCGTGCACAGAGCGCCTGTGTTCACTGTCATTAATGCACTTATTTGGATGTATTATCATTTCCTGCATCCATATTCTCCATTAGACCATAAATTCCATATGGACAGAGAGACAGAGTGCCAGACTTACAGATTGTTTCCATTAAATATTTATAGAATTAATGAATGAATAAGTAAATTCCCATCCTGTGTGTCGCTTAAAGGGAAGGGAAGCAGAAGTGACTCTCCCTGTCTAAAATGTAAGCCTACCTTCCCCCAGATGGGAGTATAGAATTCAATGTCTCTTGTATTTGTGTCATATGAAGTCTGTTCATACCCAAAGAACCATGGGGTATTTTCCCTGTAGTCTAGCACAGTGTTCTGTGAAATGGGTTATGTACGATGATAACTTGTTATGCAGGAAAAGAATATCGTGATGTTCATTTATATTTATATAAAAATAAGTTTTATAAGTATTTGCTCTTTTAATCAACTTTCATGCCCATCCCAATGTGTGTGTACATTGGGCAGTCTTGACTGGAGTGCCAACCGCTAGATTTTGAGGAGAGGGAATGAGTGCACACACAACATGCCATTACTGAGGGTTACACCACGTACTGATAAAATGGATTTAAGTAGTCTGTCATCCAACTTTAGTTACACTAACCTCACAAAGTGGACACCTTACGTCTTTAAATTGCTGCAAAACTACAGCTAGAAATGAATGAACATTAAAAAACTACAGATCAAAGATGAAAACAATAATGTAAGCACAAGCTGACGTCTACTCTTCCTAGCTTGAGCTCTTCAACAGCCACGTTACTAACTAAAAGAAGGGCAATATAATTTTATATGGTAACAAGTCAACCAAATATAATCAAAATATGTTTTAAAGCCGCTACATTCATTGTCATAAATGATAAATTTTGCCCTGGGCATTATGTTTTAGATGTTAACTGATGATAGTGGCACATGTATATAATTTATAAGCAAACATGTATAGATGTGTGCTCAAGGGATTTTTTTATTGAGGAGTGTTCAATCGAAAGAACTTGTAGAACATTGGTCCAGGAAGGAGCAAGTCCCTTCCTTCTTGCCCATTCCATTTCCACCCTGTCTCTCTTTGTCCTCTCAAAGCCTGAAGCCTGGTACTTCTTTAAAGGCCGCTTTATTGTCCATCCAATCCTGTGATGCCTGCCCACTTCTCATCCAGGCCAACCCTCTGCTGTTGTAGAAGTAAAGCCACTGAATCAATGGTAAGCTGTGGTTTTTAAGTCAAAACTGTAAGGCACTGGAGAAATATCTCCATTGAATATTCCCTTAGTATCTTTGACAGTGCAAAGGAGGCACTAGCAACTCCAGAAGACAATGAAATATAAGCCATAGTCCCTGCCTCAAGGAACTGGTTAAAAGAGTACAAATTAGCGAATAGTTAGAAAAGATGGACCTGTGTCACTAGTGTCCAATTCTTCCTTCTTTCTCCTGATCTCAAGACCAGTAAGCAGGCTTCCTTCCATGATCCCACGTCTGGAAGTAAGTGTGGGCCCACGAACAGAGCCTCCTTATTTTCCACTCCGATATTCACTAGTGTCATTGCAAAGGCTTTCACCTCATCACACAAAATGTGTTACAAAATTTCACGAAGGCCAAAACTATCAATAAATGTGATTTATTGGATCTGGATTGAAACTGTAGGACCTATCAATATACAAGGTTTTGATGACTTTACTGGAAATTCCAGAAATAGAACAGTTGTCTTGAAGAATGTAGGTGCTCATTGAGGGTTGCCCTAGAGGAGATTTTTAAGATCCCTGCTTAAAATTTGACATATTAATGATCTACTATTCAACCCAATATTTCTTGCTATGAAACTGTTTAAAGGAATTCACTCACCATTGTCCTTGTTAGTTGGAAATGAATGCTTATCGATCCCAGTATTGATCTACTACTTTAGATACAAACAGTACTTTTCAAAGTACACTCAAAAGAGTTTAAGGACTAAAGTAAAAATGTAACTTACGCTGGTTACTAGGTGATTGATCACAACTGATTTTGCTACCATAGAACATAACTTACTGTGACACTGCTTATCTGGGCTCCAGAGTCGGCCCTCATTGAACTGTGCATTATGTATGAATGATTGATGTGGGTTTGAATATTTTGTTAGATTCACCTTTCAATCCATTTTATGTAGCTGACGTACAGAAAAGATGAGTCCTATTGAAAAATTCTCCAGGATGAATGTAACAATTATGAATTTAAGTGATCTCTGGTGATTTTGTTCACCTGATCAAGCTAATTCCTGCTTTGTTTAGAATCAGAAACCAAAGTCAAGCCTGGCTCATTTGGGCAGTATTTTTCCAAAGGAAATATCTTTTTTGTCTGTGTCAGAAATTTTAAAAATAAAAACTGGCTGAAACCCTATGAAGTTCAGAGAAAAAGAGAGCAGTCAGGTATACGTGAGTAGAGAGAAACAGCAAAAGATGTGTCTCTTGGTAGCTGTAACATTTGACCTTTATATCCTGACCCACCTTAATTCAACCTATTTATACATATCATTGTAACTAACTGAAATATATATTTTTAACATTTGCAAGGGATTAGATTAAAGCCCATACAAATGGCAGTGGACATACAGTGATATAATGCCTTCTCCATCAGATTATGGGCTGTGAATTCATGATCTCTTTGTCCACATAAGAACAGGGTTTGACGATGTAAAATGACAGCTGTTTTCATCCAGCTTTTCTTCCCAGTCAGTCTATTTCACACAACAGTCCATCATTAGAGATCATTACTGTATTACTATTGTTAACAAGGAAGAATAAAGCCTATGCCTTCGTCTCTCTTAGATATAATAAGTCTTAGGGAACAAGAGTACCCTAAAGGCCCTTCGCTTCTAAAAATGATTAAACTTCATTCAAATCACAGCCTGTAACCCACTTCTGGGCATAGTATCAAAGTCAGCTCCATAGGTGTGATCTAAGGCAGGGTACTATTCCTGCCTCAGGTTTTGCACAAGAGTAGTTTGCATGCATTATCCTCAAAGAACAGATTGCCTTTTACCAAAATCCTATGCATTTTGGCACTTGGTGAGTGTCTTAGATGGCATTAACTGTAAAACATTTCTTTTTACATAATTATGGCTTTGTTTTGAGTGTGTGCTAAGATGGTTGTAAAAGTTTTAAATGTGAAGCGCTTGGGGAACCGGAGAAAAATCTTTGAGCAAAAATGAAAGCCTGTTGTTAACAATTAAAGTTCAACATTTTCCTGACAGTCGTTCAAAACTTAAGGAAAAAAAGAAAAACTCTACGTTATTATTTTAATAATTGTTCCCCAAATTACACCATTATCAGAAATGTACAGAAAATACAAGTTGTGATGATTGCAAAACACCTGGAGAATTAGAGCTATTGTTTTCTGGGTAAATTTATGTAGCAATAAGACCACCTTTGTCAATAACTGATAAAAATAAATGCAGAGAGGCCTGGTGTTCGTTCTAATAATGAGAAATCCTTCTCGGTGCTCAGGAAAGGTCTTTGCCTCAGGCGTTTACTCAGATGCCTGAATCCACCAACCTCGCCATGAATGTGTTAATTGACATGCTTGTATAAATTTTAGTCAAGCCATAATATTTTTGCATGGCAACTATTAAAAACATTTTTTCTCTTAATTTCACCAGGGAAGCTGAGACTCTGAATTTTTCCCCCTTGCAGGAGGGAATAATTTAGAATTTCTTCCATCCCTGTCAGAAGTTGAACAGACGAACAAAACAGATTCTTCAGAGACAATTTTACACAGAGTTACATCCATCCAATTCAATTATAAATTAAATTGACTAACGAACCATAGCTCATTATGGGAATCAATTACTCAGAACTGTCTTTGGACCAAAAATGTGGAAAATAAAAAATAATGGTCATACTTCAATATACCAGATTGTCAACGTTTGAAAGCTCTGTTTTTCTCTAGCTTGGCATAGTTCAACGCCAAAAAGAAATGATAATCATTTGTTTTACAGCTCCTAGAGATGTTCCCATTTTACGAAGACTAGTTAATTCTTGAGTTTTGATCTCTTTGGGACGAGTACCTCAGGCTTTTCTGAGATGACAGGCCAACAACCCTGGAGTCATGTAATCGCATGGGGATCTTTCAGATCAACTTATGCAAATGTGTTATTAAAAGGAATCTCGTTTTAGCCTCTAGTGCCACCCAAGCAATAAGAGTCAAAAATCTTGGGATGTCATGTTAAAAGCATTTTATTAATAAAACGATTCCAGTAACAGAATGGAGATGGGGGCATAACCCTCTGGAGCATTTTCGGTCCAATTGTTTGGTAAAAGGAAATCCATGGAGAGTCCAATGGCTGCCTTATTTACCGAGCGGTAGGTCCTGATAAAGGAACGGTATTAGAACAATGAGACTCTCCAAAATCTTTCTCCTTTTGTAGTCCACGGCCCAGAAATTTTCCATCTGTTACAGTGAATTAAAAAACTGTTCTGCTTTGAATGTGTGTAGGTAAGGGTGGGATGCATGAGCACATACATGTATCAACATTGGGGATGTGTGATAACACAGTGCAGTAGTCTGTTGCCCACATAACGTATCACAGTAAGGTGGTCAAAGAACAGCGCTAAGACTTTTTTATGAACTGAACTCTTAAAGATACCTTTTTTTTTTTCTCATGTACTTCTTATTCACCACACTTGAAGGGTAGCAAGAATAGATATTTCGAATTCAAGTGCTTACCTAAAGAACTAAGATCTCTAAAAAAAAAAAAAAGGAAAAAAACCCACTTCTTTGTGTATTTTTCTCATCCAAGAAAGCCAAAAGGAAATTGTTCACCCAGGAAAAGCACTACCATACATGAAACAAGTTAATCCTCATAAATGTATAATTCAGCATCATTTTGCTTAGAACCTCATATTTTTAAAACATCCACTTCTCAAAATGGATAGAATCTGAGTTTGTTTCACCAGAACATTATTTTTTAAAAAACATCAGACATAGGAGAGAAGTGGCTGGAAATTTCCAAATGTGTGTTTTGACTGATACAGTGAGGATGGGGAGAACGCCTTCCTTATTTGTTTACTTTTTTACCGTTAGAACAAGGGGGAAGAATAGTTGCATTTCCCATTATATTCAACAGAAAGGGAAGAACGACAAATGGACACATAATTAGAAATATAAGCACTTAATGAAAGGTCCCTTGAAAAATCATTTCAATAAATGGGGCCATAGTTCAGGAATTCATGTTCAGGGTTCATAACTCAGAGTGCAGAGATTACATAATGTGTTTTGGACTGAATCATTAAAAAGGGAGGTTGGTTGATTTTTGCATAAACACAGCTCAACTCATTGTTTCAAAGGCTTTCTCGTTTGTGAACAGCTCAAACCTTGGGGTCAGGTTTGGATTCAAATCCTGACTCTCTCCCTTACTGTCTGGGAGACAATGAGCAAGTCCACCTCTCTACACCTCAGTTTCCTGAGCCCTAAAACTGGAATAATAATAATACTCATTTCCTAATGTTGCCAGAAGAATCAAATAAGGTAATGCACTCAAAGTACTTAACATGATGCCTGGCACACATACGTGTTAGCTATTATTCCTGTTATGGTTGTTCTTCTTATTTTATAATTTCAGAATAGGCAACAGTACAATTACAAACCCAAAGGGAAGGATCTCTTTATACCCCATTCTCAGGCACTTTGTTAAAACTGGACTATGTCCTGTTTCTCAAATCGCCTGCCAATGTAGGCCTTGAGTAGTTTGTAAGGCTGCTTACAAACGCTGGAATGGTACCCAGGCTCTGCAGCTGGGCATCCCGGGGACTGGGATGGAGCACGAGGTGCAGCTGTCTTTCTTCAGTCGCCTCATCCTGCTGGTGGTTCCACCACTTCCCAGTTCTTGGCCACATCCCCAAACCAATCCATGGTCAAGGGCCACCCCTCAAACAGAAGGCCATCACAGAAGATCACTGCTATCTAAATGAAAGCTGCCCTGCAGTCTATACACACTCAGGACTGGGAAATCAGATGGCATTCCTGATCATCTGTCAGAATTTTGAAGGAATGCTTCTTAAAGGCCCCAAGCATGATGGAACAGTGTATTGCATGAATGTCTTGTTCTTGAGACCACGTGCAACTGAATATTAGTGTTATCAGAAGTAAATACCTTTCTCTTTACTCCTTCATGTAATGATAGGCCAAGAATCTAAGTCTGAGAAGCTGAAATCAGACTTGCACTATATCGCAGGAGTTCTTGGCAAAGCCTTCTGCTGTTTTAATTTTAGCCAATTAGAAGAGCCAATCTTCTTTTCGTTCAGAAATGTATTAAAAGATATCACATTCAAAGGCTGGACATGCCCACAATTAATTACTGGTGTCCAGCTAAAGGTCTATCATTAGCTATTGCCATGACAACCTTTAGAAGGCCTTGGCCCACCTGTTGCAAGATAGAAACAGCATTAGGCAGTTGGTTCCTGTGCTTGGCCTCCCTCTGGCCTATGGGGAATTCGTACTAATTAGAATTAGTTGTCCTTCTGTAGTCCAGCTCCTGACACAAATTGCATTCTGTAGCTTTTTGTTCCACTTGAGTTCACAGACAAAATAGCCCATGCCATGTTTGAAATGAAGCAAGGCAATATAAAAGGATTTTATGTAATTGGCTAATATACTTTAACATTTTAACTAATATCTTCAGTGTTGGTTTCTTGGAAGGGAGCTTGTTTACTTTCTTCTTTTACTCAGGAATTGTTTATGATCATACAGCATGTAATTTTAATATGGCTTGTTCGGGTGTCATTAACCCATTGTCAGGCTCAACTGCATGTAGAACAAAACAAGTGACCTTTAAAAATGATAGTTTGAAATGGCCCCATGGTGATGGTGAAGAGAAGTACAAACAGCAAAGAAAACGAAAGGACCCTTTCTCACGTCTCACTAAAGAGAAACTTGATTGAAAACAAGAGCCCATAGAGGAAGAGCCATAATGAAACAGAAAAGCCAGGAAATGAAAGAAATTATTAGGATGTTAGCATGTGCAGCTTTGCCAGAAAGACTGGGCCACAGGCTCTGTGAGATCCAACAAGACGCAGCCACAGGACCCACTGAGGGAGACTTGAGAAGAGAAACACTGGTTAATGTCGCCCAGGAAAGACTAACTTTTAGCATATCAGGATTTTAGGAGTGAAGTGAGGAGATGTCACAAGTGTTATATCTTATGCTGCATCTTCCTATGCAGGAGAAGAGGAGAGCATTGGCCATGGAACAGTGTCACCTAAGAAGTAAAGTCTACATGGTCTTTCTAATCACACTGTGGAATCACTTTAGTTATTTTTAGAAATAGTAAAACTCCAAAACACAAAGTAAAATTGATGGCCTAGGAATTCTGGTTAGATTTTTCACGGGGCTGAGGGAGCCTGGAAGACTCAGTTTGCCCACACTTTTTTAGTCAAGAACCAGAAATAAGACTTGATTCTGTGCTTTACCTTTCCTGTCCAGGTACCTAAGTTTCCAAGAACTCATGAGACAAATGATCTCATGCTTTTTATTGACTTTCTCTCTATACAAGAGGTTTTCTAAGCAAAGTAGCTTAACCTTCCCACAAACAAGGAAGATAAAGTTTTATTTTTATTTTAAAAAGACCCAGTGAGAGCTAAGAGAGTGTTCCTTTCACAATAGATGTGTTTTTAGGAAGACGGTTGCAAAACCACCATTTGCTTGTTCATGAAAGGAACTGTAAGTAGTTTTAAAATAAAATCTAGGGCTTCCCTGGTGACGCAGTGGTTGAGTCTGCCTGCCAGTGCAGGGGTCACGGGTTTGAGCCCTGGTCTGGGAAGATCCCACATGCCGTGGAGCGACTAGGCCCGTGAGCCACAATTGCTGAGCCTGCGCGTCTGGAGCCTGTGCTCGGCAACAAGAGAGGCCGCGATGGTGAGGGGCCCACGCACTGCGATGAAGAGTGGCCCCCACTTGCTGCAACTAGAGAAAGCCCTCACACAGAAATGAAGACCCAACATAACCATAAATAAGTAAATAGATAATAATAATAATTTTAAAAAAGTACCATGTCAGCATTAAAAAATAACATTAAAAAATAAATAAATAAAATAAAATAAAATAAAATAAAATCTATACACATCCCAAATTCATTCTCCAAGCTACCATATCAGCCTCATATTGTTCAGAATGGGACCGAGGCCAAGAACAAACATCTCTCTTCCTTTCCCTGACTTTGAATCCGAATTCTGAAATGATAAGAGGTACTTTAAAATTCTTAAAATAGATGGATTTAGGAATGTCTGAGCCAAGGTAGCGCCTAGTTACTCATAGATAAGCCAGCACTGCCTTCGTGAGTGCATTAAATGGAAAATGTATAAAATGTGCAAAATGTGCAAGAAACATCATAAAAAGTCCAAGGAAATTTTAAAGACTCAATTTAACTGAGAAAATTACCTATCTTTTCAATCTTTTCTGTTCTAAAGTACTGCAAAACTACTTGAGAACAAGAAAGCCGTCCATTTGAAAACAAAAACCTTCCAAATGAAAGTGCCAAGGTGTTTATCAAAGAACAGGACTCTCCACATTTTCTGTGTTGGGAAATTTTGTTTATTTATTAGTTTGTAAAACTCTCCTTTTCCTTGAGCCACTAGGGAGAGAGCAAAAACAAATTTTTCACTACACATCCATAACAGATAACATCAGTAATAATGACATAAATGAAAGGGAACCACAAAACATGTGGTTTGTAACCCACATCACAGCCCCACTTGAGCAGGCCAGATTAGTTAATTGACTTGCCAGCACAAACAGGGTGAACAATACACAGAAGTGTCTCCACTGGCTTGCTAGAGTATAATATGGGCAACCCTGAAAGATATTTCAGTTGATCTGAATGCTTTTGTGGGTAGTTACTCATTAAGGACAGAGGTTCCATGGGGAAGATGCAGAATTCATCCCTCTCTAATAGGAATCAACTCACATTTATATCAAGATTTATCCTGGAGTCACCTTTTCCAGTAGGGCTTTTCTCCTCCTCCCTACCCCACTCCTAAATTTAGATGAGGTACGCCTTCTTTGTCCTCCTGTGACAAAATGTGCCTGTCTCTATCTTCACTCTTCACCTTTTTTTGGCATTCTCTCCAGTCTATAGACTTCCAAAGCAAAGTAGCTTCATTTTTCCATGAATACCAAGTAAGACACAGAAATCAGGTTTACTCAAAGGGACCCAATATAAGAGCTGAAAAAATGTCCCTACCAATGTTTTGTATTCTTCTGATTATACACCTGCTTCCTGTACCAGTCTATGAGCATTGGAAGGTAAAATGTGGGCCCCCTAATACCTACTATCATGCCTGGGGCATAGTAGATGCCTAATAACTGTTTGATGAATGAATGCATGACTTGAATGAATTTCATTTTATGTGACGACCATGGTAAAATAGCAGTAAAGTTTGACATTTATCTTTACTCCACCTGCTTCACAAGTTGGGTTGAACAAGGTCATTTTAACGGATTAGCATTTTAGTAAAGAATGGGGGTGCTTTGGAAAAATGCTCTCAGCAGCCAACTCTTTGCAGAAGTTCTGCCTAACCAGACATAAAGTGTTTAAATTAGCAAATAATATGTCCCCTTTGGTCCTGACACAGTTCATCACTCTTTCTCCTACCCAAGGTCTTTTGGCTTCTGAAGAAACTGTAAGAGGGAGATGAAGGACGATTTGTAAAGCCCAAGAGAGGAACAGTGCTAAAGCCAGAGAGCTCTGAGGTCTCAGTGGCGGCTGATGGAGACTTGCCGGGACAACTGACCAACAGCCTTTATTCCTCGGCTTAATTGTTCATGGCGATCTGAAAATTTTTGCCACTTCCTGAAGAGTAGATCTCAACTGTGATGAAACATTGGGGAAAATATAGGCCTAAAGCTAAAAGTCACATTTAAGGCAACTCTGGGCTGACAACTCCTGAGCCAATCACAATAACCTCTTAATTTTTGTTTATAACATTCTAGGGTTCTGAAATACTCTTAGAGTGAAAACGAAAGGAAAGATGAGGCTCCTTGTGATTGATAGGTACTTCCAAGGCCTGGTGTCTCTCCACATAGTTAATCTTGTTGATATGACCTTTCTTCACATTTCTTTATTTTAAGTCACCAAGGCATTTCTCTGAAAAAATCATCTGTTGCAAAAGGCCCCAAAGCAAGTATAAAGGAGAGAATAAAATCATTTGTCAAAATTGTATGAATTTGTAATTCATAATAGGCAAGAGGCAATTTAAGGAGATGGTTTTTCTACCACTGACACTGTTGTCAAAATAAATGTGGGGAAGATAGTTATAGTAATTAACAAAAGAGTTAATTTTACTTTGTCATGAGATAAGGCTCAGTCTGATTTCTGATGAAGAGAAGATCCATACCAAAGCTTTTTCTTCATTGCCGTCGATTATTATAAATTTAGACTAGGGATGCGTATCAGTTTCTCAACTATTGACTTTCATTGGAAAAACACTCCATCAACACCCAAATGCTTTAACCACAGCCCTCAGTTCTTTTCTCCTATCTCCAATCCATGATTCCTTCATTTACTCAGCAAAGAAAGTTGACATTATATTCTACTTAAGCCAAACACAAAAATGTTAGGCCCCAGAATATATTTTTCAGATGAAGGTGGTAGCTTTCTTGCTGGAAAGTAATGTTCTTTAAAGAGCCCCTGAGTCTGTTTGAATATGGTCATCCAAGAATCACATGATCCAGCAGCAAGTGAAATTCCTCTAGCACACAAACCACAGAAGTGATCATATCCTCCAAGTCAGAGTTTAATAATAATCATGCAGTCGGCTGAGGAATTGGTGTTTTGTAAGACTAATAAGCTTCAAGCTGCAGGGGCATGCGTGAACACACATCTGTCTGTTGGGGAACTCTTGGCATCCATTTAGCCTGCAGTGAGGGTCCAAAAACATTATAAATGGGGCAGAAGAAAATATACATACTGCATTTCTTTAGTAATTGAAGCAATTAGATAACCTCATTCTTAGATGCTTATAGCATTCCTCATTAAGTTTGATTACGTTTATGAACATTTTGTGCCTGACTACATTTATGAACATTTTGTGCCAACTTTACCTTTAAAAAAAAAAAAAAAAGAAGATAAATGAAAGACTTTAGTTATCAAAGCTTGGTTGGGAGGTGAGAAATGTGCCACAGATGTGGAGGCCCAAGGTTCTCTTCTGGTACCATATCAAAATAGCCTGTGATTGAATCTGCACTTGGGAAGAGGCTAGGTGACCTTGAGAAAGTTATACCACTTCTCTTGGCTCAGTTTCCTTGTCAAGAATTGTGGGTGGGGCTTCCCTGGTGGCGCAGTGGTTGGGTGTCTGCCTGCCAGTGCAGGGGACACGGGTTCGAGCCCTGGTCTGGGAGGATCCCACATGCCGCGGAGCAACTGGGCCCGTGGGCCACGATTGCTGAGCCTGCGCGTCTGGAGCCTGTGCTCCGCAACAAGAGAGGCCGCGATAGTGAGAGGCCCGCGCACCGCGGTGAGGAGTGGCCCCCGCTCGCCGCAACTAGAGAAAGCCCTCGCACAGAAACGAAGACCCAACACAGCCATAAATAAATAAATAAATAAAATTAAAATTAAAAAAAAAAAAAAAAAAAAAAGAATTGTGGGTGGGTAAGATGACCACTAGGTCAATTTCCAGCTCTGACATTTAGTAAGCCAGGCCAAGATTGGCAATGGCTAGCTTTAGAAAGATAAAGAACTGATTGTTTCTCCCCAAACAAAACACTAAGCTCTCTAGACAAGAGCATACACGGCCTTTGTTTTTGTTGTTTAGGTAGAAGGAGAAGAAAATTAAAAGAAAATAATGCCACTGTATCAGTTAGTTATTGCTGTATAACGAATCACATCAAAACTCAGTGGCTTCAAACAAAAATATTTATTGTTTTTCATGAGTTTATGGATCAGCTGAAAGTTGGCTGGTCTGGGTCAGACTCAGCTCACCTTAGCAGGGCATATTCATCTGTTTGTATTCAGCTGGGGAGTTGTCTGAGGGCTGTTGCTGTAGGATAGCCTTCCTCACATGGGAGGAAGACATCCCTTCCTCACAGGGAGACGAAGGGGTGGTTGAGCCATGAGTCTCTCAGCATCCAGCAGGCCAGTCGTGTTCTTCCTTGAGATATAGTCTCAGAACTGGCCTACTATCACTTCTGCCATGTTCTATTAGCCAGAACACGTTCTAGGAGTCAGGAAACAATATCTGCCTCTTGATGGGAAAAACTACAAGGTCATTTGGCAAAGGCTGTGGATGCAGGGAAGGGTGAAGAATCATGGTCACTTTTGCAATCAATCTACCACTGTCACAAATAATGTTTTGATGGCTGTGAGAATACAGTGGTAATCAAGATCAAATCATCACCTTCAAGGAAATCACAGTTTAGAGTAGGGGAAAGAACCTGACACAGCTAATTAGAATGCAGTGCAATAAATATTATAACCGTGGAGATAGTATGGGATCTAGATGTGGGGCAACTCCTTCTCAAGAGACTCAGGGAAAGTTTCTCAGAGGTGGTAACCTTTGAGACAGGTCCTGTTCGGGTCTGGATCCCAGTGCCTGACTTGGTTCCTGGCTCACAGTAAGCACTCAGTAAATATCTGATGAATAAATAAATGAAGAATGAGGAGTTGGCACAAAGAGAATATGAAGAAAATCATTCCAAGGAGAAGAACCAGCATGAGGGAGGAAAAAAGGACTTAGCATTTCATCTCTAAGAATATTTATTTTTTCAACATGTGTTTGCTAAATGTCCACTAGGGATGAGGAACATGGACCCCAGGGAGTGGGAAGGAGACCAAATCCTTACTTATACTCTCCTCCATGTAGGGGAGCATGCCTGCCTCCTGCAACTCCTGTGCCCCCCTCACACAGACATCATCACCACTACCCTCCACGTGATGAAATCAACATTGGTGAACCCAGTGAGGATGTGAGCCGATGGCATCTGGTAGGCTGCTCGAAACTCAAGATGCACTTATTCCACAGTGGCCGGATCCCTGGTTCACATCTCATCAAAAGCCCTCATTTTTATTCCTTAAAAAAAAAGTGCTCAAAAAGGAAGCAATCCATAAGTAATTTTACTAGTTGGAATCTCAGACTATCTTAGAATACTTTCTAGGTTTTATGGAAAGCATATTTTGGTCCTGGGGCATGTACATGCCTGGCATAGTTTTGCACTTCTTGTAAATATTGGGTTGGCCAAAAAGTTCGTTTGGGTTTTTACAGAAAACCCGGTAAATATACTGGCCAACCCAATATGTCAGTGCTCCTCTAAATGGCGTGGGCTGGGTCAAGCTCCATCCTTTTCAATCTACTCCCTATTTCTTAAGGATAGTTGTCAAAGGTACAGTACCATACGAGGTTTGCCAGGTGTTTTGGCTGGTTCAGGAACCTTTGTCGGTGGTTGCCCAAATCCTACAACCTGGGTTTCCTCCCTATGTATAACACTCATGTGACGTGGAAAGCTTAAGAATCCTTATCAAACATATCCAGAGTAACCCATCAAAGCATAAATAGAATACATAGATTAAAAGTATTAAATGTCCCTAAGTTTGTCTGCTTGAATTCTATTAGGTTTATCTTGACTTCTTTTAAGGGCTACAGATATAAGTTCATTTCCATGGGCTGAAATATAGCTCTCAAGTCTTTCTACTTGACTTTGTAATACTAAATAAACATGTGTGATATTCAAATACTTGACAACCAGTAGGATATAGGTACTGACCAATCAGAATGGATATATGGAGATCCCATATGTGCCAGGCATTAACCTTATTTGTTGGGTGGCAGGGAGTTCTGGAAGAGGCATTGGTGGGTGGGGGCAGAGGTAGTAGGGGTACTTTTGGAACTCCTGGCTGCTGTCCTTGACCAATGATCACAGTTGGCCCTGAGCTGCACGGTACATACCTGCTTCACTCTGATGAACACCTGTCTCTCTGGTTATGATCAATCATGATCAAGCTCATTATAACACACTTTAAGATTGCTAAATCAACTATACTTCAATTAAAAAATATTACTGATTTCTAAAATCTAGGGATAAGGCCATGTACAAATTGACAAATTTTCTTTGCCTTTATTTCAAGTAACAGCAAGAACCAGTCTTTGTTATTGTAGGGAAGAAATTATACTTTTAAGAAGACCAGGATGAGTAACAAATAGTATGTGAAGTCAGCTTGCTAAATGTGTCCTTAAAGTAAAACAGCTGCCAAAGTCATGTAAAACCAGACCTTGCTTTGGGTTAGGAATATCAACATCTCCTTTCTCCTCCTCCATCTCTTCCTCACAGACTTGGATTCTCTCAACCCACATGTCCTTAGCTTGTGTGACTGGAGATCTGGAAGTCTGATCTCTAGCAATGCAGGCCTGTTGTAAAGAACTTGTGGAAAAACAATCCAAAGATCCAGTGTTTGGTGCAGGCACTGAGCTTCATTTCCATGTTGTTGTTTTTCTGGTCTTTAAAGGCAAATTCTTTACTGATGCAGTAAGACTGGAACTTGATCAACTGAACAAATGTTGCTTTAAACACCATAATGATAATAATTTAATCAAATGTGATTTGCTTTTAATAACTTTATTGGCCCTTTCATTTTGAAAAGTGGCCACGTGAATGGTTTGCTTATGCATTTTTAACAAGAGGAAATAAATGCTTCTGCTTGTAGGAGCAGAAGACTAATGATGCTTATTCCCATACTCTTTGTTTCAAGGAACTAAGTCAGCCGACCCTGCCATTACAAGTGATCAGTCTGAAACTCCAATCTTGATTGAGCCAGTGGCAGCATTGGACCTGGTCCTTTCTCTGAACCTTGAGGGCATCCACCAGCCAGATCAATACTAACTAACATTTGCACTGTGCCCAATTGTTTACAAAGCACTTTCACTTATATGCGTTCCTTTAAACCATATGACTCCCATTTCACAGAAGAGACACTTGAAGTAAAATGGACTTGACCAATGTCACACCGTGAGTAGTGGTGGCACTGGGACTTGAACACTTCAAGCTCCCACCTCTGCACTATGGTGGGTGGTGTGTTAATATAATGAGCTTAGCAGGTCCATGGTGTAATTGCGAAAAGAACTGAATTCTGTCTATTCCTAAGCCATACCCTCTCATACCACAGACCATCTGAAAAAGAAAACACAAATAAATAAACAAGTCATCATTAAACCCACAAACTGCTGGGTGAACAGATTTTGCCAGGATACTGAGTTGGAATTGTTCACGTTAGAAAAGTTCATCCACTCACACCTAAGGGTCTCTCTGATTTAAGGGGTTTATAACAAGGGCAATATTGTTTCTGAACAATCTGAGAATACAGGACTAGGCCATCATTAAAGTATTTGTGAGTTGTTAAAGAACTTTCGTTCTGCTAGAATTCAAAGCTCATGGAATGAATTGCCCATATTTTATACTTACCCTTATTTGTAAAACTTGCTTTACCAAAAATAAACTTTTAAAGTTAAGTTGACGTTGTGAATTTCAGATAGTCAAACCACAAACCAAATCGAGAGGACCGATTGGTGAAATTTGGTAATAATGCCAGAACACAGTTTTGATTCCTTAAAATTGATTATTAAACAAAGAACAAGGGCAGAGAAGAGGCTGGGGTAGAGGTAGGAAATAGAAGGAAACATAAGTTGCAGTGGATCCCCCCCCACCAGAGTCTCCTAAAAACTGCTTTGAGAAAGAAAAAGGTGACTAGTAAGTTTATTTATGCTTTTTAAAAAGCACTGCCAATCCCAATTTATCAGTTACTGTCTTGTGACAATTTATTCATTGTTCACTGTTAGAAGCCAGAAGTTACATAGAAATGCATGATTGGTGATAGCTTCTCTATTTCAATATGGTATAATAGAGATAACACAGTGGCCAAAAACTCTGCAGCTGACTTTTTGTCTGCTTTGTCTCTTTTCATTACTCTATCAGAATCTTCATTTAATATAATCCAAAAAAGCAAGGTAATTGCTTCACTTATCAGTTATCATCGCTCTCGCATACTTATCGTGTCAAAATTATTTATGTGGATAGGCCAGGTTGATCTTGCTGCATTCAGAAGCTTAAAATTTGAATAACTGTTCTGCCAGTTAGGTTATCAAAATTGCAATATAAGCAATGAGCTTCTGTTCTGTACGTTGGAGTGGGGAAAAGGAATAACCTCTTAGGTGTGCAGGTGGGAAGGGGAGTCCTGGACTAGGGTGGCCCTCAGAACCAGCTTTTTTGGCAAAAAAAGAGAGGAAATGGCCACAGAATGAAGGCCATAACTGGAAGATTCATAGTGTAGCTCTATGACCAAGTAAAAGAGAAATGAAGCCAATTGAATAAGTCTTTTGGTGTTTTTCCTCAACAATCGTTCCCTGAATAACTAATACAATTATTCTATAGGACATGACAGACATTTCAACTTGGGTCTCGTATATCCACCTCTCCCTTTCTACTTGACCTCCCACAAATGAGTGTTGCATTTTCCTACTTGTTACTCATTTTTTAATTGTCAAGTTTTTGTTGCTTTAAAGATATATTAGGCTAATGCAGAAGGTGGCAGGTTTTTAGTCTAGAAGTGAACATTTTTTTCTACAAAAATACATGTTGTTAGACAAGCCTTGTTTGGAGGCATCTAGGACTCTTTTTCTTTTACAAACGTTGCTAGTAAAAAGAAGCTACTTTAGTGTTCATTCTCAGCTCAGTATCAGGGACTGTGCTTATATTAGCAGAGAATGTTTAAGTCCATGTAAATTTTGATTCTTGTCAAATCTTGTGCGTTCTTGAGAGTCTCAGAACCAATGGGGACTCTGTATCCTAATTCTTCCCAAGCCACTAACCCTTTCTCAAAATGTCTGTGGGGTCTGAGTCATTCTCGTACAGTGGGACCTACTCATATTCAGCCAGTCATTCTCATATCCAGTCAGGGAATGAATAGAACTGATGGATGATATTCTCGTGACTGTCTTAAGATCATCTTGGGCTATGTAATGGGTACTTTTTAATATTTTTCAAATTCTCTCAATGTGACAGATAATTCTTTTTAAATTTATTTACCCAGATCCTGCCACACTATTAGCTAGGATCTAACATCAATCAGAAAGTTTTATCTAGGCTAATTGCAGTTTATTTCTTAATGTAGAGCTGATCCTTCATTGCAGCTTTAATTCTTCACTTATTGTGGTTAGCCTTGGAGCTGGAAACATGTGAAAGAGAGAGCTAGGACATATTTGTGGTTTCCTCTTATTGCTGTTTTGGTAAATTTTTTGAAAATTGGGTGACAAATGCATGCTTAAAATCCAGTGTTTATATTAATTCTCTAGTAGCTGCCATTATCCTAGAAGTTAGAACTAAAGACTAGGTGGATATCATGACTTTTAAAGACTCTTGCCAACCCTGGAATTCAATTCTTATTTAAAAATCTAACACAATGAGAATGTATTTGAAGAAGGGTCCACACCTAGAAAAATAACCAATGTCCCAGTGCCTGGGAGAGTCTGGTATCTAGTGTGCACTCAAATATGTGTTGGGTAAATGAATAAGTGAATGAGTGAATAGCTTGTCCCCCTAAATTTCAACCTTCAAAATGCCATTTAACACACAGCAAACGTTGAGCACCTCTACCACCTAACAGAGCTGTCTAAGGCCTGGCTCATACACCAACCCTTTATAGACATTTCCTGATCACTTGGCACATTCTCTTCTGACTGCTATAGCACTGACACATACCACCTTGCATCGCCATGATGAATACACATCTCTTACATCCTGTCATGTTGAAGTCAGGAACCTGGAGTCAGGGACTGTGTCTATATACTTTATTCCTCCCATAAAGACTGATGAAGCACCTTTATACACAACAAATATAAGTAAATACTTTATAAAAGAACAAACTGGCCTCAGCTTCTTCAATTGGTTAATTACAGATAATCATACTGAGGTCATGCCCCGTGATATAGCTATTATTTCATGATGCAGTGCCTGGAAGGCAGTAGGCACTCAACAGATGTTGGTTGTATTTGAATGTACAGAACAAAGGAACACAGAAGACAGCAAACTAACTCAAAATGCAAGGCAAGAAAGGCTTCACAGGGTTCAGATTGGAAGGATAAGTAGAGAATTTCTAAGGGAAAGAAGGGAAATAGGTAGATCCCAGCAGAGGAAGCATTATAGACAAAGACCAGAGGTAAGAAAGATCTCATCAAATTATAGAGTCAGTGGATAATGCTGCCTGGGGACTCTGAGGGACCCCTGATCTTTTTCTTCCACTCAATTATTACCTAAATGGCTCTCCTCAGTTAAAAAATGGGGGGATTCTCTTTGCCTTCTTAATTAAGACACTCTATATCAGTACTTGTTTCATTTTATTGGGTTTGATTTTAGAACAGTGATGACTTGGTTTATTGGAATCATTTTTAATTTAATTTTAAATTCTAGAGTAAGGCAGCCACCATCAGTTTTCAGTCATATATGCAAAATGTTAACATATATCCTACATACATATCGAGGAAGGATTTGGCATCTGAATTATGACTCTGTTAATATTTTCAATTTAACATCCTATGTCTGTATAATTAAGAACATCTAAAAGACCTGGGCAAAAGTGGAGAAATGTGGCCAAAATCCAGATGTCTTGAATTATCTAGATGTTTGACATGATATGGATTCAAACCCTAACAAAATGATGGTAATAAATATAATAAGTAAACATCCAGTATTTTACATTAAGAAACATTTAGCTAGTTTTAGATACTTAATTTTATGTTGATATAAAAATGAATACACTTCTTTTCTATTCATTACTGCCATTACTATATAAGACTGTCTAAAATTTATTTGGGTCAAGGTAATCAGTACGCACTGCTTTTTTACTCTATAAATGGTCATTAATTCTCAAACAACTTTTTATGGCTTTTTAAATATAGGTACTCCAATGGCTTTTTCCCAGTGTTCTGGGGTTCTGCCAATCCTCCACAGATCTTCACATGTTATCATTCTTGGCTCTTGATTACATCAATTATTTTCTTGGCAAATCCAAGGTAGAGTTGGTCAAGCTCAACTAACATAAAAATATGCAACACCCCAAAGTAAATTGTAGGCCAGTTCAAATTCTGCTTTAACCTTCATTTTTATCTTAGCCTTCTTATGTTAGGCACATCTCTATAGTTACTTCGCTTCATGATCACAGTCTTCTATACACACACGAAACTGCCAAGAGGCTCAGGGAACAATTTAGAATCATCCAAAGCCCTTAACACTATTAAATCCTACTTAATCCATGAAGAATAATTAGCAAGGTCTAGGGAACTTGTATGGGAATTTACCTATTTACAGTTAGGTGTGTCTGTTTGTGAACAGCCAGATGAGTTTTAGCCAGGTTCAGATAAGCATTTAGAGCAATTCTGAGACAGCTATATAGCTTCTTGGGTCAAGATGATGGACAGGCCCTACATTGCCTCCTCTCCGTTCCAAATTCCCATTGAAATGACAATATACACATAAAAATAAATAACCCCTTGGCAGCACTTGAAACAAACCAGAAAAGGGAGGAGAAAGGGGGATGACATTAGCAGACCAGAAAGTTTGATGAAGTCTTGGAAGATAGAAAACAGATTGCATTGTATTGTTAGATAAACTCTAGCAGACTAAATCACAACCCAAAATACACAAAAAAAAGAGGTAGTAGAGGTAGGGATCATTTTCCTTAAAATATCTCTGGAGAGGCTCCAAGCAGGTACTGGTAGAAGAAATTCCTAAGGGGCAGCAATAAGGATTTGTAAGGGGAAGACCATCTTCAGAGCAGCTGGACTGGATCTTGTATATGGAATGGTTAGCCTCTTTGGCAGTTGTGGTGCCGCAAGCTTCTTAATGTACTTGAAAGAAAAGCCACTTGTCTATAGGATTCACCCTTTGACACAGAGCCTGAAGGCAGCCTTTGCATTCAGGAAAGTGACCTTTTGGGTAAAACAGTGCCTTTGACCTAAAAGGATATTCATGCCAGTTATCTAAACTAAGAAATATAGTCCTTTATGCCCAAATATTAGTGATCAACCAAGGATTATCATACATTTAAGGGAAACTAAGTAGAAGAAAAAGAAAGACAAAGTTGAATTTTAAAAAATTGACTACTAAAGAGACTAATAATAGAAGAAATAAAAGAGAACATTAACAATTTCTAGTTAGTATCCTCCAATGTTAAGAATATACTATATTTGTAAAATTAGAAAAAGCTGATGCAAGTTCTTGGAAATAAAAATATAAAATCTTCTAAAAGTAAATTAAACTGTGGATTGAACAATGGCAGACAGAAGTAAAGATTTAAATTTAATTTTAAATGTAGAATTAGTAAAATTTTCCAAAATGGAAAGAAAAAGAGGGGAAAAAAATATGAGAAGTCATTTCAAGAAATATAAATCTTCTCTATCCAAACTGTGGTCCATGCACCAACAGGATCATCATCATCTGTCTCATTAGAAATGCAGAATCAAGGACTTAATCCAGTATGTATGATTGAAGTAAAGCAGGCCTAGAACAATCCTTGTGTAACTATTATAAGCTTCTTACATAACTCTGCTTATAATCTCTTACAGGTCATTAAAAAAAAAAAAGACTTCATCCAGACCTACTGAATCAGAATCTTCACTTAAATAAGATCCCCAGGTGATCTGTATGCATTAAAATTTGAAAAGTTCTGATATAGAGCATAAACTTGGAAGATCCAATACTGATGTAAAAGATGATTTAGAAGGAGACAATATAAACAAAAAAGGAGTTGAAATAATCAAAGAAATAGCAAAAGAAAATAGATAAAGAAACTTTCCTGGAACTGGAAAAAATATCAGCCCCACAATTGGCATACCCTACCACAAGCCAAGTGAAAAAAATGCACTATATATATCTTTGTAAAATTTCAGAACGCTAAACATGAAGAGAAAAGTCCTAAAAACTTTCAAAGAGAGGGATAAAAGTGATTACTCAAAAAGAAATAACCACCTAATTGGCATCAGTGTCTTTTCAACAATATAAGCTATTAAAAGGCTATAAAGAAATTTTAAATCTAGAATTTTATACCAATTACAATTATAAATAAACTTTAAGTGAGGAATAAAGACATTTTTAGACATGAAAAAAATTCAGAAAATTTACCTCTCATCTACCTCTTCTAAAGAAAATATTATGAGGATGCACCCCAGTAATATGAAAAAATAATCTAAGAAAGAAGAAGAAAAAGAATCTAAGAACAGTTTAATCTAATCCAGAGCACCTATTATGTGTGTACTTCTGTGCAACATTGGGTCTGCAACACTGAGCCGGACAGGCCTGGCCCCTACCATGCTGGAGCTCACTGTCTATCAGTAAAGATAGACATTAAGCAAATAATTACACAAATAAATTGCTCAATACCCTTGTGTTACATGCTGTGAAGGATAAGTGTAAAATATAACAGGGGAATTTAAGTCTGGGAGACGAGGTTGCTTTGGATGAAGTTGTATAACAAGCAAAGTTTAAAAAATTTGATTTCTTGGTATTAACATATAAAGGCTATTGGACACACAGGAAATAACCAGTGAGAGACAATTGTTTAACTAAAGGCAACTAAACTACTTCCCACTTAAGCACACTTCTGTCCCTTATTCTATATAATTCAAGTCAGAAATAAAAGCATTTACAGGTGTCCATGGTTTTAAATTTACTGAACTGTAGAAATTTCTCCCCAAGATGAATCAAATCACATAAAATTTTAAAAAAAGAAAAAAAAAGGGTATATTGAAAGCTGACAATTTGGCAATCTGCTGTGAAGCTAGGTAAAGATCAACCCACTTTCACATTTGAAAAAAGCCTAGTATTTCCAGAACTGTCAAGAACTTCAGGTTGTAAAGGAAGTAATTTGATGTACTGCACTTAAAAACTATTTACTTACTCATTTCCATCAGCATTCACTCACATAAACTAAGTGTGAGGATCAGAAAGCATATTTTTATTCATCCTGTATCCAACTGGGACATGGGATAGAGTGTGACAGAGTAGAGGGTCTTCTGATATGACCAGAGGGCTGGCCAGACAGGGAGGCCTGCCGTGAGTGAAAGAGGAGTTTTGGAGGGCACAAAAGGAGAATACATTAAATAATTAGGAGACCATTTTATAATTTAATAAAAATGTCATTCTTGGCCCTTAAAACAAGTTGGGGCTTTCTCATGTGCCATGTCGGAATTGACATGGTAAGGTCAATTGTACCTGCAGAGACCCCAGAATGGGCCACCTCGACTACAATGAACCTGCACCTTTCTGCACATTCACCTGACTCTGAGATTCCCACTGCCACAACAGTGGGACAACCCCACACACACCAGCGATCATACCCATTTTTAGTGCTTCTGGTTTTGCAACCTGTTAAACTCAACCATTTGATCAGACTAGGAGAGCAAATTGGGACACTTTGTTACTGGTTGTTCCTTTAGAAAGTATCAATCCATGTGCATTTCAAACCCAAACCTCTATATGCACAGATGCACTGGATAGAATACACGAGAAGAGTTCATTTTTGTGCAAACCAAGCAAAGACAACCAAACAAGAAGTTTTCTTTCCCACAAATAAGAAGTTATATTTCAACTATGTACTATTGTTCTTAAAATGACAAATGTAATAATAGGTGAATAAAAGCCTTTTAACAGAAAAATCAATAGACACTAGGTTGCTGATTGCCTCCATGTGCTTCCCAGTTTTGGAAATTATGCCAAACCCCTAGAAAACTGAAGATAGGACAATAATTTCAAAGAAGGTTAAATTTTAGATTGACCTCCTTTGGGAAACCCAAAAAGAAAGTACTAATTTCTCAAAATGTCTTTGTTTTTTTCCTTTTGGGGGGGGTACAGAGTATTTTGTTTTTGTTAAATAATTTCCAGCATTGTGATCATACTAACGATCCCTGCTTTGGGGAATATCTGATATTTTATAATAGTTTGTTGCAGAATCATCTTAGAAACATGTACACAGCATCTATTATGTGCCAGAACACTAAGTGCTTTATATATTTTAACTCATGTAATACTCACACAGCCCTAGAAGGTTGGTATTCAGAGAGGTTGTGGAACTTCTCCAAAGTCGCACAGCTAAATGGGTGGTGGAGATGAACTCAAAAGGTCTGCTTTCAAGAGCTCTAGTGTATACAGCATATCTTGTAAATACATGTCATATTTTCACTTTGATTTTCATTATTGTTTCATCAACGTTTGTCTTGAGACTTGGTGAACCTCAAGTGTCAGTGATTCCTCTGTGCCTTGAACATTCTCTCCCTTCCGCTCTGCTCTCTCCACCTGCCTTTCCGGTCTGCCTGTCAAATAGTTAATGATCTGCACACAAACACTTACATGAACTAGTGGAGCTCAGCCTTTAAAAGAATCCTAGGGGAATCCTTTAAAGACTCTTTTACAGTATGAATAATCACCCCCTAATTTATTCATCTGTAAATTTTTGTTTTCATATAATAGATTTTTCTTCAGGCAGGGCCAACCCGAATCAGGTTTTTTTAGCTCTTCTCAATGCATCAGATTTGCTTTGCTTTGCCATTTTGTGATCCAAGAAACCAATTATTTTAACGTTCACAACAACCATTCTCCTTTTAGAGTTTATAAAAGTGAAAGATATGTAGCACAAAAGCTCTTTGTTAGGGAATATTTCTCGTGAAATGGAAATTTTAGTTCCTCTTACTTACTTGGAACGCTTATTTATTCAGACACAGGATGATGAAAATAAAATTTGTGTCCAGAATATTATTTCTATTCATTTTAATTTTGTCAGGCCAGATCCAGTTTCCATAGCAGATTAAATAATTTTGTATCAACTGACTTCTCACTTTATTGTCAAGAAATTTGCTGTTCTATATGCTTACACTTTCAAGTAAATATAAGCTGACCCTGATTGCTCTAATTACCTCTTTGGTCTACTTCTTTGACTGATCTACCTCTGGAAGGTTTAGTTTTCTGAGATCAGCAGCAAAAACCAAACTAAAGCCTATCGTTAAGTACTTTGAGCAGAAATTAAAGCAACCCAATAGTGGCAAACATTTCAAAGTTGTCACCAAGTCAATCAATGATATGAATGTACAACTTCATACTGGAAACATATAATGGTTTTTGACTCAGTTGCTGAACCCTACATTTGGATTTGGAGTACTCCAAGTTCGAGGTTCAAACTGAGCCCCTCTTTTTTTTTTTAACATCTTTATTGGAGTATAATTGCTTTACAATGGTGTGTTAGTTTCTGCTTTATAACAAAGTGAATCAGCTATACATATACATATATCCCCATATCTCCTCCCTCTTGCATCTCCCTCCCACCCTCCCTATCCCACCCCTCTAAGTGGTCACAAAGCACCGAGCTGATCTCCCTGTGTTATGCGGCTGCTTCCCACTAGCTATCTATTTTAAGGCCAGACACTATAAAACTCTTAGAGGAAAACATAGGCAGAACGTTCTCTGACATAAATCACAGCAAGATCCTTTTTGACCCACCTCCTAGAGAAATGGAAATAAAAACAAAAATGAACAAATGGGACTTAATGAAACTTAAAAGCTTTTGCACAGCAAAGGAAACTATAAACAAGACAAAAAGACAACCCTCAGATTGCGAGAAAATATTTGCAAATGAAGCAACTGACAAAGGATTAATCTCCAAAATTTACAAGCAGCTCATGCAGCTCAATCTCCAAAAAAACAAACAACCCAATCCAAAAATGGGCAGAAGACCTAAATAGACATTTCTCCAAAGAAGATATACAGATTGCCAACAAACACATGAAAGGATGCTCAACATCACTAATCATTAGAGAAATGCAAATCAAAACTACAATGAGCTATCACCTCACACCAGTCAGAATGGCCATCATCAAAAAATCTACAAACAACAAATGCTGGAGAGGGTGTGGAGAAAAGGGAACCCTCTTGCACTCTTGGTGGGAATGTAAATTGATACAGCCACTATGGAGAACAGTATGGAGGTTCTTTAAAAAACTAAAAATAGAACTACCATAAGACCCAGCAATCCCACTACTGGGCATATACCCTGAGAAAACCATAATTCAAAAAGAGTCATGTACCACAATGTTCACTGCAGCTCTATTTACAATAGCCAGGACATGGAAGCAACCTAAGTGTCCATCAACAGATGAATGCATAAAGAAGATGTGGCACATATATACAATGGAATATTACTCAGCCATAAAAAGAAACAAAATTGAGTTATTTGTAGTGAGGTGGATGGATGTAGAGTCTGTCATACAGAGTGAACTAAGTCAGAAAGAGAAAAATAAATACCATATGCTAACACATATATATGGAATCTTAAAAAAAAAATGGTTCTGAAGAACCTAGGAGCAGGACAGGAATAAAGACACAGATGTAGAGAATGGACTTGAGGACACGAGGAGGGGGAAGGGTAAGCTGGGACGAAGTGAGAGAGTGGCGTGGACTTATATATGCTACCAAATGTAAAATTGAGCTCTTCTGCTGTAATACGATAAATTTCACAATTAATGGCAAGCAGTGGAGATAAACATTAATGGGCAGATCCTATTCACTTTTCCCTGAGGTCTCTGAAACACATTTTCTAAACTCTTCCATGTGATCCAGATCATGTTATGGATTTGTTAACTTTGCAATACATTCGATTGAAACATCATAATTCTTTCCATGACAACAGTGTCTGATGTTACAGATGCCCAACCAGCAAGGTCAATAGTTGACAGATGGAAGTTGGAGTCATGCAATTACATTTCCCAAACCATTATAAAGAATATAACCAAAGAAAGGTGCAAGCTGGTCTAAAACACCAAACAATAAAAAGCACAAAAATAATTGCTTCAAATTTAATGAATCTTTCTTTGACATGACAACCAATCTAAGAATCTCTGAATTCCCTTTCTCTGGTAAAAGTCAAAACATTTTTGAGCTGGTAGCAGTTTATCTAAATTATTGTTTTTCCTCCATCAGTCTTTAGGCTTAATCTCATTTGCTTTTATGGATATGGTAACCCTTTTGAATAGCTTTTAACCTTTGAAAAGTCACCTTGACCCAAAGAGCCTAAAAAAATTTTAATACAATATTGAATAATAAAAATTGAACAATTGAGCACTTTTCCTACCAGCAGTCTGCATGCAGTGCTCCGGGTCCTAGAGCAGAGTTTCTGTCTGAATAAAAAAAATTAAAATACCTGTATATAGCTTGCTTCTAGCAGAGACCTTCAGCTCTGACCTCCATTGTTCCTTCTGCCTCCACAATATATTGGCTTTCTCTCTTCCAGAGGAAGAGTGTACTTTATCCTGCAAGCACATCAGTTTCAAAGGGCTCTTACTTTAAGTGTCCAGCACATCATTATGGTAAATTTAAGAAATCGTTGCCTTTAGATTATCTCTTTCAATAGCATATAATGTAGATAACTTCATGACTAAATGTTATAAACCAAGCCTTTTGTTTGCTTGGGTTTTTTGTTTGTTTGTTTGTTTGTTTTCCTCACCATAGTCTCTGGGGCATTTTCTATTTTGTGTTTGGTAAGATGCAGGACGAGAAGGTGATCCACAAACACAACTCACTTTTTTAATGTTTGTGATGTGGAATTTAATTACCAAACTAAAAGGAGAAAAAAAACAGGATGGCATTCTTGCCAGCCTGTGAAAAGGGATAAGGACCCTCCAGGGGAAGGCTAGCCCCAGATGGGCTGGTGGTGAGAGCTGGGAGAGAATGGCCTTCCCTGGGAAGAGCTACCTCCGACCTGGCCGACCCGGCTGGGATCCACACTCCCACATGCAGAGCCGAGGAACACCTATTGTTGGGAATGTCAGTCAGCTGACACTCTGTCTCTCGCTCTCTCTATCTGAGAAGGGGATCTGCATTTTCTAAGCCAGTTGGCAGCATGCACCTCAAACAGCAATGCACTGCAGGCCTGCGGTATAGACTGTCACCCTGCGATAAGTGTGCCAGCTCAGTGGTGCAAAGGTTTTCAGATACCCTCCCTTGGGCTGTCATTCTCCTCCTCCTCCTCTCCTCTCCCTTGCACACACTGAGCATCAGGCTCTCAAGCTCACTTCTCCACATAGTTAAAATAGCCCATCCCAGCCAGTGATGCTTAAAATTGAACCATGGTTCAGGGGAGAAGTGGGCTCTCCCTGCAAGCTCCCTAATATGTTAAACAGCCAAGCCAGGTAGCTCTCTCCCTTCTCAGAATCAACGACTTATGGAGACCATCTGTCAATGGAAGTTAGTTTTTATGCAAGTCCTCTAACCTAATGTTTGAAGGATAAACAAACTTGTACTTATATAGTTTCTTTAAGAACAGTATCTCGCTAAATGTCTGCCCTAGCTGCCTGCTTCAACTGCGGGCCTAGAAACAGGAAAGCAGTGTAGGTTTCTGAGCCCCTCTGGTGACGGCGCGTGTACCTCCAACATGACTGCGTTTGTACAGCTGAGGTGCGGAATGTAGGGCTCTTTAGACGGTTGGAATTATTTCATTTGGCACGGTGATTGCCTCAAATGATACATGTTTTCAGAGAGAGAAACACTGCAAAAGTAAACTCGAACCAATAAGGACATTTATTCTCCAGGTTTAAAATTAATTTCCTGTATTTCTCTGGCTTTCAAAAAAAATTCTGTTGGAACTGCAACCTTATGAGAAGAAAAATCAGAAACTATTTCTTTTACACTGAGCCCGGTATCAGATGAAATGGAAATGTAAGGATTTCCTTAGCGTTAACCCACTGGAATTCTCCAGCTGAGAACTGAGGTCTGCAGGCTGTTTTAGGTTAAGACCTTGCTCCACTCCATGTTAGGTAATCAGATGTCATTTAGGCAAAATAAATGGGAACTACTCAAGGAATCAGAAGAGGTGAAAGAGCAGAATCTGGTTTGGATAAAAGTTTAATTCTTCAGTTCCAAGAGGCATGGCCCTTCGAAGATGCTGAGCGAAGTCAGACAGGAGTGGCCGAGTAATGAAGATGGATGCGGCTTGTTATCAGCAAGCCGTTTACTAGGGCTTGACGTAACCTTAAACATTGCAGATAGCTCAATGGCACTTGCCACTAAAGCCCTAATTAATGAATAGCAGACGCTAAATTAACAATGTACATTTACAGACGAATTCTGGGCACTCATTAAATGATGTTCAAATACCAAGCAGCAACTGTTGGCTTATTGCTGCTGGATTGCTCCATCCACTGGGTGTTTGGGAGGAGTTTCCACCCTGGGTTTTCCTGTCTCTGAGGCCTGGAGACCAGCTGCGGAGCAGAAAGGGACACCGTTCTCAGGCGGTGGAGGCAAAGGGATGCGAGCTCAGCTTTGAGTGGAGACACCTGTGCCGCCATTTATAGGGGCTCAGAAACAATCTCATATTTAGCTGGTGCTGCCAATAAAAGTAAAAAAAAAAAAAAAAAAAAAGTTAAGTTTGAATCCTAACCAACTCTGCCAAGGACGGAATGAGACTTTTCAGAGAGCGGTCCTACAGTGTACTTTCGTGGGCGGGCTGGAATGTGCTCTGGGGGCGGAGGGTTTAGACAATGCGTAGATGTGTTTGGCGAAAGCTTCATTAATAAACAATTAAGGGCTTATGGTGAGGGAGCTGGGGTCTGCCTGCCGCAGGCCGGGGTCCCGACTGCCCCCTCCATTTAAGCGGAGGCCCAGCCCGAAAGCTGAGACTCCATTCCCAGAGCCAACCAGAAATGTTTCCTGCAGCAACAGTAGCCAAGCTCATTATCTTGCCCTGTTTTGTTGGGAGGTTTCCTCTTGATTTCAAAGAATAAAACGGGGAGCTGTGGACTTATAATGTAACAGGGATGTGGCCCCCGTGTGGGAAGGTGTATCTGTGACTATTAAATAATATTACCTTCAATTGGCACAGAAGTGAAGACGGGAGCCAAGTATGAGTAAGAAATTGGAAAGTAAATTAAGTGAAAAAGAAACATTTTTAAACGTTTGTGGGAGGTGGCAGTGAAAGAGGTTCTTGCAAAGCTCTGGTGAGGAGTAGAATGGATTTGAGGGGAGGGGATGTTAGGAAACATCTCCCTTTGAAATTTTTGCTACAGCTAAAACCCTGGGGCAGGGCCCTTGTGTTGTGAAGGGAAAGCATCTGAGGTTTCTGAGCAGTCACTCTCCGGAAGCATCCATCCTAAAGAAAGCACAGCTGCCTGCCCGCCGAGGGCACAGGGCAGAGGCTGTGGAACAGCCCGGGCAAATTCCCCACACGGCAGGGCCAAGATCCATGTATGGTCAAAAGCAAAGGCATTCTCTTGTTTCTATGGACCATTCCCACATCAGGCTTTTCAAACTTGGGTTTGTGTATGTTGAGGGACAGGGTATTCCTATGGCCCCATAGAGGCAGTATAAAAGCAAACCGTTTGCCAAAGGAGAAGAAAAAATAGCTCTTAATTTTTAAAATGCCAAAGGGACTTATATTGGGGCAGGGGCTAGGAGATGGGGGGGGGGAGCGGGAGGGGAGGCAGAGCTGTACACTTCATGTCTGCCAGCTAAATATTCCTGAGTAATTAATGGGTAGGAATTGAACTAAGTGGGGGAAAAACAGGTGTTTCCCTTTTCCCAAGGGCATTTCTCATTTATTATATATCTAGTCAAAAGTTTCTCTTTGAGCAGGCTGTCACATACAGCTAAACAGAGGCTATGTGAAAAAGCACCCTAAGCAATCATTTTAAGAGCTGCCCTCATTCCACACTGTGTGACTGAATACAAATGCTTTATTCTTCCCAGTTTGATGATGAGATGGAGATTTAACCTCTGCTTGCCATCATTATCAGTTCACTGAGTTTCTGAGTGAAATCACAAAGCTCCTGCAAATGCAAGTTACTGGATGTTTGCTCTTGCCCCATTCCCCCCACGCCCAAAGCAATCCAAATACGAGCTTACTGGGAGGGGAGAAGATCAATAGGAAACAGATTCTTATTACAACATTCCACTGGATTTCTCAGAACTCCGTCCATGGGATCTCTAGTCCCAGTGGTCATACAATTAGAAAAGAAAAAGGAAACTTCAGACAATAAAAAAGAAGGAGCAAAGGACCAACTCAAATCACAGCATCTTTTTCTGCCTCCATTATAAGTTGTATAACCCAGCTCATCATAGCATGTGTGTGTGTGTGCCGCAATTTCCTCAGGTTTCAGAAGCCTGATGGTTCAATCAGAAGTGTATGTCACGATAAAGCAACAGAAGAACTGTCCTTTACATAACCCTCGCTGGCAAAATATCGAGATTCCATAGCCCATTTTGATTCAAGGAATCCCTGGGGAGTCTCATATGTGTCCCAAATCACTGCAAGCCTCCTCCACTACCACCTATGGCATTTGCTGAAATTTCTCTGCTATTCCTGACTCCCAAATTGACATCAATCTTCTAGGCAGGTATTTCCACCCTTGACATAGTCTCTTTTAAGATTCTGACCTTGGCCTAGAGAAGCTTTCCTGGACCTACATAAAAGGAACCCATTCTTCCTCAGTCTAACATATTATCTAGGAAGTTAAAGGCTAGCCATTTATTCTTGGGAGGGTCTTCTCCTTGGGGGACAAGTCATCAACCCCAACCTGACAGCTATTAATTCTCTCCTCTGTCTAAAGGGAGTTTCACCAGTTCATTAAACCAGCCCAGAGAATAAAGTCTAGGTATACCCACATTGGCTACCTATACAGTGTAGACCCTCACTCTGAGATCCTCAAATATACAAGGTTAGGTGAAATAATTTTACCAAAAATGTTGCTACTACATAGAAGATAATGTATTGATGCAGATGCTAGCCTTATCCTGTAACAACAGTGCTTTCATGGGACTGCCTCTTGTATTAAGGTAACTCTATCTGTTGTAACAAAAGAACCCAAAAATGCATTAATAGATCAAACAAAACAATTTATTTCTCACTCACCAAAAAAAAAAAAAAAAAAAAAAACTAAGATGGATGCTTTTTCAAGTAATAATCTAGGGTGCCAGACTCATTCCCTCCTATAGCTCTGCTATATTTAACATGTGACCCTCAAAGTCACCATGCTCTTTTGCATCAAACTGGGAGAAGGGGGAAGAGAGGCATACTGTTTCTTAATGCCCGTGACTCAGCATCAACACATTGCGTAAAATCCATTGGTGAAAATCAATTGCATGATCCTTCTTAGATATAAGGGGTAGGGAGCTGAAAATATAGTCTGTGGCCAGGAAATCATTTCCAAGCGACAACTCTACACCCTGGAAAAGGAAGCACAATCATTGAGGAGAGCCAGGCATCTCTGCCAGAGCACTATATGGATATAGATATCTCAATAAAAGAACAATAACACAATAACAATAATAAAATTAAAATTGTATGTTCAATTTCAACTTGTCCTTATTTTGAACTCTTTATGTTCTTTGTATTATCCCATTTAGTTCTTACCGTAAATCTAAAATAAGGCAGGTCAGGTATTATTGGTCCACTTTACAAAAAGAGGAAGTATGGAATCTTATGAAATTTGTTAAAAAATAAACATGATTTATTCTTTAAAATAAAGATGATGCTGTCAATGAGAATGGAAGAGAAAGGACCTCCAAAAATCTGCCTCTTCACAAAGCAAAACGAACACTGGCAAAATGGTCAAAATTAAATATTTCAAAACTCTGGAAATTAACCAAACATTTGCAATGAGGAGTGTTTACTCAAGAAAAACAGCTGAATCCCCATAAGAAAATCAAGCTTTATGGTGTTATGACTTGCCCTATTCCCATCCCCCTCTTCTCCGTGCTGATGTAAACTTGAAAACCAACAGCCCCACAATTACAGTAAAAATCACCAGACTAGCAGCCACAAGAGGGTTCCCAGAGAACTGTCATTCCAGTCTGCCAGTTCCCAGGAAATCCCACTTGAAAGACTGTCTTTATTTGACCTGAATCAGAGCTCACTTAGTGTGAACAGCCTTTTCCCTGAAGATGTTTATCAAAAACAATCAGCAGCTGGGAACTTCCTGGCAGTCCAATGGATAGGACTCTGCACTTCCACTGCAGGGGGCATGGGTTTGATCCCTGGTTGGAGAACTAAGATCCCACATGCCATGCGTCACAGCCAAAAAATAAATAAATAAATCGGCAGCAATTGTATAACCTTTCAGTTGCCTGAGAAAGGGATAAAAATTGGGGAAAACAAGAAGCTAACCAAAACACTTAAAAGAAAAATCTTAAGGAAATATTCACTGAGGCTTTAAAAATCTCTGACATATTTCTGAGAATCTAGAAATCCATGTGCCTGTATAGGGCTGCACACATCCCCAGTGTGTGAGAAGGCCCTACATTCCCATTTCTGGCTAACCTTGAGGCTCTGTGGAAGCAAGAAGTGAAGGGTTATGCAAAGTTGTAAACTACCAACCCGAGAGTTGAAGATGTACCCCAATACACAGACAAAGCCCTTCAACAAAGGCTGAGAGTCTTATTGGTTCCAGGCATTTAAGAAAATAACTTTACACTTATTAGCTTGCCACCAAGCTAACTGTGCAGAGATATTAGTGGCTAAACATGACAAAGAAAACAGATATTACATAATTAGTTCAAGAGGGTCCCTAAGCAAACAAACAACAATAACTTCTGGGTTTGATTTCCAGAGTTGCCATATTGTATTATTTAAAATGTCTATTTCTCAACAAAAAAATTGTGAAACATGCAAAGAAACAAGAAAGTATGGTCCCTGCATAGGAAAAAAGTCAATCAGGAGAAACTGTCCCTGATGAAATCCAGATGTTAGACTTACTAGACAGAGACTTTAAATCAGAGATTTTAAATATATTCAAAACCTGAAGGGCAACACATCTAAAGAATTAAAGAAAAGTATGAGAATAACGTCTCACCAAATAGAAAATATCAGTAGATAGACATTTTTATTTTTAAAAGCACAAATAGATATTCTGGAGTTAAAAAGTGCAATAATAGAAACAAAACGTTACTAGAGGGGCTCAATATCAGATTTGAGCTGGCAGAAGAAAGAATCAGAGAACTTGGCAATAGGTCAGTCAAGGTTATCCAGTCTAAAGAATAAAAAAGAAAAAGAATAATGGAAAATGAACAGTCTCAGATACTTATGGCACACCAAAAGGGTACCAACATATGCATAACAGGAGTCCCAGTAGGAGAAGACTGAAAATGACAGGAAGAATATTTGAAGAAATGATGACCAGAAACTCCTCAAAAATGATTTAAAAAACATTAATCTACACATCCAAGAAGCTCAATGAACTATAAATAGGATAAACTCAAAGAGATCCACACCTAGATACATTATAATCAAATTATTGAAAGGCAAAGAGAAGATCTTGAAAACAGCAAGAGAAGGTGACTCATCATGTACAAGAAATCATCAAGGTTAATATCCAGTTTTTATCAGAAACCATAGAGGCCAGAAGGCAGTGGAATAACATATTCAAAGTGCTAAAAGAAAAAGATTTATCAAGCAAGAATTCTATATCTAGCAAAACTATCCTTCAAAATGAAGGAGAAATTAAAATATTCTCAGATGAACAAAAACTGAGAGAATTTGTCACTAGCTGACCTTCCCTACAAGAAATACTGAAGGGAGTCTGTCATGATGAAATGAAAGGATACTAGACAATAAATCAAATCTACATGAAAAAAATAGAAAATACTGGTAAAAGTAACTACATAGGTAAATACAAAAACAGTTTAACTGTATTTTCTGTTTGTAATTATTTTCTTCTCCTATAAGAGTAAAAGACAACTGTGTAAAGCAATAATTATAACTCCGTTGATAAGCAAATAATGCACAAAGATGTCATTTGTATGACAAAAATATGACAAAGGAGAGGAGAGGGAATGCAGCTAGGAACAAAATGTTTGTATAATATTGAAATTAAGTTTGTATTCATACAAACTAAATTGTGATAAATTATAATAGTAATTGTAATCACCATGGCAACCATTAAGGAAATAACTCAAAAAAATATACTAAAAGAAACAACAAGGAGATTAAAATGCCACAGTAGAAAATATCTATGTAACATATGTCACTAATGGAAAAAAAAAGGGACAAAAAAGACATAAGTCACACAGAAAACAAATAGGAAAATAGTAGACATCAATCTTACCTTAGTAATTACATTAAATGTAAATGGATTAAACACTCCAATAAAAGACAAAGATTAGCAGGATGGATTTAAAAAGCATGATTTAACTATATGATGTCTACAAGTGACAAACTTTAGAGTCAAAGGAGAAAATAGGTTGAAAGTAAAACTACGGAAAAAGATCTATTATACAAATAGCAACTAGAAGAGGGCTTGAATGGCCATACTAATATCAGCAATAATAGACTTTAAAATAAAAGGTGTTACTACAGACAATAAAGAATGTTATAGAATGATTAAAATGTCAATCAATCAAGATGACATCATTATAAAAATATATGTACCTAACAACAGAAAAACAAAATCCATAAAGGAAAAGTGTATTTTATTTCTTTTGTGGCTGAATAATATCAATTGTATGGATATAACACATTTTGTTTATTATATAACAGATGAATCTTGAAAACATTATGCTCAGTGAAAGAAACCAGACACAACAGGCCACGTATTATATGATTCCATGTATATGACATGTCCAGAATAGACAGATCCAAAGAGAGAAAATAGATTCTTGATTGCAAGAGTTATAGAGAGGGAGAAATGGGTAGTGATTGCTAAGGGGTACAGGGTTTCTTTTGGGGAGTGATAAAAATATCTGGAATTAGATAGTGATGTTAGGTGCACAGCCTTGTGAATACAATAAAAACCACTGAATTGTATAGTTTAAAGGGGTGAATTTTGTGGTTTGTGAATTATATCTCAATTTAAAAACTATAATAAAATTTAACTTATCCATACTTCCCTCTCTCCTTCTCTCTCTCTCACTCACACACATACACACACACACACACACACACACACGCACAACAACAACAACATGGGTTAGAGGTAAATGAAGATTTGATTGCAAATGTGTCTAACACTGAAACTTTGTTTGCTTGTTTTGTCACTATGTGGTTCCATTTAACCTAGAAAAAATAAAAAAGAAAAGCACTTAAATAATTCCAAGTTATTTGCAGTTTATTAGCCATTGTCCTAGAAAATCTTTATGTTACTTTAATATTTGTATCAATTTTTTTTATTGTTGCATAACAAATTACCACAAACTGAAAAGCTTAAAACAACACAAATTTATTATCTCATGGTTCCCACAGGACAGGCATCTAGGCACTGATGAGTTGGGTATTCTGCTCAGTGTATCACCAGGCTAAAATTAGGATGTCAGCCAGGGCTGCAGATCTCATCTGGGCCTCTGTGTCCTCTTCCAAGTTACCTGGCTGTCAGAAGAATTCAATTCCTTGAGGTAGTAGGACTGAGACCCTCAGTTTGTAGAGGACATCCACCCTTCCCTACCTAATGGCCCTCGCCATAACTGGGAGTTTGCTTCTTCACAGCTAACAGGAGAACACCTTTGCAGTTTTTTCTGATCCCAATTTCTAGACTTTCTTTTAAATGGCTTATTTAATTAGGTCAGTCCCACCCAAAATAATCCTCCTTTTGTTAACTTAAAGTCAACTGATTGGGGACTTTAATCACATGTGTAAAATCCATTTACCTTTATAGTGTCACGTAACCTAACCAAGGGAGTGACTATCTCATCATATTCACAGGTCTAGCCCACACTCAAGGGGAGAAGAATATACAGGACATGGGTCATCTCAGAATTCTGCCTACCACAAGTAAGTTGTTCCATGTATGTCAATCAAGAATGGGCCTTGTTAAGTTATGAATATATATAAGCATGGTCACCATTTGGACACCTTTTGGGGAGGCTTGGTCAGCCACATTCCGACAGAGCCAGACTCAGCTTAAGCATGAGACCTAACAGTACCTTCGAAACCTGGCTGCCTATCAGAATAACCTGGGAAACACTACATTCCACCTCCTAGAAATTCTGACTCAATATAAAAGGTACAGCTAACTGTCTCCATGCCATCCCCTACACACACACACACACACACACACACACACTCACACACACACACATCCTATGTTTTTGAGAAGCTCCAGATGAGCAATGAGGTTGAGAACTATTACCCTTAGACTCTGAAAGCCACAATTAAGAATAAAAACAGTACTATGAGTAAGCGTAATGCTGGCTTGCAAAATAATTAAATTTAAATACACAAATAATTACTTACAATATTTAATTTAATCACTGATTCCTCCTCACTTTTTATTCATGGGAGGAAACACTGTAGCATAGGAAAAGAAATCTAAGGTTTAAATGTCAGATATACTTGAATTCAAATCTCCACTCCACTTGTACTGGTTTATAGTCTCCATAAATTACTTAAGGTCTCAGTCTCAGGTTCCTCTTCCATAACGTGAGACTATCAGTACCTATTCTGTCTACCTCTCAGGAGGATGGTGAGGATGAAAGGGATTGCTAAACTCTTCTAAACACAAGCTGTTAGATAAAATCTGAGTCTTTGTCCTGCAGTCTCCTTGACTTTTGAACAGTGGCAATTCCTTGGGTCTGTTCTAGGAGCATCCTGGGAGAACTGGTCCTCATTCCCCTCCTACCTCCTTTCAGGAAAAGGAAGAAGGGTTTCCCAAAAGAGTACTGCTAGGAAGCCTGCCCCTTAAGGCTGCTGCCTTCCATTCCCACTGTTCATCCTCCCTTTTATGGGACCTGTTTGACAGGGAAAGAGCCATACATCTATGTATGTTAAAGGTTGTCTGTAGGTGGAGGGGAAATATTCCCTAGAAAATTTTAATATCATATAACACTCCTCCCTCACATTGATTACACATAAATTGGGCATGCATGGCCAATTAGAGGACAAAATACCACTCCCACATCCACCACACCATATTTTCCCTTGTACCCACCTGGCTAACTGTGATTAGTAACCCCTCAGAGCCAGCTCGCTGCCACTGTCTTACCAAATACCTGGCACTCAATGCTTCACTTCTTCCAGTGGGAGAGGTTAAGAAAGCAGGATGTGTGGTCTTACATGAAATGGAAATATAAAATTCTGCATAAAAATAGGACCATTAACATTTGAGCATTCATTTTCCCCAAACTTGCAAATAATAATAGCTGTTTTACCTAACTTGAAGGATTGTTCAGAGGATGAAGAGAAATAACGGTTGTCAAATGCAGTTTGTACTTTTTATTCACTAAATAATCATATGGCTTAAGAGCAAGATCTCAAAGTGGGTCAAGTAAAATTAGGAGGGAGTAATTCTCATTCCCTCAGACTTCTTCCCACATGTCAAATTATGCTATGATCATTGTTTGGGCATGTCTAAATCACCCTATTGGACTATAAGCTCCTTCAGAGCAGAGACTGTCTTGTTTGTTCAGAATGTTGGCTTTTACTAGAGTCCGAGCCAGGATAAGGTACTGAAGGGTAGATGCTTATTTGTCTGTGATGGGCAGCCCCACGAGGGCAGGGAAATTTTATCTGTTTGGTCTACTATATCCCCAGTACTTTAGAACCATGCCTGGTACACAGTAAGCACTCAATAAGTATTTGCTGAGTAAATGAATGAGAAAATATTTGCTGGCTTGAGTTAAAATAAGGTAAATTTGATTTGACAGAGTGAAATGGCAGTTGTTTTCATCTCTAGGAAAGGAGCAAGCACAGCTGGATAAAGACAAAGTTCAGTCTTTGAGATGCTGTCTATATGCCCTTCTCTTACCCTCTCAGAATGGCTCTCTCACCCTCTTTGTTTCTCTCCCATTCTCCCCACCCCAGCACATTTTATATTGTTTTATATTGTTCTATGACTGTTCAAGACCCTTGCCTTGGAATCTGGCCCAGTCCTCCTTATTCATGCTCCCAAATTGCCTTCACCCCCCTGCTCCCTCCATTCACCACTTCCTGCACAGCAAAGTTGAGAAATCACACCCATACATTGTATGGAGAGTGTAGCTCTTTCTGCATTTTTGTGTCCTGTTTCTTGAGTGTCCTCCCTGCCAGGACCCCACTCCCCTTTCCCAGACCTCCAACAGCTCACTCACCACTGCTACGTCTACCTTGTCATTTGCTACGTACCACCAATCTTATTGGAAGGATGTTATATTGGTCGGGGCTCTCCGAAGAAACAGAAGCAACAAGATGTACATCTGGGAAGAGATTTATTACAAGGAATTGGCCCACATGATTATGACAGCTGAGAAGTCCCAAAAACCTCAGTCCGCAAGCTGGGGACATAGGAGAGTTGATGGTGTGGTTCCAGTTGGAAGGCTAGCAGACCTGAGACTCAGGAAAAACTGATGCTTCACTTTGAATGGAAAGGTGGGCAAAAGCTGATGTCCCAGTAAGAAAGTGGTCGGGCAGGAGGGATTCTCTCTTACGCAGGGGATGGTCAGCCTTTTTGTTCTACTCACACCATCAACTGATTGAATAAGGCCCTCCCACATTGGAGAGGGCGATCCATTTCACCCTGTCTTATGATTAACTGTTAATCTTATCCAAACCCCCCCACACACGACAGACATAGCAACACAATGCTTGACCAAATATCTGGGTACCCCGTGGTCCAATCAAGTTGACACATGAAACTAACCATTGCAGGTGTAAACTTGTCACCAAAGTCACCTACTAAACCCTAAAATAAGCTTCTCCGAGGCACCTACTTTTTTGCTGTCTCCTAGAACTGAAAAGTGGCAGGCCCAAAGCAAGTGCTGTGAAAGGGAATATGTTCACCACGCCACCCTCCACCCTGTCTTTCTTCCCAAGCCTGGGGCTCCAGAACTGACTTGTGGCAGGACAGCCGCCTCCCTAAGATGAGCCTGCAAGGAAGACTCATCCCCTGATGCCTGCAAGGAAGGCTCATCCCCTGATGCCTGCAAGGAAGGCTCATCCCCTGATGCCTGCAAGGAAGGCTCATCCCCTGATGCCTGCAAGGAAGGCTCATCCCCTGATGCCTGCAAGGAAGGACTGCTGGGAGCCACAACCTCTTCGTCTCTCCTTCTCCACTCACTCTCCAACCACCTCTACAAGTGTTGACTTGTGCCTGAAACACACTTACCCTTTTCATTTGTGTAACTTACCACACTGTCTAAAGGCCGGGCAGCCCGGTCCTCCACAGTCATGCTGTTAAATGTGTCAAATAAACATCATTGCAAGTTTTATTTACGACTAAACACTGTGATCAAGTTGAAAGACATGGACAAATAATCGGAAGACTTGAGTTTGAATACCGGCACCATCACTTGCTAGAAATAAGAAAATGAACAAAACATCTGAATTTATTAAGCCCAGTTTTCTGATATTTTCCTTTATCTACCTTGCAGCACCAATGTGAGCATAAATGAAACAAGGGCCGATCTTGGTAATAGAAGTACTTCGTAAGCGATGAGGTGCTATTCCAAATAGAATACATCGTTACGTTATTTTCAGTCTTCACAATTTGTTGTTTATATAAGCCTCCACTCATTACTTTAAAAACAAACTTTTAAAGGCCTCTGAAAGACAGGAGCTTCAAACAAACTCTGCTGTAAAGCCCCAGAAATCAAATAGAAAAGGAGAGAAAGAAATGTACCCAAACTTTAGGAAATGCAAAAATCAAAGAGCAGAAATGGCTGTGCAATAGCTGCGACTAATAGGAAGTGCATCGTCCTTGGAGAAGGTGTTCAGTTCACCATCGCAGGACAGAGATACTGTACTTTAAGAAAGGCCTTCATTTATCATCAAAATGATATCGGGTATCATGCAGACCAGCTGTGAGGCTCTCCAAGGGTGAAAGAGACAGGACAAATTGCGTCCAAGAGTCGAGGGAGACTCTTCCAGTGCAGCTGCGTAGCCCATTGGGCAGCAACAACAAAACGGCCCCAACTCGAATGCCAGCAAAGCAAAGGTGAGCTCATGTCAGAGGCCTATACAGGGAGAATTCATATCTCTGCTTTATAATGGATGTTCTCTTGTGCTCAAAAAGCTTTGGTGAATTATGAAGGACATTTATCAGACATTAGAAAAATTCCAACGTTGGAAAAAATTTACCACCATTTATCAGAGGCTTGAATCTACAATGTATTTTTCATTATGTGATATGGAAACACATGTGCAATGAGTGGGTAGGTTTCTGGTTCAACACCAAACCCACACTGTCCTACTAGTAATCGGATTCAGACGAACACAGGACAGTGCACTCCAGGTCCCTGAGCATCTTAAAGCAAGAAACAAAAATCATTTCAAGTGGTACTTAAACCCAACAGTGATAACTGAAACGCCCATACCAGATAACATAACCTTTGGTATCACATTGTGGTGAGAGCAATAGACTTGAACATGACCAAGTCAAATGCACCTGATGTTCTACTGTAGGCATGATAAACCTCATCTTAGACCTGTTCTCAATCTAAACTCACTGAGGCTTTTCACTCCTAATCACATCTGCTTCTCTATGACCTGATCAGTCCTAAATTGCATCTAATTGATCTCAATTTGTACCTTTGAATTGGTACATCATGACCTAATTTAGAAACGCAGTAGTGGTCTCCATATCACTGTCTCCTTTGATCCTCCTGACAATCGTATCGGGGTGTTGGAGTTGTCTGGAGAAATACTTTTACTCATCTCTTACGTAGGAAAAATTAAGTCATAATAGAGTTAATAGGAGAACCCAGATTTTATGACTCCCTCCCCCAGTGGTCCTTAAATATGGAAAAGAACTTCTTGGAGCTTAAGGCTGTGAGACCCTCACAATGTGCTCCTCAGGGACATCTCGTAATTTCCTCTTCAGGAGCTCCTTAAGAATAGCATAAAGGCATATCCAGCTGGAACCATTTACACAAACTGTACAGCCTGGAGGCAGGGGATGGACTTAATGACCCTAGGCTAATCAATTCCTGCTTCCTAACACAAGGAGTGATTGCAAAGTAATGATCCACCAGCCCCAGACAAACATCACTTATACATTAAATGAAGTTTCTGATTCCTCATTCCATGATAAATGTATGGTTAATCCTGATTCCTGATCCATCATAAATTGCTCTTCTCTTCAGGGTCACTAAGTGACATTTGACTGTGAGTTGTAGAGGAAGTTAAGCGGGAGAGCTTCAGCTGGAGTGGGCACAGTATTGTAGGTATAGTAAGTGTTCGCATTAATCTGTTGCCATCTGTCTTTATTTTGCTAACCCACTCAATCGGACACCATAAATGTTAACAGACATAGAAATGCTTTTCTTCAACATTAGGCACACATATCTTCTTGCTTCACCTCCTGAATCTCAGACAGCCCTTGATTATCATAAGCAATGCCACGATGATCCCCTAGCTCCCTGAAGTGGCTCCAAACAGTCATACCATATAAGGCATTGTTCCTCATCCACAACCAGTTTTTGGATTCCATCTCAAGGCTCCAGTGCTACTGTACTTGGCAGCAGATTTTTCCCCCTCTTACACAGAAAGATCCAGAATTCAACCTTTAGCTCATCTTCTAAGAATGTGGACTCAAGCTGGGATGGTGAAGGTTAAGCCAACCACTTTTTATTTTTCCAAGCAGATTGTATGGAGGCAGCTACACTCCTGCCCCGGTCCCCCCAAACACCCTACATATCAAAAACCAGAACAGCCACTGTGTTTTTGCTACCATATATTAAATGGAAAATCTATTTGTTTGATGAGTAAAAAGGTTCCAAAAACAAGACTTGCCTTATAATTTCTAAGAGATCTGCCATCTCTGGGCCACTGAAGGATCTCTCTGAAGTCTTTATAACTCTGGTACACTCTGGCAACTTTTGAAAGAATTGAATAACTTTAAAAGTCTAATTTGTATTTTAGTGGATGCTGTAATGCACTGCCCAAATCCATCCTCCGGGACTGAGATACACATTCCCTCAGCTACCTGCTGTATGGACCACTTACAGCTCTCAGCTGAGTCCTTCTCTAGGACTTGCCCTAGAAAGCCACCTCACCCAGGGTCACCCACGTCCCATGACTGGTCACTGCAAGGGTATAAAGACCCAGTCTTCTAGTACCAATTCAGGATAACTCTGCAAGGCAAGCCCAGCTTCAGAGATCCCCAAAGGGCTCTGTGACAAGGGTCACAGTAACCTGAGGCTTTTCTTGGGACCATCACACCTTGACTCCTCCCTCTCCCCAATCCTATTGCCTTCCCTTCTCCAAAAGGCAGGGTACTACCCAATACATGCTCTCAGAGTCTGTTTCCTGAAGAACCCGCTTTACAGCATGGATATTTGAAAGACAATGGATTTATAAACTGAAATCAAATGCATAGCAGTTTGTTGATTTGTTTTTACTCTTCAATATGATTGATAATTTTGAGCTTTGGACTAGAGGGAATCTTTATTCTAGAAAACGGCTTTCACAGGGGACAAGGGAATATTGTTGAACCAGGTAAAGAATATACAACTGTTACCCTTTCAAACACAACTAATTTTACAATGTTAAACACTATGTCATTCTGAGTCAACCACCAATTCTGTATTAGTTGAAATGTAGGTCCCAGTGTGGAAGAGGGTAAAGAGACAGCTAATGCTCCCCAGCTATTCATACTCACTCTTTGTCTGAACTTCCTATCTCCTCTGATGGTCAACCACAGCAGGGGTCTTGCCTTCCCACCCTTCTCTTCATATCTTTAGGGACCAAATCCTAACTGGTGGGGTCAAGTCGTATGATTGTTTTGATAGTAATAGAACCAGAAGGGAGAGTAAGCACATCATGTTTGAAAAGCCCAGGAAGTAGCTTCTTACTCCTTAGTCTACTGGCTGACAGTTATGTCTCATCCATCAATCCTCTTGCCAGTGGGTGTGGGATCAGAGTGCCCATATTCTCATCCTTATGTTCCTTTATTGTATACAGCTCTTCATGCCTCTAGACCTGTGTTTCTTGCCTCTGATAGTTGTCTCCTTTATCTCCAGAGATGTTATGAAAACCAAAAAATGATTGAAATAGGGAGGGTTTGAATTTATTAACTGGAAAGCACATATTTCCTATATTACCAGTAGAAGGCAGTGAAAATGATATGAAATCAAGATAATATCCCTAGGTTTCACAACTATTAAGCTCAATATTGAGTCATTTTATCACTCTGACCCACAATTACTGCCTGTGTCTATCTGGTTCCATTCAAGCATCCAGTGAGAAGACAGGAAGAATAAAGGCTAATTCCAGAATGGTATACTTTTGAAATCATTAAATCTATCAGTGCCTTTCCCTAGATAAAGTGGGAAATATCCAAATAAAATTATTACCGCTCAGCCAAAATACTTACATCTCTTTGGTGGTCATGATACGTTACTTCAGTTTTTGCAAATAGCTGCTTAGTTATAAGCCTGTAATTTTAATATCCATCCATAATGACAAGGTAAAGCAATAATCTGACATAAATGTTAACCCAAAAGGTAAGAGTGTGATTATAAGAGAAAGAGAACTAACCTTATTACCCAAAGCTATGTATAGAACAATGCAATTTCTATAAAAATTCCAAAGGCATTTTTCACAGAAATAGAACAAATGATTCTAAAATTTGTATGAAACCACAAAAGACCCCAAATAGCCAAAGCAATCTTGAGAAAGAAGAACAAAGCTGGAGGCATCACAGTCCCTGACTTCAAACTATATTACAAAACTATAGTAATCAAAAAAGTATGTTCTGGCATAAAACAGACACCTAGATCAATGGAACAGAATTGAGAGCCCAGAAATAAACCCACACATATATGGTCAACTAATATTTGGCAAGGGATCCAAGATTACTCAATAGGGAAAGGATAATCTCTTCAATAAATTGTTCTGGGAACACTGGATATTCACATTCAAAAGAATATAGTTGGACCCCTGTCTTAACACCACTCAAAAATTAACTTGAAATAGATTAATGATTTAAATGTAAGGCCTGAATTCATAACACTCCTAAAAGAAAACGTAGGGAAAAATCTTTACAATGGTCTTAGGAATGATTTCTTGGATATGACACCAAAAGCACAGCAACAAAAGCAAAAATAAATAAGTGGGACTACATCAAATGAAAAAGTTTCTACACAGTAAAAGAAACATCAACAAAATGAAAAGCCAACCTATGGAGTAGGAGAAAATATTTGCAAACCATATATCTGACAAGGGGTTAACATCCAAAATATATAAGGAACTCATACAACCCAATAGCAAAACAAAACAGGCAAATTTTAAAAACCCAGATAATCTGATTTAAAAATGGGGGTAGGACTTGAATAGGTATTTTTTTCCAAAAAAAGACATACAAATGACCAACAGGTACATGAAAAGATGCACAACATCACTAATAATGAGGGAAATGACAATCAAAATCACAAGAAGATATCATCTCACACTGTTAGAATGGCTGTTATCAAAAATACAAGAGACAGCAGGTGTTGGCAAGGATGTGGAGAAAAGAGAACCCTTAAACACTGTTGGTGGGAGTGTAAATTGGTATAGCCACTATGAAAAACAGTATGAAAGGTTTCCTCAAAAGATTACAAATAGAACTACCATATGATCCAGCAATCTCATTTCTGGGTATATATCTGAAAGAAATGAAATCATTGTCTTGAAGAGATATCTGCACTCCCATGTTCATTGCAGTATTACTCACAATAGCCAAGGTATAGAAACAACCTAAGTGTCCATGAAAGGATGAATGGATAAAGAAAATGTGATATATGTATACAAGGGAATATTATTCAGCTATGAAAGAAAAGGAAATCCTGCCATTTGCAACAACATGGGTGGACCTTGAGGGTATTATGCTAACAAAATCAGTCAGACAGAGAAAGACAAATACTGTATGATCTCACTTATCTGTGGAATCTAAAAAAGTCAAACTCATAGATAAATGGAGTAGAATGGTGGTTGCCAGGTGCTGGCGGGTAGAGGAAATGGGGAAACATTGGTCAAAGGATACAAACTTCCAGTTATAAGATGAGTAAGTTCTGAGGATCTAACGTACAACATGGGACTATAGTTAACAATACTGTATTGTATACTTGAAAGTTGCTGAGAGAGTAGATCTTAAATGTTCTTACCATACACACACACACACACACACGTAACCATGTGGGGTGGTGGATGTGCTAGCTAACTATACTGTGGTAATCATTTTGTAATATATATTTGTATCAAATCTTCATGTTGTACACCTTAAACATACACAGTATGTTATGTGTCAATTATATTTCAATAAAATTGGGATAAAAATAAGAGAAAGGAGACTAAGGTAGAGAAGATAACCACACAATGACTTGATGTTCTCTATTTTTCAAAGGCTTTAATTGAAGCATTTCTCTCAGTAATGCTGCTTTTGCAACTACATAGCAACAAAGCATTTGAAATAACTTTTGACACTCTAAGCATAAAAATTTACACTGAGGTGAGAGGTTTGTAGAAAGCAACTCCATTCCAATGCTTTCTGCTCCAGTGCTTACTGCTGCTGCAAACAACATGAAAAGTGTATTCCCAAAGTTAAATGGGTAATGTCTCAGCTGAGAAAGGGTTAAATAAAGAGAACCAGATTCCAGCCAGTCAGGGTCTGAACACCAATGAGCATTTCTTTAGATGATGTCATGCTTGAATCCTGATATTCTTTTGAAAAGAGCTTGTGGTTGAAGTTTCTATAAACCAGACTGAACTGGAATTTCCTCCCATTCCAAGAGTCTCCTTCTCTCCCTCCTACACGGTTTTCTTAGGTAGGGTTGTTCAAATGTAGTAACGTTCTTTCCTAATGTTTGACCAAAAGCACTTTTTGTAACTGTGATTTGCATTCTGAGTCTTTAAATGATACTCGTCCTCTGCTCTCCGTGAGCCTCTTTCATCCTTACTTGGTAATGACACGGGAATAAGTGCTTAATTGAAAATACAGAAAGACACTATCTCTTCTCAGTCATCCTAAATTCTGGCTTTTTCCATTTATGTCCTTCAGACAGTTCTTGGGGTGGGGAGGCCCACGACAAATGAAAAAAGCGAGACCAACACTTTCAGTTACATAGCAAGACGGAAAGTTGTTGAGATGTGCATGGCATTATCCTCTATTCCACTAGTCTGTGTTGACAACCAAATAAGCAGGAGATTTCCAGGTGACAGCAAGTCTGGTGAATTCAGGAAACCTACTCAAGGAAAGAGTGAAACTGTTGAAAGCCTTCGCAACTGATCTCGAGACATACAGCATACATGAAGAGACAAGGGTCATGTGCTCTGGACTTTGTTTTAGGCACTCTTTTAACTTAAATCCTGGAGCTATCAAGAGAGTTAGGTTCATGAAATGGCAGGAAAGTTGGTAAGGATTCTTAGGGCCTGGCAAATATTGGCACATCTCCCAACTTGGTGAGAGACAATGTCCTTTATACAAACTATTTTTAGATTTAAAGATACCTTTTTCTGAAAGAATTAATTCATTTACCACCCCATTAAATCAAATCTTAAAATCTTGGTTAACCAATAATCTCTTCTAACTTATTTCATTTGGAATATACTAAAAAATAGCCATTAGAAGAAAATGTATGTCAAACGTCATGGCACTAAATGAGCTCGTATATATGTGAACAGTCTTTGGAAACAAAAAAGTCTATAAAAATAGAAGACATTATTATTTTTAAGATCACTGGCTCTTAACATCATCATTGTCTACCTGTAGTGTGGTCTCCAAGAGAATAGGAACCACATTTCTTTTGATCTCCATTGTATCCCTGTTCCCTAACACAGTGCCTGGAACATCATAAATATCTGATAAAGTTTCGCTACATTGAATTTAAATTTGAATCCACAAATATTTATTAAGCACCTAGTATATAAGTCACCGTGCTGATAGGTAATTGCAAAAAAGAGTACAGAGATAAGTTTCTACCTTCTTGAGTAGAGGACTCAGTCTAATCCATCTAATCCAAGAGCTCTGTCACCCCAGATTGCAAGGCAATGGTTGCAAACACAAATGCCTTAAGAACCAGACAGAAAATGTTAAGTGTAAGTAGGTTGCTGATCTTAAGACAACAGCATATCATGAAGGTAGTGAAAACTGGAGAGGACAAGCTTGCTTAAAATTATAGTTATTCAATTTCAAATATTTTGTAATCACTCTACTAATACAAAATAGTTTTGTCAACTTTCTGGCAGATTATTCATCCATGAAAAGAAATGAAGTTCTGATACATGTTACAATATGGGTGAACCTTGAAAATATCACGCTAAGTGAAATAAGCACACAATAAAATAAGAACAAAAGATAGATGTAGTATGATTTCACTTACATAAAATATTGAGAATAGGCAAATTCATAGACACAGAAAGTAGATAAGAGGTTACCAGAGGCTGGTGGGGAGAGGAATGTGGAAAGTTATTGCTTAATAGTTACAGTTTCTATTTGGAATGATGAAAAACTTTTGGAAATCGATAGTGGTGATGGTTGCACAACATTGTGAATGTAATTAACGTCACTGAATTGTACACTTAAAAATAGTGAAAATGGCAAATTTTACATTATTTATATTTTACCACAATATATATATTTTTTAATTCAGGCAGATTCTATGCAATCTGGCTAGCCAGTTGAGACTCAGGAGTCCTGGCACAAGGCTTTGTTCAGTAATTATCTTCCAAATAAAGAAAGACATGGTTTCCCCCACCCCCATGATATTCCGGAGTTTAGTGGAAAGAACACAATATTTCAATTCAGGTGGTTATTGCTCTTGCTATTTACTAGCTACATAACCTTGGGTAAATTAATCTCTCCATACCTCAGCTACCCCTTCCTCACTAATAATGCAGAGATAATCATGGAACCTACCTCCTAGGATTATAGTGAAGATTGCATGAGGTAATTTTTGTAAAGCTCTTCTCAAAGTGGTTGGCTCATTATCATTATAAGCTATTATTAACATTAGATAAACTAATAAGAGTTAGTTGTTATAATCATTAGAAAAACTAGATAAATAAAGATTTGCATTTTTGTTCCTAGCCTAATGATTTGTTTATTTACCTGACTTTGATGTTCTTCTTGGGAACTATAGATGCATCAAAATGGAGTTCATAATCTGTTTTTAAACATCTCAGTTTTATCTAATGATGTTACTGACTTGCTGAAAATCCTTTAATGATGCCCTGTGGTTTTAATAAGCCCCAAGTCCTATAGCACAGGCCTATCTTCACCTCTTCAGCCTTGTAGTGGACTCTGTGGCCTCCTCCTCATCGATTCTGTGCTTCCCAGCAGTCCTGCTTTCTGTCTTATAATCTCTGTGCTTCCAGAGGAGCTGAATCTTCCCTTGGCTCCAGAGAACAAACCTCTGCCCAGGCCACGCTAAAGCAGGCTTTTCCTGTCTCCTCAACACTGTGCGTGGCCCAAAGCAGAGCATGTGGCCTCCACTGCTCCAATTGGGGTGCATCTCAGGCCTCTTATTAGGAATTCTGTAAGTTTTTCTCTCTTCTGGATGGTGTAGAAGGCAGATGTGAGGGCTGGAGCTGCTGCAGTCACTTCACTACCTTAGGATACTTAAGTCAACATGCAGGAGAGATTAGGGCCAAGAAAACTGGAGAGGAATAAAGAACTCTGATAAAGTTATGACTGGAGACATCCACCTCTGGATTTTTCTGTTTACTGAACCAATAAATTTTCTTTATTATTGCAACCAAAAAGTCTTCGCTGGTTTAAAAAAAAAAAAGTCTCATGTTGCTCCACTGCTCCCTACCTCTTTCCAGCCAAACTTATCTGGTTTCTGTTTCAGAACATAACTGAGCGTCTTCTTATCAAACTGTTCTCAGCAATACACTCTCTCCCTGGATTGTTTATTTGCCGTCCTGCCTCCTATCATTTTCTTACTCTGCTTGCTTTGGTTAATTTTCATTCAACCTGAATAGTTCAGCTCAAAAATTATTTCTCCAAGAAAGCCTTCACAGATCCTTCAGTGTAGATCAAGTTCTCCTATCATGGGCACCAATAACATTTTATACTTCTCCTTTGCAAGACTTGACACCATGATAAATAATTGTCTAATTCATCGATTGATGTCTATCTGCCACATTTTACTATTTTGTTCACTACTGCTATATCTCTAGTGCCTAACATAAAGCCTTGTCCATAAAAATAACATTAAATAAATATTAGTTGAACAAATGACCAGCTCTTAGCTGCCAAGGCTAATTGTTAAGGCATTGGTGTAGACTACTCAATAAAAACAAAAACGTTTTATAAACAAATCAGTAGTTGAGAAAAGAGGGGTTAAGATAAGAACAAGCTGCTGGTCTCTGGCTATGGATGAACAGCTACATTCAACAAATATTAGTTGGGCACAAAACAGAGACTGAGGCACAGAAGACATTAGCCCTGCCCACAGCAAGCTCTTTGCTGGACTCTAATTAGCTGGACATAGAGAACACTGCTGCTGTGAAGGATTCCAAGTCACATCTATTACTCATTGCTTCGGTGCTTAGTTCGATCAGGGTCAAATCTACATTTAGCCTTTTAAAAAGTCTGGCTTTGGCACTGTCCTAAATAGCAGAAAAAGCAGAGCTCTCAAGCCCTCCTTTCTAGCAGTTTCCTTTGACTTTACATTTATTCTCTAAAGCTTGGAGACAAAGAGAAGCATGTTGGTTGCCTCCAAACCTATCCTCCCCAGGTATATGAAAACATTTTGCAGATCACAACCCACCGTCCACATTTAAGTTCTACTATATCATCGTCTGGCAGGCAGAGACGGCAAGAGCCTGGGAATGAGGCTGGATTCTAGTGGGAAGTCAAGATGAGCCAGAAGCCAGAATCAACTTTAGTTCCAAACCACACAGAACAGTGATGGCTCTGGTGTCTGAGTAAAGCCAGGCATTGATCCATCCAAACCCGAGCTTTGCCACTTAACTAGCTTTGTGACCTTGTGAATGCTACTTATGATTTTCGAGCCTCAGTTTTCTTGTCTATAAATCAGGGATAAAAATACCTAGCCTCATAAAATGAAATGAGATAAAATACATGAAACACTTTGCACAAGTTCTGGCAAATAGAAAACATTCCTTTTAACCTCTCATTATTTTTTAATCCACTAGGAAAAAGGTAGCAGATCAAAGTATGAACTTTTCCCCCAGCTTTTGTTTTGAGCTCAGGCTGTTTTATTCAGTGATGATCTGTATTGACTCCGTAAGCAGATGCTTCCTTGGAGATTTTAGCTATATTTTCCCCCTGGGCCCACTTTACCCTGAAACAACCACACGAAAGGTGAGACAGTTCAATGCCATTGCTTTACATCGTGATAACAGCTTTGTTGACATGTCAGCCCTCCGTGTCAAAATATGACAACCATAATAAGCAAAATAAATTTAAAACATTTATTGGTTTTAAGTGTTATCATTTCGCTCTACTATCAGTGACATATCATGTCAAATGTGATCTATTTGAAGTATACTTTAAGCAAGATAATTAATGAATTGGATTTAGGAGCTGAGTACTTAACATATTTTATGATGCAGTTTGATGAAAAATCCCCATATATAGACACAGTTCAATAGAAACTCCTGGCCACAAGTCTAGTTTACAATCCAAAGACATCCTTCCTACTGAGGCCCCGTGCCTACACACTAAAGGGAAGGGAGAAGATCAAAGTATGCTCTTGAAATTGCTAACACCATCCTAGTACACATCAACAACCAATCCAGCCTTCGTTAAAAAAAAAAAAAAACAACCTAGGAGAATTGGGTTTATGGTCATGTACTCTTCATTTCATACCAAGTCCATCATCATAACTTATCTTCTCTCAGCTGATAGTTTCTTGGGCAAGGATGAGGCTGCATGGGGACAGTTTTTGCTCAGCCAAACTACTGCCCTCTGGGCCCCATCGGGGTGACATCATGATGTCATGAGCAAAAGCTTTATCGGTGACGAAATCCAGGTGCTCCAGAAGATGAAAGGTCCAAAGCCATTCTGCACCAAAGAGTGGCCTTCAGTTCAACAGTGGAGGAAAGAAGGAGGAGGGAAAAAGGGAACTGAAGCGTCAGTGACAATTAGAGATTGCCTGACAGGGCCTATACTCAACGAGTTATAGAGGCAATTACCCTAAAAATTTCGAAGCAGCCATTTGCCCAGTAACCTAGCCCGACCTGACACCCTAGCAGAGATTGCCATGAGCGGGGAATTTATGGTGTTGGAATGCCAGTTTAGCATAATTACCTCAGGGAACAGATTTAAACCACTTAGTTTTTGAAAAGTATGCAACAAAAACAACAACAAAATGAGTTTATGCAGACTCAGTACCAATTGCACCACGAGCCCTCTAAGTCTTTATCTCCAAAGACGCGGCCCTCCTCCTTGCCTGTTTGTTTTCTCTCTTTGGATGAAGATTCACAGCATTAATCCATAATAACTGTATCTCACTCCATTACAGGTAGTTCAAGGCCGCTCCGCATAAATGATATGCATGGCTTTGTGTCCTCATCTTTAAAACCACCAGCTATCTTAGTTGCAGACATATGTTAGGTTTAATGCATCCCCTGCCATAAAAGTCTTGCTCAAGACTAATGAACAAACGAATGTTTGTTTAAACCTCTTTGTGAAAATCAAACAAGCTTTCAACAGCTATTCATATATTTATTGTCAGATGTGAATCATCACTTAGGTGCTTTGCCCTGGATTATTACCAGCTAATGCTTGTAGTTTCACGGCATTAATTCACTTGCTGGGGTTTTTATTTGGGTTTTTTTCCCCCCTCTTCCTTTCTGTCGGTGCCATCTCCAGAAAGGCTCTGGATGAAGAGTCCCATAATGTCGCCGGCAGAACTGACAACACTTGTGCCTCGTATAGGCATGGTGTTCTCTTCGCGAGGGCCACGGCCTCCAGGGACTGCCAGCCAGCGCTGTACTTCACCCAGCACCTGTCTGCTTTGGATGGCACCCTGAGGATCCCGCCACCCCCAAGCAAAAGAACACAAGCAGGGCCCGTGTCCTGCCTCTGCCCCCGCCCCTGCTCACAAAGTAGCTTTTTTTTTCAGACTCAGCAGCACCTGAAAAGCTCCCACAAGATTTCCCCATTATATTAAATAACAGGTTTTAGAAGCTGGGAACTGTTATTCTAGTGTGGCTGGGTGTCATTAAGGTTGCACGTCTATGCTTGTTTAATTTTTCTTCTGCCATTAAGCAAACTAAATGCTCGGAGGTTTTTTTTCTGTCTCAGTGGGGTCCACCCAGAATAGAAAAGAGAAATAAGTGTTCCAGGGTTGTGTAACTGGGTTTTTTTTGTTGCTTTGATTATGAGGAAGGAATTAAAAATCCCTCCTAGTCAGTACTTAAAATATCAAAGTCATTGTTTAATGCCTTTGAGTCACTGTACAACTAATTCAATTGCACAGCGTAATGCCGTTTCACGGTGTGTGAGACACAGATAGTACATAGAAGTGATTGCAAAGTTGAATAAACACCAGATTAGTTTTAGAAGTCTGCAACTTCCCGGTGGAGTCTTTCAAACTGAACTGTGCTATTGTCTGACAAAGTCGATGGTCGCAAAAGGTTGCATTCCCTTCCACTTGTGTTAGCAGGAGGGGGTACCTGACACTGTGGTGCCTGGAAGAGATGGCCGTCCTCCGGGAGGTGTGTGCACTGACAACTCAGTATCACCTGACTACCTGTCCCTCAGGGAGACATCACAACACGGCCCTGTGTGGGCAAGTAAGGGACAAGCAGGGCAGTGACAGAGAGGCTATGGCCAAAGGAGAGACCCCAGGACAATTTTTAAAGCAATGTGATGTCAATGTATACTGTGACTTGAGAGTTAAAAAACCAGAGTAAAGGCTTCCACCCTGCTGCTTCCTGGCCACAAGACCATGGTCAAGCCACCTCACATTTCTGAACCTCAGTCTCCTTACCTGAGCCCACAGTCAATAATAACAACTATTGACTAACTCCCGTGTGTGTTCCAATATCAAACAAAACAAGTAAGTCCATGTCCTCAGTGATGTTTATTAGCTGTTATAAACAATTATAGAAATCAAATAAAACCCAATGTTTATTGATGGTTAGGGTGTGTCAAACACCGAGCTAAGGGCAAGAGATACAACTGCACACAGACCACAGCTCTCATTCTCAATCATTCACCCAAGAAAGATTTTTGAGGACCTGATAAGCTCCAGGCACTGGTAATATAACAGATAAAAAATGAAATTTCTTGCTTTCTAAAGCTTGTATTCTGATAGGGGAAGATGAGCAAAAAAGCCAATAATCGGCTCACCCCTTTCAAGTCTTTGCTCATATATCCCTTTCACAACAAAGCTACATGACCACCCTGTTTAAAATTTCAGCCACCACCCAGTATCCATTCTCTTTTACCCTGCTGTGATGGTTCATTTTACATGTCATCTTGACTGGGCCCTGAGTGGCCAAGTATTTGTTCAAACATTATTCTGTGTGTGATGGTGTTTTGGGATGAGATTAACATCTGAGTCTGTAGACAGAGTAAAGCAGATTGCCCTCCCTAATGTAGGTGGGCCTCATCCAATCAGTTGAAGGCCTGAATGGAACAAAAAGCTGACCTTCCCTAGAGTAAGAGGGACCTCTTCTGCCTGACCACCTTCAAACTGGGACATTAGTTTTGCCTGCCTTCAGACTTGAACTGAAACACTGGTTCTTCTTGGCTTGTGAGCCTGTCAGCTTTCAGAGTGGAACTTATGCCATCAGCTCTCCTGGTTCTCAGACCTTCAGACTTGGACTGGAACGACACCAACCTGGGTCTCCCTCTTGCCAGCTGTAGATCTCCATAACCATGTGAACCAATTTCTTATAACAAGTACTTACATACATCCTGTTGGCTCTCTTTCTCTGAAGAACTCTGACTAATATGTCTGCTCTGTCTTTTCTCCATCACACATCTCTTTCTGACACTAAATAATTCATCTATTATATTTTTAGTTTATTATTTATTTCCACCAGTAGAATGTAAGTTTCACAAAGAACTTATTCATTGATACAAGGCTGGCACCTAGTAGGCACTCAATAAATAGCTGTTGAAAGACGAAACAATTAAATATATGTCAAGAGGAGATAAATACTATAAAGAAAAATTAAACCAGGTAAAGGAAATAGAGGGAACCAATGGCAGTTCTATTTAGAGAAGGTGGTCATGTCCTGGTGGGACAAAGGGCATTGTTTCATGAATGACCATACTATTATTTATCTTTCAAATTCAAACTTTTTCCTTCTTCTTCTTCTTTTAATATAACTTTTTAAGTGAAATCTTTGTAGATTCGCATGGAGTTGTAAGTAATAATATGGAAAGATCCTATGTACCTCCTACTTGATTTTACCCAATAGTAATATCTTGCAAAACAATAGTACAATATCACAAATAAGTTATAGACATTGATGCAATCCACTAATCTTATTCAGATTTTCCCAGTTTTACTTCCCTCACCCAGGCAATCACTAATCAGTCCTCCATTCCTATAGTTTTTCCAAACTGGAGACTTTTGAAAGCAAAGGGGAACATATTAATAATTATGGCAGGGCAACTTTCAAATGAGGACTGTCTCCTGCAAAACCTGACAGATGGTCACCTATTTATTATAGCAGTAATATATAGTAACAACAATAGTGATAACAACTGCTAACAGTCATGGAATGCTTATAGCATGCCAGGCACTATCCTAAGCCCTGTCTATATTATCACTTTTAAAACTCAGAACAACCATATGAAGCCAATACCTTTATTGGTCACATTTTACAGATGAGGAAACTGAGGCAGGGAGACCTTAAGACACCTTCCCAGGGTCACGGGTCATACAGCTTTCAAAACCAAAAATCATAACGAGGTCTGTCTGGTTCCAGAATGTGCCTTTGAAACTCCAGCATATTAAGCAAATAATTACAGAAACTAACTTGTTAATTACAAGTGAGCAAAATGTTTTGAAGGAGAAATACGAAGTGCTACTGTAGCATAAAATGGGAATTGGAAAAATACTTACCTCACACAGAATTATCGTAAGGATTAAAAACTACTAGTTGAAGTGTTTGTATACCAAAAAGAACCTTTAAAAAACATTTAGCATTGTCAATCTGTATGCCAGAAGAAATGGCCTTAAGTGGCCATTCATCATCTTGAATTTCCAAAATTTTAAGAACAGTCTCCTTAAAAGCACAGTAGTTTCCCATATATTCTCTGAGACACTGACACCGAACATTGGGTTTTAAACTTTAAAAAACTCTATACTTTCCAACAGCAGCTCAAAGGAAGTCCCACTCAGCCTGACACCATAAACTGTGCAGCAGAGTTCACCCACAGAGGAAATTGTCTCTGAGTTCCCTCAACATGTAAGAGAATCCATCACTGAGGGACTGAGTCTTTCAGATTCAGAATCAAGTGGGCTGTCTTAGAAGAAAAAAAAAAAGAAAAAAAAAGAGGTCCACTTGTCAAAGAGGAATGGATCCAAGAGCAATTATGTCAAATTTTATCTTGTGTTTTCTCAAAAAGAGGAGCATTAAGCATCAGCTATCCTAGCACATACTTAAAAATAATTACTTGTAAAAAAAATCCTTGATGTCTTAACGTGGTAGTGGGAAAACACAATCAAGAGTACGGCACTAGAATGAAATAATGTCATTTGCAGCAATATGGATAGACCTAGAGATTATCATACTAAGTGAAGTAAGTCAGACAGAGAAAGACAAATACCGTATGATATCACTTATATGTGGAATCTAAAAAATGATACAAATAACTTATTTACAAAGCAGAAATAGATTCACAGACATAGAAAACAAATTTATGGTTGCCAAAGGGGATGGAGGGAAGATAAATTAGGAGTTTTGGATTAACATATACACACTACTATATAAAAAATAGGTAAACAACAGGGACCTACTGTACAGCACAGGGAACTATACTCAATATCTTGTAATAACCTATAATGGGAAAGGATCTGCAAAAGAATATATATATATGTATGTATAACTGATTCACTTTGCTGTATACTTGAAACTAACACAACATTGTGAATCAATTATACCTCAATTAAAAAATTTTAAAAAGAGTATAGCACTTGGGCTAAGTTAGAATATTGAAGACAGAATCTCTTGATAGAGCTCTCAGATGTTCTTGTTCTAAACTTCTTTTTTTTTAATCAATTAATTAATTAATTAATTAATTTTTTTTTTGGCCACGTTGCGTCTTCATTGCTGCGCAGGGGCTTTCTCTAGTTGCAGTGAGCAGGGGCTACTCTTCATTGCGGTGCACGGGCTTCTCATTGCAGTGGCTTCTCTTGTTGCGGAGCACGACCTCTAGGCGCACGGGCTTCAAATAGTTGCAGCATGCAGTCTCAGTAGTTGCAGCTCGTGGGCTCAGTAGTTGTGGCCTGCAGGCTGTAGAGTGCAGGCTCAGTAGTTGTGGTGCATGGGCTTAATTACTCCGTGGTGTGTGGGATCTTCACGGACCAGGGATTGAACCTGTGTCCCCTGCATTGGCAGGTGGATTCTTAACCACTGCGTCACCAGGGAAGTCCCTGTTCTAAACTTCTGGATTTGCTGAGATCTGATCCTGCATCCACTGATGGAAAGTCAGAATGATGGGATCCTCCAGAAGGAGAAGATCATGAGCCCGTACAAGTCAGCTGCCATAGGTAGGGGTCAGTGGGGGTGAGGGAAAGGGGCAAAAATTGGTTAAAAGGCCCATCAATTCAGCACTGAATTGAATGTTGGGTTGGAGTCAAATGACTGAGTTTGAGTCTAATCTCTAATACTGCTGGGTGGTCCCAAGCAAAGTCCCCAAGTCCCAGTTTCCTCATCTATAACATAAGGATGAAAGTACTTAATGGACAAAGTTGCAGGGGAATTAAATGAGAAAAGTATGCTCTGTATATACTCTCACATTTTATATAAATAAAGGCATTCTTTCTATTTGAGAAATTGAAGAGAAGGACACACCGAACAGGAGAAATAGAAGAGAAGATAAAAGGGTGAAGGAGCCCCTGCAGGGATTCCTAAAGGAAGGGCTTACGCAGGAGCTGCGGGCCCTTTCAAGCACTCTGCTTGGAAAATTGCATCCTGAGAAATCTCTGCACCACATTTTTTCTTACCGGAAGGATTTTTTTTTTTTTTTTTATGGCTGTGTTGGGTCTTCGTTTCTGTGCGAGGGCTTTCTCTAGTTGTGGCAAGTGGGGGCCACTCTTCATCACGGTGCACGGGCCTCTCACCATCGCGGCCTCTCTTGCTGCGGAGCACAGGCTCCAGACGCTCAGGCTCAGCAATTGTGGCTCACGGGCCTAGTTGCTCCGCGGCATGTGGGATCTTCCCAGACCAGGGCTCGAACCTGTGTCCCCTGCATTGGCAGGCAGATTCTCAACCACTGCGCCACCAGGGAAGCCCAGCCCACCGAAAGGATTTTGATCCTGTCTTATTACCTCATTCTCCAGGCTAGAAAGCTTTTTTTTTTTCTTTTTCTGCTTCTACTCCAGAGGACAATATGCGGTGGACAAAAGGTGGGTCATTGTCCCTTTAGCAAGGTCTCTGTTCAAATGTCACCTTCCCAGAAGGGCCTTGGTTCATTTTAAATGGATCACACTCTCTAAAATAACAGCTTCTCCGGTATACACGGTCTAACTCTTACCCTGCCTTTTTTTGCCTCCAAAGCTCTTATCACTCCCTGACATGATTTTGCATGTTGATTTGTTTGTTTATTGCACGTTCCTTCACTAAAGTGAAAGTACCATGGGGGCAGAAAGACCTTGCCTGTTTTATCACCAATGCCTAAGAGTGTGTGGGACACACTAGGTGCTCCATAGATATGTTTTAAATAAATGGATGAATGAATTCCATTCTTGGCTTTTTTCTATTGATCATTCTCCCTGCTTAGCTGCCTTGGGCAACTCTGAAGGTTCTTTTGCTACTTTGCACACTGTTTATTGTCTTTCTCTGTCATTTCATTTGAATTTTTTCCGTACTTAGTTTGGGTTCCCCCAAAAGTAGAGCCTGAGTCAACGCTTTGGTGCTAGCGGCCAATTTTGGAAGATGATCCCAGGAGTGGAGGGAGCGGGGTGGCGGGAGAGGGGGCGTGGAGGGGGAGTGAGGTTGAGGCGAGGAGTGAGGAAGAGCCATTTCTAGGTCACTGATACGGACAGTGGGCACTCAGTTCCGCCTGGATTTCCTGAGAGAGACACAGAATACCTCCCAAAATAGAGGATGGAACATTCATCCACCAAAACTGAAGAGTTTGGGAAAAAGTTTAGTCCTTGCCGTTGAGAAAACTTTACTCTGTGTGAAGATGAAAATATGAAATGCTTATGATCTATTTATTGTACCAAAGGGAATTAAATTTTATTGAGTGCCAAACATGACCTAGGCACTGTGCTAGGCGATTTATAGAAACTATCGTATTTCATTACGGCAACAAGAGCTGCCATGTATTGGCTTCTACCATTTAGTTAGGTTCTTCGCATACATGATCTTACTAATTCTCACAATAAGGGTTTTTAACCTCTATTTAAGAGAGGAGAAAAGTGAGACTTTAGATAAAAGAAATCATTTGCCCTAGACCACACCACCAATAAATGGCAGGTCTCTGCGACTCTATTGCTTGTCCTGTAGAGAAACAATTGTAGAGAAAATCAAGAGGAACATACCTTTGAGTGAGTGACTGGGACACAGACATAAAAAGCTATCAGGATGCAGAGATGGGAAAGATTGCTGTGAGCGAGACTTCATTTCAACAAGAGTTCATTAAGAAGGTGGATCTTGGTTAAGTTTTTTAAAAGGTATGAGAGGAGGAGAAGTGGAGAGGAGAAGAGGATGACAAGCCCAAGAAGACAGCTGGAGAGAAAGGCATGGAGACTGGGTAACTGGCTTCATGAAGCTGGAATCCTTGGTCATCAAAAACCTCACCCCACATTATCTTTCATAAATAAATAGCACGTCATGGAATTATGGAACATGAAATGTGGATTTAAACCATGATCTAAGTCAAATGAAAAAGAAGAAAAAAACTACAACTAAGAACAAAATCCAGATTGCGGTGATGATTCTGAGGCCCTTGAACCTTAGGAACTCTTTAATTTTTCAAAGTGTATTTGAAAAGACATATATTCTGTTTTTGCAGCCTGACAACAGTGGAATGCTAATAACACTTAATTTCCTTGACTTCTAACCTTCTTAACCTGCTGTGCTGTGGGAACAGCACAGTAAATCAAAATACGCCGAATTGTATGGGGAACATGTGTACTGAGCCATTCCAAACTGCCTGGTGATATTTAAAAACACCACTCACAATGGTATTTATGCTGTTTTTATTTTTCATACGTCTTTCTTCTCACTCCTGCCACAACTGGTTAGCATAGGTGTCAAAAACAACACACAATAAAGAAGAAAGCAGAAAAGAAACTCAGAGAAAATGTTGAGGGAGGCCAAAATATCCCTGACATCCCTCCCCATCCCAACTGTTCTAAATATTCTTCCATTTTCAATAAAAAAAAAACTGGAATATCGCCTTGAGTCTACTAAATCACTGGCAAATTAAGAACCTGTTTTTAATAACATTTAACTTGTAAATAATGCATTAATTGACTAGCCTGAATGTTAGCTTGAGCATTCAAAATTCTGCTACTAAATTTGTAATGAAAGAAATGTGCTGTAACAGTAGGCTATATGGTGAATATAACAGATTAAATATGACAGTTGATATTTGTGAAAATGGGGTTATAATTACAGGACACCTGCAGCTGTTTTCCAACCAAAACAACAGAAATTAAACATGCATAAAGTGTGTGCGTGTGTGTCACATTTTCTGGTGGCGCATTTCTTTTGTTCTCCTGGAGTCCTGTATTGGGTTTTCCCCCCATCTTTTTGTCAGGTCATACGTCTAAGCAAGCAACAAGTGGCTGTTTGTGGATACACTTTATTGGATCTCTAAATGATACATCCCGGGGAGGAAAGAAAAAGAACATGAATCTTTTTTTCCTGAGAGTTAGGAGTTACTAAAAAAACATGACTGATGGCCCAGCATATTTATAATACTCAGAATTAGAGCAAACCACATGAAAAGGAACCAGCAGCCCCCTCAGTCTTGCCTGCCTTGCCCCCAACTATCTAGTAGGATCTCTGAGATGGAAACATGAAGAATGTAGCACCCTGCCAGTTATACATGATTAAAAATGTATGTAGAGGGGGCGGGGTAGAGAAGCTGCTGGAAGTGGGGATTAAATTGACTATTGGCAATGGCTAATAATTAACGAAGTACTTCAGTTACATTAATTCGTCTTTTCATTCATTCAACAAACATAGATAAGTACCTTACGGTGCCTACACCAAGCTGAGTCCTGAGACACAATGAAGAGAAAGAGCAGCCGTGAAAGTCAGGGAAAGGGATGAAATATTAAGAAGCAAATCTTGGCCCATCCTGTCACATGCACCAGGGAAGTTAAGTCAGATAAAGACAGAAAAGCTTCTATTGAATTTGTCAATCAAAGGTCATTAGTGACCTTGGCAAAAATAGTTTTAGTGGAGTGTGAAGGACAGAAACCAGATTACAGTGTGTTACACAAGTAAGAGGCAGAACATGGAGAAAGTGGGTGTAGACTGCTTTTTTCAGAAGTCTGACCACAAAAGGCTAGAGAAAGAGGGTAAGGGGGAAAGAGAGAGAGAGAGAGAAAATGTATAAAAAGCCAGTTTTCTAGTTGCATATGCCCAGTAGTGGTCACAGCCATTGCACACAGAGGATCCTGGCACGTTAACACGCACGTGTGCATCTCAATTACACTTTTTTTTTTTTTGCTATCAGAAGTTGAAATTCTCTTCTGAATTAAAATTCTCATTTCATATGCTAATTAGCCTTCATTTTACAAAGGATTGTATTAAAGCTTTGGATACACATTCAACTCTATTACATACTATTAATGAGTTGCCATTAACTTGATCAATAATCTGCATTTTTCTGTATGAAAATTTTCACAATTTACTCTCTCATTCTAACTGGGTTACAGTGAACCATATATAATTGCCACACTTGTGGGTCAAAAATCACTGAATATTGGCCGTTTCATGTGGTTCAACCTAACAGTAGATTGGGGACTACAGAGATCATAGCATTTCAATATCATTTTGAATGAGACATAAGGTGAGAAAGAAGAAACAAAGAGGAAAGCTGGGACAAAGTGTGAGTGAGCAAAAAAAAAAAAACAATAGTAATCTTTTTGTCTGGGTTAGGTGTATGTTCCCAAGGGAAATAATTTTGGGGCATGTAGCTTGATAGTAATAATAGCACTTTTAAGGAGTACAGATGGCTCAGGGGATCAATTGGGATTTAGGGAGTGGGAATTTTACCTGCAAGCTGTCCAATTTAGTCAGACTAACTTGCAATTTTACACAGTTAAACATCTTAACGGATCTGAGACCAACAGACCAAAGAAAAACACTCTTACAATTGGATGTCTGGGTAACTCTTGGCAAGTCTTTTATCCTCATTGTAATGTGATTGCTCCATCTTGAAGATGAAGGCAATGGGTTACTTGCTCAGTCTCAATCTCATGTGAGAAGTCCAGAATTCTAAGTCAGAGTTAAGACAGTCCTGGTGCAGTCAGCAAGGGAAAGTAATTTTTTCCAAACTGTTTGCACTAAAAATAAACCTAAGATAGTCTCAGGGGACAGCTATCCAGTCCCCTTCACAGAGAGTATAGCCACTGTGGTGGGAGGTTGAGATGGACTAGGAAAAAAAACTAAAACCTGAAGAAAGACAAACACCCTAATGAGGGCACCAGTGGTGAGTTGATGGGAAGTGAGCTATCACTGGGAATGTATTACCTGAATGTTTTCTCCAGAGAAGGGTCATTGGGCAAATCTGCAAGGAGAAATTCCCCCAGCAGTTCACTATTTGGGCTCTAGCTAAGTTCTTGGAATGTCCTTTGTCAGCTGTCAGAGTCACATACTCATAAACAAAGAGGAAAAGACTCACTAACATTAAACTAAAGAACAAAGAACACCAGATCCTGGTTCCTTCTGTGTTAACAGAGAAAACATGAAACTGTTTAAACCAACATACCAGGGGTCCATGTCACCCTTGATACCTTCATGGTTGGTCTCAAGTTTCTCACCACTGTGAGGCCAGGGCTAGGCAATCCATCAGAACAACTCACTGCTCCTTGCAGGGCACCATACTCGGCATGGGAAGTCTTGAGTCATAGGCCTTGGTTATACAACATCTTAAAGAAATATCCTAGTTCTCCATCAAACTATAAAATTCCTCCTTCTACACAAGGAAGGCGTATGGAATTCTCTACCATATCTGGAGTTTTATTTTACTGAGTTATAGGCAGAGCTCTTTCCTCTATTATATTAGATTTATATTATTATAAAATTGGTCATGGAAGTTAAGAAGATCTGAAAAGCCAGGTCTGGATGGGGTTCTCTCTTTCAGTTTATAAGATGTATTTTGTAACACTTGGCATAGTTGCTTTTAATATTATAATATAATACCTATAATGTATGTGATGAAATACATAACCTGCCTCCCTAAAGGTAAGATATTTCCTAAATCCTAAAGTTAAATAATCTAAACCACAGGGCCAGAAATGAAATTACAGCCAGAAATTCATACCAAGTGTCTAACCACCCTGATGTTACTCCTGGGAGCTAAATGCCAATTGTGTTTGGAAAGAAGTAATTTGACCCATTGTATTGCTTGAGGAGGAGTTCTTCTGCCACACATGGAAAAGGTTGTGGCTAATTATATGATTGTTTCAAGTTATTTGTTCCTCCCTAAAAGAAACGTATAGTTCCCCTTTCCCACTGACATCAAGCTTGGCCACGTGACTTGCTTTGGCCAATGAAATGTGAGCAAACATGCAGAAGCTTTGAGAGCCATTATGTGGTTCCACCTTGCTCTTCTTCCTCAACCTGGAGAACAGCATGACCTAATATATGGACTCCTCCTTCAGCTTCAATTCCAGAATGAATATATGTGGTACAGAGCTGTAACTGGCCTATAGCCAACACATAACAAGAGAGAGAAATAAATCCTGATTGTTGTAAGCCACTGAGAACTGGGAATTATTTGTTACCTGCAAATAACATAGAAAAAGCTGACCAATACAAACGTAAAACAAATCCATCAGCTACAGGAAGCGGCTCTGCTCCCTGAAACCCACACATAACCAGTCTAGCTGTATCTCCGCACAAATAAGGATGGGGGTCATGAGGGAGAGGAATGAAGAAGGAAGTTAAGGAAAGAAATCCCAGGGTACTATTGGTGGTGTTCTAGAAGAAGTGGTTATGTTCTGTCAGCTGCATCTTAGGACATTTATTTACTTCCAGGTTTTATCTCCTCTCCTCTCAGTTGGCACTCCTAGGAATATATTACTGTGAGAACATCGCTTTGCTAAGGACCAACCGTATATGACTCCAGGAAACCAACGTGTTCTATATTCACCTCAAATGTGTTCTTAATATCCTCCAGTGATTATACTGTACTACATTTTCGTAGTCCAATAATTCCCCCTCCCTAGACAACTGTTTTACACCTACTCCTCTCTCTTCAAACCTCTAAACACTTTTATCATCCTCTCTCCTTCCTAGTTTACTGAGAAAATGACAGCACTCAAGAGAATTTCACTCAGCTTCCACCACCACATCTGCCTCCCTACCTGCATCTGTGTCCATCTACTCAACCTTCCCTCCCAGCCATACTCCTAGTCAAGACCAAAACTTCACTTGTTACTAGAGCCTATCCCATTCACTCACTAAAAGACATCGATCCAGCAATTTTCTCTTCTCTCTTCTGCATTACCAATTTTTCTTTCTATTTGATCACTCTCTTCAACGTTGAAGCATTGAAATGACGTATGTTATTTTCTCATATCTTCTTTAAAAACCCTTTATTACAAGTCTCCTCTAGCTATTCCCCTTTCTTTTTAGGGCAAAACTCTTTGAAAGAGTGTCTATACCCTCTGTCTCCAATTTCTCTCCTATTCTCTCTTGAACCTACTCCAATCCAAGATTTTACCTACAACTCTCTGCAGACATGGCTTTTATCAAGGTCCTAAAGACCTCTACTTTGCTAAGCCAGTGATCATTTCTCAGTCCTCATCTTACTCAGCCAATCATTAGTATTGGGCACAATCACTGTCTGCTCTTTGAAACACTGTTTCTTCATTGGGCTTCCAAGACTCTCTGCTTGTCTGGTTTTATTCCTACTCCTCTGGTCACTCCTCTTTGTTTACCCTTGATGTTTCTCCTCATTCTCTGCATCAGAGTCCCCAGGCTTGGTCCTTGGACCCTGTCTGTTTTCTATTTGTGCTTACTCTAGTGAAAAACTGATCCAATCTCATGGATCTAAGCACTTATACTTCCAACCTATCTCTGTCCCCTGAAATCCACACTCATGTATCCATGACACATGACATAACTACTAGGGAACTAACAGTTGACATGTTTAAAACTCCTAATAGCCCCACCACCACCACCTAAACTGTTCCTCTCACTATCTTTCCCATCTCAGCAATTGGCAACTCAGTTCAAGTCAAAGCTCCTTGAACTTTCCTTGACTCCTATATTCTCATAACCCACATCCTAACCATCCAGTAAATCCTGTTCATTCTACCTTCAAAATATATCCAGAATCCCACCACTTCCCATAGCTTCTACTACCACCATTCTAGTCTGAGCCACCATCATTTCTTGCCTGGATTAGTGCAGTAGCCTCTTAACTGTTCCTCCTTTTTCTGTCTTGATCTTTTTTTTACTCTGTTCTTTACATAGCAATAAAGGTATTTCATTTAAACATGCCAGATGGCACTTTCTACTTAACATCTTCCCAGAGGTTCTTCTGATCTCCCCTCTCACTTCCCTCTTCTTCATTTAACTCCATTCCAGCTGTATCAGCGTCCTTGCTATTCTTTGAACATAGCAGACATGCTTCCATCTCAGCACCTCTGCACTTGCTGTTCCCTCTGCCTGGAATGCTCTTCTGAGTACTTTCATTGTGTCTGTGAAATAGGAAGCAAAGTCGCCACAGCTCATCTGCTGACTTCCTTCAGAACTTTACTGGGTGAGGTCTCCCCTGGCCACCCTATCTGATGCTGCAAACCCCATCCAGAGTGATCAACCCTGGCTCTCCACTTATTCTTCTTCTAAGCACTTATGATTATCTAACAGACCTAATATTTTACTTACTTAATTTGTTTACTGCCTGTATCCCCCAACAGAGAACATAAGCTCCATGAGCGCAAGGATTTTTTAACTACTGTACTCTAAATACCTAGGATAGGGCCTGGCACATAGGAGGCTCAAAAAACATTTGTTGAAAGAGTAAATAAAATATTTTTTTCAAATTACCTTCTTGATGGCTGGGTTCAATATTATTTTTTTTTGTCCTGACTTCCCTCCTTGTCTGCTGATTTGTGTTTTGGTATTTAGGGCCATTCTACTACTTGTAATTTTCCAGGTCAAAATTCCACATATCCTGTCTTTTCTTTGTTTCTTTTCTTTTTCTAAACCTATCTTCCAGTCTGCAACTTCACTTCCTTGATAGATGGGTGTATTTATGTGTATTTAGTGTTTTATCCCCTTTTCTTAGAGTGATAAGAGAATGTCAAAGTTGAGATGAATTTTAGAGTTCACCTCGTTCCACCTTTCATTTGACACAAATGGAAAACTTGGTATGGAAGAGGGAAGAAACCTTCAAGATTACACACCTAGTTCCTAGTTAATAGCATAGCTGGGCCACCCACTTTCCTCCTACAATACCAACCACCTCATCTTCCTTCTGGCTTCTGTAAGTAAAAACAGCTTCTGTTAACTCTTCTGCCTCTTTTATTTTTTCTCTCCTCTTAGTTATATCACTTTGATATCATCATAAATCTGCTTTTATCTCATTTTGCAAGAATATTTGTATAAAACGAAAAGGGAAGATTTCCATAGAATTTAAACAAAATCCCTACAGACTCTACTAAAGTTTTCATTAGACTCTTTTAAGATGTATTATGTATAAGTATGCAAAAGATGTGTTAGAGTTTAAACTCCAGAACACAAATGTTTCAGAAAACATGATTAAGATGTTAATAATAGCATCTACCTCAAAGGGGCATTACAAAGATTCAATGGGAAAATGTACATTGTCTGGCACATGGGGAAGACAGAAGAAACATACACTATGGCATGGAATTATGCGTTTAAAGTGTGAGTGTTGTGTGTGTACCAGAGTTCCTTTGTGGCCCTGTTCTACACGATATCAAAAAAAATTTGGTGAATTTGTAAGGGTCCAATTAGTTATAATAATTTCTTATTCTATTTCCCAGAGTACTTTTTTGCATACTGATTTCTTTTTCTAAACAGACACAACATCTCTTTAAGTTAGTGGATGCCAACAGTTGTCATCATCTCCATTTTGTCTGATGGAAACTGAAACTGAAACTCAGCTCAAACATAGCTAAGTAATGGGAGAGATGGAAGCAGAACCTTGAACACTTAATTCCTAATCCTGAGTTAGTCCATTGAGTCAGTCTGCACTATAAGTATGAGCAAATAATTTAAAATAAAAAAAATAAACATTATTTTTCTGTACTACTAAAAATTTGGACATTTCTCTCATGGAGAGATTGACTCTATATTCCATGCCCTTGAATCTGTGACTGTTTGGCCAATAGAATACAGATGTGAAGCTGGGCCGGATTCCAGGCCTAGACCTTAAGAAACTGGCAACTCTCACTCCCTGTCTCTGGGAACCCTGGATCAGTATGTAAGAAGTTCTACTGCCCTGAAGCCACAATACTAGAGAAACAATGCAGTCAACACTCCAGCCAACAGCCCAAGCTGAGCCCCACCTTCCAGGCAAAACTGCTATGGTGATAGTCCTGTGAATGAAGCCATCCTGAACCCTCCAGACAAGCCCATTCACCTGCTGAAGACCACTGAGCAACCTCACCCAATTCAGCATGGAGCTGAAGTATCACTGAACTGAGCCATGCCTGAATTCCTGTGCAATAAAAATCCTGATATAATAAAAATGGTCGTTATGTTTAGCTACTGAGTCTTGGGGTAATCTATTATGCAGCAACAGATAATGAACAGAATTTGATATCTGCTGCCATAACAATAACCGAAACCATGTAGCAGTGGTTTGGGAACCAGATGATGGGCAGAACTGGAATGACCTTGAGGACACTGTTAGTGAAAGCTGGGAGGACCGGAAGGAGACTGCTGGTGAATACTTAGAAGATAGTACAGTGATTGCTATTGGAAGCTGGAGAAAAAGTTGACCCTAGCAGAAAGTCTGGCAATGCTGTTACCTGTGGCAATGTACACAATAGAAAATAGACCTAATGAACTGAACTGGCTTGGATTTGGATTTCCAGAAGGAATGCCAAATGATTTATTTTAGCCATGTGATATGATATGGATAGAGAACAGTAAGGTTAAAAAAATAAGAACTGTTTAATTATTATAATTAAATAATTATTTATATTATTTTATGGTATTACTGCATAATTCCTAGGAAGCAGGACTGAGACTTAATCAGTCCAATGCCAGTGTGTGGCCAGTAAGATTTAAGAAGTGTTATAGACTAGGGAGTGCTCTGTGCTTTCCATTCTCTCCAATTTTGAATAGGAATGCTTGTTGCCTGTGTCTGACCTCTGTCTTAATATTGTATGCTGGGGGAGATAACCTGTTCCTTTAATTCACAGGGTTTCAGACTGAGAGGACCCATACTCCTAGAAACAGACCTGAAGAGTCTTATTCATGCCTGTACTTGATTTGGATGACAAGATCCTGGATCTTAAGCCTGGTCTTGATGGTGCCTGGGTCCTGATATTGTCATGAGATGAGAAGTTTGGGGTCCTTCCGAGAGAGTGAAGGTATTTTTGCATTGGGAAGGAATATGAAAAATCAGTGATCAAAGAATATACTGTGACGGATTAAACATTGCCACAAATTCTCTGATATCTCTTCCATGGAGAGCTAGAGTGTATATTCCCTCCCCTTGGATCTGAGTGAGCTCCGTGATTTGCTTTGATCAACAGAATATGGTAGAAGTGATGCTGTGCCAGTTGTTGGACCCAGGCTTAAAATACTGACAACCTCCACTTACATTCTCTTGGAACACTGTCTCTGGGAGCCCTGAGCCCTCGACTACCCTGATGCCATGTTGGAGAGACCCATGTGTAAGCACTCTAGTTGACAGTCCCAGCCAAGATTAGGCTTCCAGCCTAGACACTAAATTTGTGAATGAAGCCATCTTAGAATCTCCAGACCAGCTCATCTGCCAGCTGAGTATCCCAAGTGATCTCAGTTGACTCCAAGTGAAACAGAGGGAACACCCAGCAGAGCCCTATTCAAACTATTAACCAAAAATATAGTGAAATATAATAACATAGTGTTCTAAGCCACTGCGTTTGGGGGTAATTTGTTACATAGCAAGAGATAACCAGAACACTAACTATTCATACAATAAGTAAATACATGCGGGCATATTTTTCACAATAGATTATACGCCCTGAAGTGGTGATGAGTTGACTTTTTGTGAAGGTAACTACATTTCAAATGTGATAAGGATGATTTGTATTTCTCTTATCCATAAAGCATGCAGATAACAGTCACTATCTCACTTAGTTCACCGGAATGTTGAGAGAAGCAAATGAGATAATGTATATCTCATCTGCAAAGCCTTTCCCACTATGTAAATGTAGGACATTATTATTACTTTTTAAAGGCATATTTGAATAAAGTGAAGGGTTCCTTTGCAATTCAAATAATCATCCAGTTTTTATCAATTTTGTAAGTTCAGCTCATCACAGGCCTGATTTTTCTATATACCCAGGTATTTATAGGCATGTAAAATTGCTGTTCTATAAATGTAGACTTTATTCAGTACTGCATTAAAGCCATGCTTGCTCATAAAAATGTAAAGATATATTTTAGTACAATGTTGACCTGTAGCAGACATATTTTAACTCAGATAAGTAAAGCACAACTGGTATTAGTTCATTCAATCAAACATACAACTCTTGGGAGAGGTGGGAGATGCAGGTAATAAGTAGCTTGAGATAGAAGTTCTACCCCTGGGTTGTGGTTCTGCCTCATCTTGGCACTTAACGAGGGGCACGGTGTGCATGAAGGAGAGAGGGAAAGGAGCATTCAAATACTTTCTTCCATGACAAAGAACAAAGTGTTCTGAAGGCCTAGAAGTAGATCCATGCATTGCTTCTGTTAGGAAAGCTGAGACTGTGAGAAATTTGTCAAACTTTGGGTTACTGAACTCAGATATAGTAAGTGATATTTCTTGCTTTTAATGACAGTTTTTCCCCCTCAGAAAGCTAAAATATATATAAACGGTCTTTAAAAGGTCATTCCTTAGATTTAGTATCAAAAAAAGAGCTAAAAGCATGTAAACACATACTACACACACACAATTGTCCATTAGTTTCACTAGCAGCGTCTGCTTTTACACCCTAAAATCTTTCATTTGAATGAACAATACACAACGAATGGCCCAATCCCTCAGCTATCACACCACATGACATTCCACTATCAACCCCTCTTTAGTGCTGGGCCCCTCTCTGCAGAGCAGTCAGAATGCCATAAAACTGAGCACTTCTTCTTAAGCATGCTAGTCAAACACATCACAAGTGCCTGGTAAGGTGCTCTTCAGATATTGGTGCATCTTCCCCTTCAACCTATGACGTTTCAGAGATTTCTGGAGCTGTAGAACTTGAGACGGTCTGCTCCCTGTTAAAGGAAAGACCAACTTGGGCTGAAGGAACATTGACGGCATAACCAACCTTTGTTTCCATTGCCCTTCAGCAAACACCTTTACTGCAATAGCACCTTAGATTCAGGGCAAGTACTAAAAAAAAAACCAAAAAACCTTTCATACAATCTTCCACAACATGGCCAAGACAAGACCCAGCATTCACTCTCACTTAGCACGTTAGACTGACTAGTGTGTAAAATACAAAAGAAGTATCGAGACTTACTTACTGGGTACCCTCACAACAACCTTATAGACTAGATGATCATTCTCATTTTACAAATGAGGAAACCAAGGAATAGAAAGATTAGGGAGCTCATCCAACATCACATAGCTGTCATTTATTGAAAGGAAAGGAACTGGATTAAAACCTGAGTCTGATTCCTTAACCCTGTACTTGACCACTGATTATACTGGCTTCTGAGTGAGGATGGGGGCAATGATGATAGCTATCATTTGTTGAAAGATGATATAGTAGAGTCACGAAACCTGGGGCTTTTAAGACAGGCAGAATCCCAATCTCAACCTCTTAACACCTCCATGACCCCAGGCAGGTGAGTGAACATCTTTAAGATGGACAAAATTACAATATACTCATAAGGTTAGTGTGAGTTTTAATAATCTATTCAGTAACTGGAATTTAATAGGCACTCAATAAATGAGAGGCTAATTATTATTAGTTCCTATGTACCAAGCACCATTCATATATTATGAACAACCTAACAGCAGCCATGAAAGGAAGGTTATTTTATCTATTTTGTAGACTCAGAAACTGAGCCTCAGATTGCCCAGAATCACATAGTTGAGTCAGGATTTGATCCTAGGCCAATAAGACTGCAAAAGCTTTGCTAGTTACATACTGTTCCTCAACTTCTCTCAGTGCACCAGCCTAGGCTGAGATCACCCTGCACCAAAATGACATTTTGAATAATCAGTTAACTTTTGTCAGCTACTAATGTAGTGAAACTGCATTGTTCAGTTAACCCATTGCTTTTCAAATTCTATTTTTACTCTAATGCTCAGGGAAGGAAGATATCTAACGTATTTAACTTATCTCTCCTGGGGAAAATACTGAACTTATAAATGGCAGCACTTTATAAAAATATTCAAAGTTAGCTTAATTTAGAGAAAACGAGTCTGGACTAAGGATCAGGACACTTGGTTTTTGTTTTGATTTACTCTTCACAACTCTCCACTGACAAGCTGTGTGCACTTAGACATGTAACTTCAGGACCTCTACATTCTCCCCATGAAATGAGAGATGAGAGACAAGCTCAGAGGGTTCCTTTTAATTCTAAGGTGCTACTAGTTAGTACCTCTTACGCGCATGTACATATACGCATGTAGCAGTCAAGAGCCTCTAAACCAGTTGTTCTTCTCAGTAGGGATCCAGCAACATTACTATTGCTTAAAGAGCTGTTTCAAAACTCAGGTTTTAGGACCCTTGAGATTCTGATTCAGTTGATCTTATTGAAGCTTGAGATCAAATCTGTATTTTTTTTTTTTTTAACACTGCTCAGCTTTTTCAGGTGAGCTATCAGGCTCCAGAATGACTGCTTCAGACTCCTTTGCAGGGTCGGCAAAATCACCATGCCCTGAGAACACAAGGATGACCAAAGCCTGCACCAAGGCCTCCGCCCACAAGAGCAAGTTCACTGGTGAGGTAGAGCTGTAATGCACCAAATTTGATGTTGTTGGCCATGTATTATCCCATGGTGGATAGATGGGGGAAGAAACATTTACAAATGATTTTCCTGTAGAAAAAAATGTCATACTGCTATTATGGCATCATTTTAAAACTGAAGTAAAGGTCTAGAAAACAATAGAATTGGCCCATATAGTTGTGGTGTCACATTCAACTTGAGAATCACCCAAAATCAAGAAAAAGTATAATCAATGAAGCCCAATGATATGGTCAGTACATGAGCACCAAACCTGTGCCCCAGTACCTAGGTTTGCTGAGCTGGGATCATGACATGACACCCAAACAATTAATGAAATTGAACATGAATGGACAAAATAGATTGAAGAGATTCTAAAGACAAACACAGTGACACCCAATATCAAGAAATGAGTTATAGCTATTTACTATTGTCAAGACCAGCTGAAGTCATGCTGGAAAGGACGCCACCAGCCAGAAAGAAATGGGTCTTTTCTTAAAATATAAATACTGCTCAGACCATCATAGTAAATAAAAATATTTACCCAAGGACTAGTGACACTGTACGTAAAAGGCTGAAGGTTATGTAGGCATATATCCATTGTCACTATTTCTAAAACTCAAGGATCATGCAAGCCAGAAGGTAAATGCACACAGATCTCTCACCAATTTGAAGAGATATTTTGTGTGTGGTCTTAAGTAATTCTCTATTCAAAATAGAGCTAATAACACTGCCTAAGAGTGTTTGACAATTATTTAATTATAACCTGCAAAGCACACTAAACACCTTGGCAGAAAGAGATGTATGAAGAAATGGGTGAAATGGATAACAGCAACATAGCCCTTAAAAATGAAATGGTGCACCTCAGATGGGGACTTGAACCCACGCGGTCGGGACTCGAACCTGGCCAAAACTCAGACTGGGACTCGAACCCACATGGCTAGAACTTGAACCCGGCCAAAACCCTGATTGAGACTTGAACCCACACGGCCGGGACTTTAACCCGGCCAAAACCCGCAGTCTTCCAACTGAGATCACACACCTGGTTTCAGGATTTAATGAAGCTCAGGCTCTTGATGTCCCATCGCAGAAAGAATTCAGTGAGAGTCAAAGTGATAGGTAAGAAGTGGATTTACTTAGAGAGAAACACACTCCACAGACAGAGTGTGGGCCATCTCAGAAGGTGAGAAAGGCACCAGGGTATGGGGTTGTCAGTTTTTAAAGGGGTGGGTAATTTCATACGCTAATGAGTGGGAGGAGTATTCCAGCTATTTCAGGAAGGGGCAGGGATTTCCAGGAATTGGGCCACCGCCCACTTTTTGATCCTTATGATCAGCCTTGGAACTGTCATGGCACCTGTGGGTATGTCATTTAGCTTGCTGATGTGTTACAGTGAGTGCACACTGAGGCTCAGGGTCTAGTGGAAGTTGACTTGTCCACCATCTTGGACCATTTGGTTCTAATCAATTTATGTCATGTCCTCAGGCTATGTCATTCTTTCAAAGGTTGTGCACTGCCCCCTTCCCTCCTGTTTCAAAAACACCCTGACACCTTCCACTATAAGCTTAGAAATCACAGGAACCAGGCCATGTCTGTCTTCTAGATCTTCTAATCTCAATATTTCATAAGGTATTTATGAATGAAATCTTTCATTCATAATCAATGAAGGAAATTGTTCATTCATAATCAGTGAAGGAAATTCTTCATTGATAAACTGTGAGTCCTGTGTAGATGGCCTCAATGCTCTGCCCAGAAGGATACACAAAAACATAGGGATCTGTGGCCTAATACAAAAATATATTTGGTCTTTGCCCCCAGTTCCTGGCACAGAGCTCCTAAAACCCTTGCTATTTCCTGAGTGATAGGAGTGTCTTTTGTTATTCCTGAGTTTATCCTAGTGACATGAATTAGGGTGGGGTCCCTAAATAATCTCAGGATGGGGCTGGTCACCAGAAAGACCAAGTGATTAGAGTGTTGGAACTTTCAGCCCCACCCACCAACCTCCAGGAAGGGGAGAGGGAGGGCTGGAGATTCAGCTCTATAAAAACTCCTGAACAATGAAATTCAGAAAACTTCCAGGCTGGTCAACACCTCTAGGTGCTGGCAGAGTGATGTGTCTGGGAAGACATGGAAGTCCATTCTCTGCTCCTCCTCCCCTCCCCAATACCTTGACCTATGCCTCTCTTTCACGGAGTAAGTAAGAGACTTTCCAAATTCTGTGAGCAAATTATCAAACCTGAGGAGTGGCTCATGGGAATTTCCAATTTAGAGCCAGTCAGTCAGAAGTACAGGTAGCCCAGGACTTGTGATTAGCATCTGAGGTGGGAGCAGTCTTGTGGGACTGAACCCTTTAACTTGTGGGATCTGAGGCTAACTCTAGGTAGGTAGCATCAGAATTGAATTGAATTGTTGGATACCCAGTTGTGTCTGAGAAATGGAGAAGTGGTGTCAGAAAAGACACCACATATTTGGTGTCAGGAGGAAAAAAACCTTCAGGATCAAAGGGTGCAGCCAAGTTCATGGAAGTTGAACTTTAAGTTGTAGGTGTCTTTGCCGGCTTCACTCTCCTCTACCTGCCTGAGGGTCCATTTCATTATGACTACTGGAATGTATTTGGAAATCCTTGATATTGGGAAGAAAAACTGACCTATTTCCTCATACCGGGGCTTTCCTGGACTGATGTTCCAAAAGGTTACATTTCTAGACTAAAAGAAAATTGACCGGCGACCGCATGTCAAGCAAGAAATCTTAAAATGAAATGCTGTTTGGGTTATAATTTTGTTAATATCTCTGCTATTTTAAAATTTTTATTTGGTAGAAATAAAGCCTGTTTTAATGTGAAATGTCAACCTAAGTCTAAAATATTTCACCAAGTGGCTTCTTACTAAAACTCTGTAAAAGTGAAAAAAAAAAAAAAAATCCAGAACACAGGAGCAGCCAGGTAACCCACAGGCTCAAGTCCTCTCCTAAGTGAGGTGACAGAAACAGCTTGTATTTTTGATTTATATTTCTTTTAAGTCATAAGCAATATATTTTCTAAATCAATCACTCCTATCTTCCTATCCTATCCTATCCTCCTATCTTCATTCCTTTCTCTAAGCTTCAGAGCTCTCTTTCTCTACCCACTTCTTCCCAACCCTAAATAACTTCAGGCTTGTCTCAACTGCTTATAGTAAAGTATATAATGTTCTAGAAAGTGTACTAGTTGGGGATCAAGAGACCTGAGTCTTAGGTCTATTATTGCCTAATACTGTCACTAACTAGTTTGGGGATTTAGAGTTAATGTTTAAATTCTCTGAGACTTTAGTGGTTTCATTATTTTTTTTTTGAATTTTTGAATTTTATTTATTTTTTTATACAGCAGGTTCTTATTAGTTATCATTTTTATACATATTAGTGTATATATGTCATTAGTGTATATATGTCAATCCCAATCTCCCAATTCATCACACCACCAGTGGTTTCATTATTATAGTAATGCATTTGGACTAGACAGTATTGAAGATCTAAGATTCTCTAACAACATTTTCTATAATGTTAGCAACACTGACTAGTTCCTGAAATTAAGCAAAGGTCTCAGAAAAATTTTTTTTTCACAGTAAGAAGAAAATGGTTGATGCATCCTAATTTCATCATCTACAAAGTAAGAGGTCAATAGATTGTTTCATTCTTGGCATAACTGTAGAAATATAGGATTACACCTGTTAGCTAAAACTTCAGGGAAACACAGGAAAACATTGGTTCCAATCTTAAGAGGAAAAAGAGCAAAGAAATCTAGTCCATATACCAAATGAAAGAAAAGGCAGCAAAAAAAGCAGAGGGAGAGAGGAAAGCACAAATCAAGATGAAAAAGGTAAATAAAAGCAAAAATGTAGTTATGAAAATAAATATAAATAAATTAAAGTTCTTTATTAAAAGATTAAGACTAAAATTGGGTTAAGAAGCAAAATCCAACTATATGCTGGATTAAAAAATATACATGTAAATTAAAAGTAAAAAGATGGGTAAAGATCTACCAGGTTTATGTAAATAAAAGATTAATAGCACAAACAGTAGACAAAAGGAACTAGATAAAACAAAGAATGTAAATTTAGAGTAAAAAAAGATAGACTTCACAACAAAGGTATAATAGGTAGGAGCTGTTATGTACCTAGTAACTGGCATTAAAGTGTATAAACCACACAGCTCTCAGATATAGTGGGAGAAATAGGCAGATACACAACTGAGACCTTGAAACTGTTTTCCTTCCTTGATAAATCAGTAGGCCTAATATAAATTATATTTAACTAGTAATTTTTAAATAATATGATTGTTATAGTTTAAAGTTTATGCCCTTTCATGAGTACATAGACTTAAAAATATGTAGAATGTTTTTAGAAGTTAATCATGTAAAAGAACAAAAATTAAACTTTGACAAATTCTATAAAGGACAAGTATACAGTCTACATTCTGCAACACTAATGAAATAAACTAGAAAATAGTAACAAGAATTTTAAAAAAGGAAACTTTATTTGTAAATTAGAAAACATACATAAGTAACTCTTGGGTCAAAGAAAAGATAAAAATTGTGTTTACAAATTATATGAATGTTAGAAAATTGAATATTAGAACATTTCATATTAAATCTAAACAATAGATTTAAAACTAGTCAGAGGAGATAGGAAATTTCTATACTTGGTTTATTAGAGCAGAACTAATACAAGTAAAAGACTTAAGCTTAATTAAATTTAAGAAGTTAGAAGGTAAAAATATTTTTTGAAAGCAGAAGGAAATAAATAACAAAAATTAAAGCAAAGAGTAATGAAAGCAAACACGTAAAATGTAATAGTCAAGCATATTCTGGCAAGTTCAGAAAAAAAGTTGAAAAGATAAATAACTTAAGACAAAATTACATATAATGAGAAATGAGAGAGCTAGAGATATGAGAGATACTCTTAAAATTATACAATACAATATTGTGTTAAACTTTCAAAATTCACTAATGTCCTGGGAAAATAGAAATGGCTAAAATCAACTCATTAAAACTAGTAAATTGAATAGGCCTTTATCAGTGGAAAAAATTTTTAATTAATTCCAGTAAGATTTCTAAGTCAAAACTATTTTACCAGTCTTTGCAAGTCTTAAAAGAAATAATCTGCCCACCACATATACCATTTTAGCACAGAAGAAGATGGAAACTTTCAGACTCCTTTCACGGTGAGCATAGCCATAAGAACCTACTAAAGATAACATGGGGAAAAAATTACAAACCAATACTACTTCTGAGTATAGATATAAATTCATAAGTAAATTTCTTGAAATTGGGATCTCATAATTAAATAATGAAGACTGTGAGCTTTTACCCTACTTACAAGCTGACAAGTTAGCCTGCCATAGTTTCATGTGGCAGAAGAAATGAGACTTTGGGGTCAGAGACAAAGGATTTTATTACTTATAGCACAGGAAGCAGCCTGAGCATCAGTATGTATGTCAGTGCCCCCCATTCTCAGGGTGGTGATGCAACATGGGCCCAGGTAGATGCCTGCACATTCAGTGGGTTGCTTTACTGGAGAGGAACCCTGAGCTTAGGAAACTTGAATCTTTAAAAGTGGGCAATAAGCATCCTCCCATTGCCCCAGAGAGAGACATTATCTTTATTATAGTGGACAGTAAGCATGCTTGCTGTTTGCTCCAGAGGGAGACACTATATCTTCAAGGCTATAAGCAAACCTGCCCTTTGCTCTGGAGGGAAAGACTATCTCCATCCTTGAAAAGATATTCTGAAACAAAGAGCAGTCAGTGCCTCTGCTTACAAGATACACAGAAATGTGTGAGACCCATGAAGACTTGCCACCCAACACATCATTAGTAGATATTATTCTAAAAGTTCAAGGATGGTTTAATATTTTAAAATATAAATAAGGCAAAAAAAAAACAATATAATACAATTCAACATCTAGTCTTTGTGGTTAAAAAGAAAAATTTTTTTATAAATAGAAATATTATTTCTTTAAATGTGATTTTCAATTTCTTTAATTGAAATCTATCTGTTAAAATCAACATAAATATATTAAATGTTTATCCTAAAGCAACAAGCAACATATTTACAGTGAAACCCTATAGGCATTCTCTTAAAATTGGAAACAAAATAAGGATGGCCATTATAACTGCTATTATCTAACATTATTCTGGAAGTTCCAGTCAATGAAATGAAAATGAAACATATGTAAGAAGTGTAAGTATCAAAAAATCATCATTGGGCTTCCCTGGTGGCGCAGTGGTTGAGACTCCGCCTGCCAATGCAGGGGACACGGGTTCGAGCCCTGGTCTGGGAAGATCCCACATGCCGCGGAGCAGCTAGGCCCGTGAGCCACAACTACTGAGCCTGCGCTTCTGGAGCCTGTGCTCCGCAACAAGAGAGGCCGCGACAGTGAGAGGCCCGCGCACCGCAATGAAGAGTGGCCCCCGCTTGCCGCAACTAGAGAAAGCCCTCGCACAGAAACAAAGACCCAACACAGCCAAAAATAAATAAATTAATTAATTAATTAAAAAAAAAAATCATCATTATTTTAAGTGACACAGTTATACATAGACAAAGCAAGAAGAGCTAAGGAAAAACTTTAAAAATAATGAGTTCAATAAAGAAGCCACAACAAAATAAACATTTTAAAAAATGTCCAGTGCCAGCAATAATGAGTTATTTTAAACAATGTTAAACCATAATAACTAGTTACATAAGATTCCATTCCTGCTAGCCTCAAAATTTTTTAAAAAATAGAAATAAACTGAACAAGAAAGAATGTCACCTATACAAAGATAAATTCAGCACTTCTGAGGCTTTCAAAAGAAAGTATTTAAAAAAAATAAATCACATGATCCTAGGTGGAAAAAGGAATTTTGAAAGTTATTAAATATTTCCAAGTTGAGCTGCAAATATAACTATATTCAAATTAAATTCCCAGTAAGAATTTGGGGATCAGACTTGATAAAATATTTTTAAATGTATATGGAAGAATATCACATGATGATAACAAACAAGTTTCTAAAAATAAGAGTGATGAGAAGGGACTTATCCTTCTAAATATTAAAACATATCATAAAGCTACAGTAACAACTCAACAAGCAAACAAAAACAGAGTGAAATTAAAGAAAAATCAGCATATAGTGGAGTGGGGAAAAACAGAGACCAGAAAAAGGTATACACATCATAAATCAGTGGAGAAAGGATGGTACTGAGCCAACTAATTTTTTTTCTTAAAAAAACAAACAAACAAACAAACAAAAACTTATGTCTCTCTTATATAAAATAATTTCTGGATGGTAAAAGTTGTATTTCTAAAATAAAACCATAGGAAGCTAGAGTAAAAGATTAGTGAAATCTATTGGGGAGGGCAAGGACAAAAGCAGAAAAGTCACGATGGAATAAGTCATGAAGAAAAATAAGAATAGATTAACTGAATAGAAATAGAAATCTTTATAGCAAAAAAAGTCACTATAAACAGCATTAAAAGGCATTCTATAATGACAATAAAATATTGCAAAAGTAATGATAGATGTATTCAATAATGGGAGACAGCATTGGGTAGTTTACAAGTTCAAGCTGGAATTTATGTACAAAATAAGTTCATGTGTTATTTATGATATAGAATAGATGAAAGGAGATACAGAGAAGTGATTAGGAGCACAGGAGCAAATCCCAGTTCCAGCTCTTGCTAGGGATGTCACCATGCCTCAGTTTTATCATCCCTAAAATGAGAATAATAACACCAAACCTCACAGTGTTGTTGGGAGAGTTATGAGAAATCATAGCCTGGCAAGGGAGTAAATACTAAATAAATGTTAACTGTAGGAGTATTAGTTGCAGTATGGGGTATAATAAATTACACTTTCGCTCTTGACTCACTTGTCTCTCTCCATCTGTGTCAGGAACTGGGTGAGAGGTAAACACAGGAATCTAACTGATGAGCATCTATACATAATCCTAATTGTTGATTAAACCAGATTAGAGAAGCAGCTCAGCCTGTGGCCCAAAGAAGTGAGTCTTATTTGGAGAATAAGAGAAACAGAGAAGCTGGCTGCATCCTGGAGACCAGCCGCTCCAAGGAGATGAAGGGGCTGAACCGAGAAGTCTGGGGACTTCACAGGATCGTGGTGGGAATGACTGAGTTGTTACCTTCTCCCATGTCACCAGCCAAAGAACTCGCTCCACCTTGGGATCCAGAGAGGTGATAAGTCAGTGTTCCGCGTACATATCTCCTTCCTGGTCAGCGGAGGGGAAGCCCTTCTCACCTCCAATCATAGAAACATGAGGCGAGAGGGAGAAGCACTCCGCATCCCACCCCACCTTATTACTTGGAAACAATTTTAAATGAAGAAATTGCAATGGAATATTTTACTGACATTCAAAAGTATGTTTTGGGGGCATTGGAAAATTGTCATAATACAGTGCTGAGGGGGTAGGGTGAAGCAGAGTCCTCTTATTTATTCATATTTGCACAGGAAAATTCTGTAAGAAATACAATAAAATGTTAAAAATTGGTTATTTGAGGGGTAGTGAACTTAATTTTAAAATTTTAATTTCTTATAGTTCACTGTATTTTCAAAACTTTCTACAGTTTTAAAATTTTAATTTCTTATAGTTCACTGTATTTTCAAAACTTTCTACAGTTTTAAAATTTTAATTTCTTATAGTTCACTGTATTTTCAAAACTTTCTACAGTTTCTTATTACATTCCTAGTCAGAAATAAAAGAGAGAAATATGACTCTTTACTAGCTTCTTCAGACAATTTCAATTTCTCAAACCAACAGAACTCTAATTTAAAAGGATTTAAAGTATATGGTTTACTTCTTGGCACAGAGATTTTAGAAATGGATCAGGAAAGGGAGACTTTTCCTTTATTTCTATATGCACATCTGTATTTTTTTATAAGCATGTATTACCCTTGAAATTAAAATATAAGCCATTAAAATTTGTATTTTAAAAAGTGGGTTTTTAAAAAAATCTTCTACATCAAGAGACAGGAAAAACAAAGCAAAGCCAAATATATATGCGTAAATGTTAAAGTTTATGGTTGGGCTTGGGTAGCCTTCCACCAAGAAGCTGGGTATTTATTTCAGGGCTCTGCTTCTGTGAGGTTCAAGGGCACCAAATGGGCATTATAAATATTAATAAAAACTTCAAAAGCTAAACCACATTTTTATGGAGTTAGGAGCATAAACTGAAAGAATTAATTTGGGAAGGAAAAGGTGGTGGCTTTCTATGGTTGTTTTGTTTTGCTTTTGCTGAGAAATCCAGCAGTTCTAATTCTGTCACAATAAGGAAAACTGTATAGTTTGTTGTTTTGAAAACCAGTGATGCTTGAGTGTGTATCAGGTCACAGACAAACACGCAGAGGGTCTAGAATATTGTTTTCAGAGTAGAATTTATATCTAAATGTCTAGTTACGATCTAGCCCCCAGGCCCTCCAGGAGTTGGGTCATCTATTAGATGATACGTGTAAGCTTGTACATATGTGTTTTCTAAAAGCTGACCCCAAATCTGAAGAATGTGAAGGGCAAAAACATAACTGCATAACTGACCTCTTGAAAATAATAACCAAATTGAATGAGCAGAAAGGATGGGCACTTCTAAGATGGGGCTGCCGGACAGTGAATTCACGGGGGCAATGATGAGAGGGGACAGCCCTGCAGTCCTACCTTCCAGCCAGACTGTGCTCCCTTTATAGGCCTGAGAGCAGCTGCATTAAAGTTTAATCATAATAAGACTGTGTTCTATTTACATGGCCTCTTTCATCCCAAGAATTTGAGGACTTGGTGGAATTCCTCACATTTATCTTCACAACACCTGCTGAAAAGCAAGCTGGAACAGGTGTTGTCTTCCTTTTACAAGCTGGGAAACCAAGGCAGGTAAACAGGTCTTCTGTGTCCCCTGGTGAGACAGGGAGTTAAAGAAGGGACGGCTGCATGTTTTTGTCCCTCAGAAGGAACCAGGTTAGCACACAGGAAGGACTAAAATCTGCCTTCCAGTTCAGGAGGAATCTTGATGATTAGATAGAGCATCAGTGTCAGTTAGCAGAGTGAGCAAATGGACAGAGGTATGAAATAAGAGGTTCAGGAAATATCCCACCTCAGGGAGTGGGGAAAAGGTCTCCTTGACCAGTAGATGGTGAAAATTCCACAGAGCCTTTTCTTTATGTTATTGCATTGCAATCTCAAAACCCCCCTGTAAAGTGTCAATATCTCTAGAGGCATATTACAGTACGTTTAGCCACTCTCAGACAATAGCATTGCAACAGTAATTAATTTATGAAATTTATCTTTAATTATATTGTTAGCTGAATCCTGAGTCTCAATGGAACTAGGAGCCGGGCAAAATACGTTTTGATGGAAGGAAGGAGTTATCAGCTATGTTCTGCAAACTCAAGTCCTTTTTGCAAAGAAGCTATATATTAATTAATTCAATTATTTAACTAGAAAAATTGGTTCAGACTATTTCTGATGGAAGCAGAATGAGGCAGGGAGAGAATAATAATAATCCTGGTTCGAGTCTTGCCTGGCCATCCACCAGCTATACACCAGCAGGCAGGTCAGCCTCGCTAAGCCTCCACTTCTCCTGTGTTATGTGAGAACAATCATGTGTGATCTCAGTTTGGATTCCCCCAAGGGCAAATCTTGAATCAAGAATGGGGAGCGGGGCTTCCCTGGTGGCGCAGTGGTTGAGAATCCGCCTGCCAATGCAGGGTTCGAGCCCTGGTCTGGGAAGATCCCACATGCCGCGGAGCAACTGGGCCCGTGAGCCACAACTACTGAGCCTGCGCGTCTGGAGCCTGTGCTCCGCAACAAGAGAGGCCGCGACAGTGAGAGGCCCATGCACCGCGATGAAGAGTGGCCCCCGTTCGCCGCAACTAGAGAAAGCCCTCGCACAGAAACGAAGACCCAACACAGCCAAAAATAAATAAATTAATTAATTAATTAAAAAAAAAACACACAATATTTTATTATAAACTGAAAGCACCAAAAAAGAAAAAGAATAGGGAGCAAGTTTGGGTGGTAATCCCTGGGACCACTGGAGAAGTGAGATGGGACGAGGGGAAAATCAGTCCAAGTGGCTTCAGTGAGGGGGTCCCACTGTGGTCACTGCTTTCAACCCCTGTGAGGACCCTTTGGGACACTGTGGGAACGTGCTTCAGAATTGTCCCAGCAAAGGGAAAGGAAGCTGGGGGGATTTATACAGGAATTCCCATTCTTCCAAGGTTGAGGGTTGTTCCTGGGCAAAGGATTCATGGGTACTTCCCCCTTAGCCCCTGACTAGGCTGAGGATCTTCCCATGAGGCCAGAGCACACGTGAGGCAGAGAGACACCGCCATCACGCAGGAGACCAGACTGCCCGCAGGAGGCTTCCTGGGGTGGAGCAAGGAGATGGAGATGGGCACCAACGGTGTCTGTCACACACAGAGCCGCTCCCTACAGCTGCTGAGGAAAGTCACAGAGGATAATGTGAATATGATACTTAGCATAGCATCAGGCACATGAGAAAGAGCCAATGTCAGTTGCTGTGATTGTCATTATTGCTACTTTTTTTTTTAAATTAAGGTGGACCTAAAAGCTTACTGTCACAGCAGAGGGTTCAGGGAGCCAGGAGAGAGCCAGAAGCCCCTGGGTAGGTCTGAGAAGAGAAGCCATAAGAATTCAGAAGAGTGAAAATAGTACAACCGTGAGGGTGTCAAAGGCAATCTTCATGTCCCTCCGAGTTCTGCCTCCTTGATCCTGGGGGACACCGGTGGGTCAGCTTAGCCAGATCTCTATAGAGAACCAGAGAAGAAAAATAAGTCTGCCTGTCCTTGCTACCAGCCTTCCCAGGTAGAAGCACACCTGGCAGTGGAAAATCCCAACCCCCTGGCTGGGATAAGAACTCTCTGACTGCAGAAGGAAGCGCAGTAAGTATGTCTGGTTCAACCTGGGCTACATGACAGCTTCTCTGAAGTTTTGCTTCAACTTGAGGCCCAATTCAACAGGCATGAATCCCCACAAATTAACTCCCAGGGAAAACACAGCCGTTGGAGAAGAGAACTGACACCTTTTGCAAAAGAGCAGAACCTTCAGTCCGGTACATGCAGGATGACTGTCTTCGACCGAGGTGAGATATAATGGATCCAGGTGAACCCCCAACGACGGGCACAGCGGCCGCAATAGCTGAATCCATCACCGTTCCCCCTGTGCAGTGTTGTGCTTCTACCTCCCTTCTATATGGAACACGGCTCACAAAAGGAAACTGTTTTGTTTGGCAGGTGGAAAATCATTTCAATTGTGCTATTTTTCTGTTTACTCAAATAAATATAAAGATGCTTTTCTTTTCCGCAAAGAATTGTTATTGCTATTTGAATCTATGTTGCTTCCAAAACAAACATCTTACTTTGAGTTCAGAGCAGAGCATGTTATTCCTCAGAGGAGTGATATTCTTTAGAAGGCTGGTGGGAAACTTGTAGAATATTGAAAGGATAAGACTAATTCCAGAATAAACAACCTGGAAACTTTGTTTTCTGACCTCTAATAACTCTGAACGGTCCCTCCCATAGGATGTACTATGGGAGTGACTGAAACATGAAGGATTGGCCTATAGGACAAGCCAAGGGTGGTCCAGCCCCTCCCTAAATCCACAGCTGATCTTACAAGGCTATTCTCAGAGCTGTCGGTCTTTCTCTCTGCCTATACAGAGCCCTGTCTTCCCCTATAAGCCCACTTCTGCTTCCAGTTGTGTTCTGTGGAGATCTCACTCCCTCTCTAATGAGCAAGTGCTTACTGAGACCTGGACCAGATCTTAAATTACAATGAGTCTCATGGAAAAATTAGTGGATTCACTTGTGGCTTCCTTCTACCATCCCACCATTCAAGTCCCAACTCCTGCAGGGAGCCGTATCTACCAGCTGTCTATGTCATTGCCTGGCCAAATCTCTCTAGGATTTCTTTTAGTCTGATTTTGTTTTTATCCTTCCAATCCATGAAATGGATGCTAACTTACATAGGAAAAGTAGATAAGTAATTATGCTCTTGTTATTGACCAGCTTCTCTCTCTTTTGTCTTTTTTAGGAGTCAACATGATTATCATCCTCTTCAAAACAAGTGACAATTACTGAGTGTATTATCCTGTGCCACTCTCCAGACGCAATGAGGGCAATAGCATTATCCCCATTTTAAACAGGAGGGATCTGGAACTTGGAAAGTTAAGTAACTGACCAAACCATTGTACAGCTAGACAGGGCAGCACTGGCAGATTTAACCCAAGAATCTGCATAGTTTGTGTTTTAAACCACCATGTACTTCTGCCTTCCACCATCTGATTAGGCTGTGGAGTCCTGGGGGACCATCTACAATAGCACATATGCAGATCTTCTATTAATAAAGGCTGCAACCTTAATGTCTTCCATGTGTGGTGCCCCATACATTTACACAGCCCCTTCCACATGCATTCTCTTATTGAATTCGAATGGTAACAATCACGATAGGGATCAGTCAGGCACAAGTCTGCTTTCTCTGCTTAAAATAGAAAACTTGAAATTCAACATTCCCTATCCACAAGAACAGCCAATAAGTGACATCTACTTAGCATCGTTCTTTTTTTTCCTCTCCCGTCAGGGTACAGGCTTCTATCACACATCGTATCCCTCTTTTTCGTTTTGCCTCTATAGAAACAGAATGTTGTTTCCTCTAAGAAAAGCGTTCCCCTGATGGGAGTGACACGCCCGTACTAATGGAGGAATAAAAGTCTCACGATTGAAACCTAGTTAGAACCTGCAGAATTTATAACTCAGCAGCAAGAATGTTCTCTTTGCAGAAAACTGGGACATAATCAAGGCTTTCAATGGAGGGCAGAAAAGGGAAATCACAGAAAATCAGTTCAGTATTTTTGAGGTGTGGAATGGAGATAAAGGAAATGTTGTCTCAACTGTTTTGTGGGCAGAGAGATATGATAATTGTTTTCCTCTTTAAGGCCAGGACGTCTCCTCAATTCGTGGTGTGACCTTGCTGTGTCGTTCCGTGGTCTGATCCAGTTTCCACCAGTAACTCTAAGAATATAAGCACATATTGGTAAAGAGCTCAGTGCAAACACTGAATGACTTGTATCACCATCACAACACTGCCACTCGTTAGTGTTCTGACCTAAAGCAAGTTCTTTAATAGACTTTCTAAGTCCGTTTCCCCATCTGTAAAATGGGGATAATAAATCTGCCTCAAAAGATTGTTGTCGAATTAAATAAGAATCCAAAGCACTTAACATGACTGATAGAAAGTCTTTAGCAAACTAGAGCTACTAATATATGCAATATTCTTTTTTTTTAATCATTTTAAAAGTCCTGTTTTGCTCAGTCTATTAAGTATCCTGCAATCTAGTGACGACAAACACTAATAAAGATGGTTAAGTTATAGCAGTTGGGGTAAATGATACACTTGATACACTGTGACATAATAAAAGGACACCCAGATCTCAATGTCTTAGCACAATCAAGTTTTGCTTCTCACCAATGGCGAGTCCAAAGTGGGGTTTCCTGGTCAGACACACTCCTGGGTTGTCCTTCTTCAGGTGGTGACTCGGGGACCCAGCCGTCTACTGCCAAGGGGCTTCCTCCATCTCTCTTGTGACTTCCAGTTGTTGGTTTTCAGCCACTTAAGGGAGGAGGCAGAGAGGCTAGAAGTCCATGTGACATGTTCTATGGTCACCCACATCCTGGTCTCTAGCCCTTAGTCACGTGACCCCCATCTAGACACACAGGGCTGGGAAATGCTGCTTAGCTGGTGCCCAGGAAGGAGGGGAGAAGCAGATATGCGTTAACATTGCCAGAAAGGATCAGGAGAATCATTTCACTTTTAATTTTGATACAAGTAGGACTTATTTTTTGGAGGCATGTACAAAGAAGAGATTATATTAGTCACTTTACATTAGAAACATTTCATCAGAAAACAAAACTGCATGAATCAGAGGCCAAACTGCAAAGGGGGTAGAAGTGTGATTTTGTTCTTCTCCTGACTTATCTCTCCTCTGCTGCCCCTTCTTAATCAGTGTCCTTCTCTGTCTTCTACCCTCCCAGACCCCCACCATAGGGCTCCATATAATGTTTCATATTTCAGACAATGATGTCCGTTAAAATATGCCTTATTTCCTCAGAGCCATATTGTCTGATAGGTGACAGCTAATTAATCCGATAAAGTAATTCACGCAGCTAGAATAACGATTATTGTGGGAATTGTGTTACTAGGCCCAAGTAACCTGTACTTTTAATAGGTTCCTTCCAGCCAGAGACAATGGCTTAACCCAAATAAATTGGTCTAATGGTAAGAACTGTTCAAATGTGAGAATCTTAGTCATGATGGCAGCTCAAAAAGGACACGTGTAGCAGGAGCTGCTCTGATAGAAACCTTGGACACCTTAACTTTGTTCCCTTTTACTTAACATTTGTCTTAACTGGGCTGGTGAATTATGTATCTGTAAAACTTCTTTTCTAATTAAATTTAATTTTTTATTTTATATTGGAGTATAGTTGATTTACAATGTTGTGTTAGTTTCAGGTGTACAGCAAAGTGATTCAGTAATATATACACATATATCCACTCTTTTTCAGATTCTTTTCCTATATAGGTTATTACAGAATATTGAGTATAGTTCCCTGTGCTATACAGTAGGTCCTTCTTGCTTATCTATTTTGTATACAGCAGTATGTATATGTTAATCCCAAACTCCTAATTTATCCCTCCCCCCAGTCTTTCCCCTTTGGTAACCACAAGTTTTTTCTTAAAATCTGTATCTGTTTCTGTCTTGTAAATAAGTTCATTTGTATCATTTTTTTTTTAGATTCCACATGTAAGTGATATCATATGATATTTGTCATTGTCTCTCTGACTTATTTCACTTAGTATGATAATCTCTAGGTCCATCCATGTTTCTGCACATGGGATTATTTCATTCTCTTTATGGCTAAGTAATATTCCATTGTGTATATGTACCACATCTTCTTTATCCATTCCTCTGTCAATGGACATTTAGGTTGCTTCCATGTCTTGGCTATTGTAAATAGCTGTAATGAACATTGGGGTGCATGTATCTTTTCAAATTATGGTTTTCTCCAGATATATGCCCAGGAGTGGGCTGCTAGATCATATGGTAGAATGTTCTGATACAAGGCTGAATCATTTAGTTGGAAAGGCTTCTTAGAAAAGCACTACATATTTAGGAAAGAATTTTCTGTAGCTACACAAGATTCCTTATATCATGTCCTTTCCTTTCTAAATATGTAAATCCAGCTCCCTGGAAGAGTAGCAAAAGGCAGTGACGCCATGGAGGTCATAGCCATCATCATAATTGTGTTCAGGAATTAAAATCCCTCATTGACTCTTGACTGGGAAGAATCACATTATGTCCACTTCTTCCTGAATCCAGGGTATTGTGAGGATTTGGTTCTGGTTTTGGTTTTGTTTTGTTTTTCGGATGTGTGCAAAAGCAAAGGTGTTTGTGGTAAATATCAACAAAGTAACCCAAGCCCCTTCAGCAGGAATTGTTTCCCTGTGAGTAGGTTCATAAATGGGCAATTTCTGGCTTCCACGCCCTGAGTGTGAAGAATAGATCTGCTCTTTCTGATGTCATAAGGTGGGAGATGGACCTTTGCAGCCTCGTTCACAGTATGAAGGCCACTCTCGAGAAGATCTGCTGTCACTCCTTTAAGAAATCGGACGCAAGGAGTGGGAGGAAAAGCAAGACTCTGCAACTGGGGTGGCTGTACACAGAACCACGCTCCTCAAGAGTGTCGAAGGGCCCCAACTCCCAGGGACTGTCCCTGAGGCCGGCTCTCGCATCCACTGCCCTTTCCCTTCCTTGACACTTACTGACTGTTGAACTTTTCAGTGACCCACTGAGTTAAGATAAACACCCCTATGCTAGAGAAGGAGACTCTTGGATACAGAAAAAGAAACAACTTTCCCAGGATCATATTGAATACAACGACTGCTCATGGGGACCTCGTCTTGCATCTCTCTAACCAGCCGGTCTTCACATCCCAGAGCTCTTATATGATTGGCTCTCAGCAGGCAGCAAAAGGCAACCTCGTTCCCACAACAGGATTAATGAAGAGGGGACACACGTTGCAGATAAATCTGAGTTCAGATCTGGCCTGGCCCTGCACTAGCCATGTGACTTTGCAAAGTCCCCTGTGGCCTCTGAGCCTCAGTCTCTTCCTCTTAGCATGGGGATCCCAGGGGTAATTGTAAGGATCATGTGAGCTGACGTGTGTGAATGTCCGGCATCTGGAAAGCATTGGCATCCAGAAGCATTAATAGCTGATGATGATACTTTAACTTTTTAAAGTTTATTAGACCCCCTCCTGGATATAGTGCCCAGGCTGGGGCTGGCCTACAAGAAATAGGATACATATGTGTTCTTGATGGGCTTAAAAATCTAGTTGGAAAGAGAAGCTATATGAAACAGCAAAAGAGTACATTTTCAGTGCTAAATGAATGGAATATAAAATTAGTAAAATCAGAAATAAGAAGCAGCAGTAATAAGTAGAAGTGTCAGGGAAATTAAGGTAGTTTTGGGAGAGAGTTTGAGACAGACACTAGAGGAGAAGTATTTTGCCCACTCCAGGGGAAGTGGCCTGAGCAGCAACGGTGAGGCTTATATATTTAACAAGAAACTCTCAGTTAACTCAAGTGATTGGCTCTTTGATGGTGGATTCCAGACTCAATTAACAAGACAGTCGGATTGCATTTTGAGAGTCGCTTCCTGATGCCCTGCAAGTTATGTTTTACAAAGGTCTAGCTCCCTATCTGGAAGTCCGGCCCTGCCACAAAAGATCAGCTAATGTCACACAGAACCTTTCAGGGTGAGGTGGTGTGAAGGGTCAAATGACTTAACTTGCTCTTCCAAGGGCCCACGTCATCCAAGTAAAGCTCACTAAGATAAATACGCACAGCAAGTGCACAGTGTCTACCTCTTGATCCTTTAATAGGTGTTGGCAAGACAGATTTGAACTCTCTACAATGGTCATTTCCATCCTTTGTTTCTGAGGGCTAAGCCCGACCCTTATCACTCAACAGAGGTTCCCCAGGGGAGAGTTGGCCTCTGTGTGTGCCCGCTCATGTGCACACGCTTACTCATGCAGACATAGGTCTTGAGCAAGCAGAGCATCTTAGACTTTCATGGGAATACATGTCACGGGGACATTTCATTAACATGCAAAGTCTGGTTCAATAAGTCTGAGGTGAGGCCTGAGATTCTGTGTTTCTGACAGGCTCCCGGGTGATACAATGCTGCCTCTCCAGAGGCCACATTGAGAGGAGCAATTGGATCCCATTCAGGTGGTTTGGGGGTCATGTTTGTGGGGACTGGTGGAGAACCACTGCTCCTCCGCGACCAGGGGACCCCCGAGTCCCTGAGGGGTAGTCCTGTTCGGATGCACTGTTGTGCAGGCGCTCCGGGCTGCATCCCGGGGAGGATCGCCGTGGCCAGGAGAGGTCCCTTAAGGGTCTGGTAGCCTGTGACTACAACACCTGAGACCAAATGGACACCTATTCCCAGACCACTGAGGCGTGAGGTTATGGAAACCTCCACCATGCTCACAGGGCACCTTCTTCGTGGAGGTCAGGAGATTCCCCCATATGCCTTAAACCTACAGACCAGGCCTGGTTCTGTCTGTGGAAACTTCCTCTGAAGGACTGAGTAGTTCCACGCAGAGTGAAAGAAGGCAAGAGGGGCAGCAGGAGCTCAGAGTTCCCTCCCCTGGGGGACTTTAAGTGCTGCTTTGAGTGATGCTGTTGGGAGGACAGGGGCAGATCATCCTAAGGCCTGCCTGTAGTCAAAAGAGAGCTTTGGAAGTGAAATGTTCCCACGGCTTTAAAGGCTCTGAGAGAGCAGTGCCTGGCTTTCCCCACGGACACAGTGACACACTGTGATCCAACAGCTGCATGCTGCCCACTGTGGGCACGGGTCACAGTCACTGAAGGCCCCCAGGTAGCACTACTTTTGTCCAGGACCCCCCTTCTATGCCTATAACTCTGAAACTACATGACATCGTAACCTTTATACGAATTTCTTCTAGACAGCATTTAAAAACACCCAAATCTTTCTTGACCTTTACATTTTAGCAGAGTTTTTTTTTTTTCCTTAAATTGATGTTACAATAATTTTTTTAAGCTGTGGCATTTTTAAAGCTACTTCAAGAGGAACTTCACTTTCCCTTACCCATGCTATTTGAGACCAATCATTAATCATGAAGGGAAGGCACCAAGGACTCAAAGCCAGCTTTATTATGTTTTCATGTTTGTGACATTTTCTTTCTAGCAGCTAGTGGGAAGTTCCTACCCTTTTTGTTAATTATCTACAAGTTGTAGAATTTGTTTTCCAGGTTCCAGCCCTCTTCTATCACCTTCCACACCCTCCTCTGTCATGACCCTGGCTTCTGAGAGGGCCTTTAGATTGGGGTCTGCAGAGAATGGCTAATGGATAACATCTTAACCTTGTAAAATATGAGTCCATTTTGTCTTGGGCAAAACAGACTTTTCTGCCTGTCAAGAGACAACTCAGCTGTCATATTCCAATCTGATTTTTTTCCATAACGGCAACTCTTATAGAGGGACTGTAAAATGATGGATCCACATTTGCATAAGGGTTTAGGTCAGAGGTCACAAAAACCTGAGGCCCCTAAGGCCACTGTTCTGCCTGGCTATAGTCAAGTAATCTGATAGCAGTGGCACCTTCTAAACCAGGGGTTCTTAACCTGGAGTTCATGGATACAGCTGTGTGCATAGTAGAATTCAGATGGCCATGAACTTGGATGGGAAAAAAATTGTATCTTTATTTTTATTAATTTCTAACTGAAATTTAGCATTTTATTCAATTATGAATACAGGCAAGAAACTACTGTGGTATTGGCAAGCATGCCTTCACTGCGTCACCAACAGAAATCATGGGTGTTTTCATATCACATCACAGTTGCTGTAGATATCTTGAAAAATTGCTTATATTTACCACTACTTGAAAATACGGTAGTTATTAGTTTGGCCGCTAGAACTTGTTATTTAATGCATTAATAAAGAAGCACATATATTACTATCTCATACATTTGTGTGTTTTTTAATACTTTGATAATTATATTTCTGTGTAATTGGTTTCCTTTGTAATTCTATGCATTTTATGTTATGTGTTTTAAAACATTATTCTGAGAAGGGTCCATAAGTTTCACCAGATTCCAAAAGGGTTCATGGCACACACAAAAATATGGGTAAGAAGCCTGACTTAGAGCCCCAGTTTGCCAGTGTCAAAGTGGCCATGTCATTCATTTTTGTAACATTCCTAATGCTTGTAGGAATTTGAGTTGACTTGCTTAAGTTTAGGGATATTTTTGAAGAATTTTTCTTTATATTAGGAGGTATGTGCTTAATCACAGGTGGTATCATAGTCATTTATTCATTTTATTATTCATTTATTTAAAATATCCCTAATGACCTTTGTTAAGCTTTCTGTCAACTACTGTGAAAGATTATCAAATGAAAAGACATTGTCCCTGCCTCCAAGATCTGGGACTCCAATAAGAAGTTTATCACTCCTATAAACTCCTTATTAAATTATAAGTGTTCTGTACTGTTATTCCCACCACTAGCAAGATCTACCCTTGAGTAGCAAAGAACAACTATCCAGACCTATGCCAGGTGTTGTCAAAGGACAAAAATTTTGTTTCTTTTTCATCTTCTTCTAGAAAGTTTGAGGACTTTCATTCAATAGCCATTTATTAAGTATCAGTTGGAGGTGTGGGCAAGGGAGATAGATGTCTCTAGATGACTCTCAATTTTCTAGCCTGAGTCTCCCAGTGGAGAATGCTACCTTTCAACAAGAAACAGAATGTGTGTGAAGGGAGGGAGGAGATCATGCTTCCTGGGGAAGGAGATTGTTGAGTTTTGACCTTGATGAACTTGAGGTTGTGTGATTATAGTTGGATATGTGGATCCAAAGCTTAGAAAAAGTCTGGATTCAAAATCTAAATATGGGAGCCATCAGCTGTACAGGTGGTTAGTAAAACCACTGGCAGGGATGAGATTGCTCTTTTACCATGCAAACATGCATCCTTTGAGGACTTCTATGTGGCTAAAGACAATGACAGGTGTATAGTAAGTAACTTCCCATACCCCATTCCTCCATGGAACAGTACACAATAACTGCAGAACTATGAAATCTCTGTGCAAAACCATATTCTCAATATTACCTTAAGACAATGCCAAGAATGCTAATATATATATATATATATATATATATATATATATATATATATATATATGTATACATAGTGAGTAAAAAGAGAAAAAGAAACAAATTCTATGCCCTTCTGCCCCTCCCAACTCCTACCACAGAGCTTTGCTGCAAGCAAAGGCAGACCAATAAAAACTTCTAGGAATACAGAAGAAGGACACAGGCAAGGGGACCTTAAGGAAAGTTGGAGAGGACACTAGGAAGATTAAACAGAGCTGAACATCCTAAAGGAGATTTCAAAGTTTGTGCCTTTGAAAGGGTAGGCAGCTCCTTTAGAACCAGACACACAATTTAAAGTTGTAGACACAGTTTAAATGAGCAAGTACGCATTAAAAGAACAGTCTTTCAAACACATAGCTTCTGGAAGAGAAAAAAAAAGAGGAAAAAAAAAAACAGAAGGAAAAAGAGTCCTTTAGCAATTAGGTAGTAAAGCAGAAATGAAGAAAAATGTAGGGGCCTGCAAGAAAAAATAGATCAACAAAATTAGGGGACTCACAGTCCTCCTCCACCACCAAAACAAACAAAACCTGCTAAAGTATTTGAATTTTAATAGATCAACAGTGAAGAGTGCCTTTTAACCAGGACCATGTAAAGCATTCCAGTATCACAAAAAGTAAAATCAGGACAATAAAATCCAAAAAGGACTATTGCAGAATGAATTTACACACAAATCAACTGAGAAAAATCCAACCACCCTCTTCCAAAAAAAAAAAAAAAAAGACAAAAAACAAAACAAAAATAAAACATGAAGCAGAAGGAAACTTTACGTTTACATTCCAAATCAAATTAAATATATCATAACAAGGATTTAAGGATAAGAAAAAAACACTTTAAATTATAAAATTCAAACACTGAGAACAGAAATGGACAAAAAAGGTAGGAATGAAAAAATAGTTGATTGAACTCAGGAAAGAAGTGGAAGAAAAAATCATGATATTATCTCAGAAATAAAGAGGAAATGACAGTGCCCAAGAGTAAATAGACTCAAATGAAAATTTAATAAGGGACGTTGAAGAAAGGCAGGAAAACAACCAAGAGAATGAAATGACACAGAGGAAGACATAAAGAGGATCAGAGAAAAATAGTGGAAATAGAAGACAGGTAAAGAAGGAATAATATTTGTATTACTGGAATCATAAAAAAGAAAAAGAAAACAAATGAAATGCAACTAGTCTTTAAAATTATAATCCAAAAAATTTTTCCAGAAAGAGAAAAAGGCATGAATCTTGGTTGAAAAGGCTTAGTAGGTATCTGAGAAAATTAACCAAGAATGATTAAAACTGAGACATATGCCTATAAAACTGTTAGATTTCAAAGACAAAGATAAGATCTTCAAGACCTCTGGACAAAAAGAACAAATACTGTTTTCAAAACTTTTTTTTGCAAAATTAATAATGTCAAGAGAGTTCAACTGGCATCAAAACCAACATACAAAGAAGGCAACAGTGGAGTACTATTTTTTTTAAGTTTAAGGAAAGAAATTGTGAACAAAGGATTTTATATACAGCCAAGCTGTCCTTCAAATATCAAATAACAATTCTCAGTATACAAGAACTTATGGAATTCTGTACCCATAGGTTGTTCTTAAAGAATCTACAAAAGAATGAGCTGCATCCAACAAAATCATATCAGTCCTTCAACAAAAGGACTGATAGGGAACATTTTAAAATGTATAAATGTATATATAACACTAATACAAAGGTTGGAATGAGGGTGAAAGACCAACAGCTGTTGAAAATAGTGCTCTTATTGCACTATTTCTACTATTTCACAAAGTAGAAATAATGCAATAAAAAATAGGAGAAGGGAAAGAGAAGTAGATATGCTTACATTGCCATGTGGGCATTAAGTGAATTTTAAAGAATCAAAATCCTGATTTGGGGGAAAATTTAACAAAATAAGTAAACCACTAGCTAGGGAAAATATACAAATATACAAAAAAAAAAAAAGAAATGAAAAGAACAAAATAACCATTGAAATAAAAAAATTAATCATAAGAGACTAAGTTGCAGACCTCTATGCAAATAAATTGAAAAACCCAAACAAAATGGATAACTTCTAGAGAAATACATATTGACCTCATTAGAGTTAGAAAGTTTAAATATACGAATTTCCATATAAGAAATAGAGAAATGTATTAAGGAACTCCCCCACAAAAGAAATCAACTAGCACAGTTAGTTTTCCAGGGAAATTCTACCAAACCTTTAAACACTAGGTAGTCCTAATGCTCTGTAAATTGCTACACAACATTGAAAATCAAAGAAAACTTTTTAATCCTTTTTAGCATGCAAATATAATACTTATACCTAAACAGATAAAGACAATACAAAGAAATAAAACTACAGAGCAACAACACTCACTAACATTTCAAAGCCACTTCTACATTTTTAGGTATTTGGTACAACAGCAAATCGCTTCCCAGTACCAAAATCTGCATCAATTTTCTATGGTCACTATAACAAATGACCACAAATGTGGTGGCTGGCAAAAACAGGAATTTATTTTCTCATAGTTCTGGAAGTGAGAAGTCTGAAATTACAGTGTTGGGAGGGCCATGTGGCCTCCACAGTTTCTGGGAAAATGTGTTCCTTGCCTATTCCAGCTTCTGGTAGCCACCAGCATGCCTTAGCCTGTGACCACATCACTCTAATCTCTGCCTCTGTCTTCACATCACCTCCTCCACTACATAAGTGTCTAATCTCACTCTACCTCTCTCTTATAAGCACATTTGTGATGGCATTTAGGGCCCGCTTGGATAATGCAGGATAATTTCCTCATCTGAAGATCCTTAATTTAACCATATCTGTAACAACTTGATCATATAAAGTAGCATTTACACATTCCAGGGATTAGTACCTGATGGCCATTATTCAGGCTACTACACATAATAATGTCTAAAGGGGAAAAATGATATGACTATTTCCACAGATGCTGAGAAAGCATTTGACTAAGTTCAACACACATTCATGATAAAACTACTCCAGTATATAAGAATTGACAGATACTTCTTGAAATGATGAATAGTTCTAAAGTCAGTATCATATTTAATGAAGAAACACTAGCCATTTCCACTATGATCAGGAACACAAATACCTATGATCTCTACTACTATTTGCACTATTAGCCAATGCAATTAGACCAGAGAAATCAAATAGAGGCATAAGAATGATTAAAGAAGAAGGAAAACTATATTTGCAGGTGATATGATACTATACCTGGAAAACTCCAGAGACTCAATAATAAAACTAATCCAAACAATGAAAGAATTTATTGAAGTAGTGGGATATAAAATTAACATATAAAAATCAATACCCTTCATACGAACAATAAATAGGAGAAATAATGGTAAAGAAAACCCATTTACAACAGCATCAAAGTGCAGTATGTACTTATGAGTAAATTTAACAAGTGTGCAAACCGACAAAAGGAAAAATTTGTAAACACACCTGAATTACACTAATAAAGCCTGGAACAAATGGAAAGACATCCCCTGTTCTTAAATAGGATTATAGCATTATAAAAATATCAGTTCTCCCTAAGTTAATTTATAAATTTATTACAATTCCAGTAAAATACACCTGCAAGCTATTTTCTGGAGTTAGTTAGACAATTTGATACTAAAGTTCAAATGGAAAAAAGAAAAAAAATGCAAAAGTAGGTTAAAAAACACTAAAAACAAAACAAAACAAAACAAAAATCTGTGTATGGTGACTAGTCTTACCAGAAATTAAAACATTCTATAAAGCCTTGATAATTAAAATGGTGTGGAAAGTGAATAGACAAATAGACTAGAATAAAACAGTTCAGAAATAGCCCCCAATACATATGGAAATTTAGTATATGACAAAAGTGGCATCTCAAATCACTGGGGTAGAGATGAACTTTTTAATAAATAGTCTGAAACAAGTAGGTAGTCATTTGGAAAAGTTAAAATAGATCTATATCTCACATCTTATAGTAGATAAACTCCAAGTGGATTAGGGACCTAAATAGAAAAACTGAAACAGGACAGTATAAAGGAAAACACAGTTAAATTATTCTGTTCTTTAATCTTGGGAAGAAAAAGGTTTTCTAACTATGGTTTAAAATCAGAGACCAAAGAAAAAAATTGATAAATTTGACTGCATACAAATTAAAAAATTTTGCCTGACAAAAAGCACCATAAACAAAGTCACAGGACAACTGACAAACTGCAAGAAAATATTTGTAACACATACTAGAAAAAAAGGCTAATATTCCTTACATATAAAGAAATCTTAATTATTAAGGGACAAAAGACAAAAATCCTGATAGAAGAATGAGGAGAAATTCACATACACACACACACACACACACACACAGATTAAAATGGCCTTTGAACATGTGAAAAACTGCTCAAACTCACTCATACTTAAACAAATCCATGTCTCTCACCTAACAGATTGGCGAAAAATTTAAAATATGGGAATACTTTCTATTAGTTAAGCTTATTGGTGGAGGTATGGGGAAACAGGCACTTCCAAACATTCCTGGTAGGAATGCAAATTGGTACAGCCCTTCTGGAGGAACATTTGGCAATGTCTAACAAAACTGCATATGCATTTTCTTTCTGACCTAGCAACCCCACTTCTAGGGGATGTATCTCCAACAATGCAAAAGCACATATGTACGAATTTATTCATTGCCTCCTTGTTTGTAATTGCGAAACACTGGAAACAGTTTAACTGCCCATATGTGGAAGAGTGCTTGAATAAACTGGTATAGCCATACAATGGAGTACTATGCAACTGTATAAAAGAATGAGCAAAACATCTAAAACTGATGTGGGGTGCTTCCTACAACATATAGTAAGTGAAAAGAAGCAAATCCTCAAAGAGTATATCTCCTTTTCTTAGGTGTCTGCTATTTCATGCAAAAGAAATTCAAGAAGGATAAAGAGAATTTGAATAAACTCAAAGTACCTGCTTCAAAATACTTACCAATACAAAGGGAAAGATAGTAACTTTATTGTGGTGAAACCAGCAGGAGCCACCTTAACCAAGTGATCAAGGTAAATATCACCAATAATAAGATATATCAGTATCATGAATCCCTTGATATGATGTGCTGAAACGGGACACAATATCATTTCTGTGGCATTCTTGCAAAAACTGCATAATCTTACCCCAATCATGAGAAAACATTAAACAAAGCTAAATTGAAGAATATTTTACAAAATTACTGATCACTGGTCTTCAAAAAGAGCCAGTCATAAAGGACAAGGAAGGACTGAGGAACTGTGACAGATTGGAGGCGAAATGCAGTGTGAGGTCCTGGAGAGGATCCAGGAACCAGAAAAGGATATTTGTAGAAAAATTTGTGAATTTCTAATGAAGCCTGTAGTTTAGTAAATATTATTGTGTTCATTTTAATCTCCTAGTCTTGATAATTATAATGGCGATGAGAAATGTTAACATAAGTAGAAGCAGAGGGAGGTATATAAAGAAACACTTTATAGTATTTTTTCAACATTTTCTAAGTCTAAAATTAGTCTAAACTAAAATGTTTTAAAGCCCAAATAAATAAATAAATGGATCTCTGAACTTCTATTAAGGGTTTTCTGGAGACCTCCACCTTTTCACAACTCTCCTATAAAAGTTTCAAAACAGTTCAGAAACCACATACCACTAATCTTAAACTCACAATGATCAGAAGGGCAGTCTCACAGGTTGCAAATTAGTGAAGAGGAGAAAACTAGAAGGGGCACCAGACGAAATGGAGCATGTGAGGGAGAGATTTTTAAATGACCTCTTTTGTGTTGCTAAATTTACTCCTAACCTGGAATGGGCTACAACCATCACAAGGACACAAAACTCATCAGGTAAATTCAAGGACTTTTTAAAAATGCATCTAACCACCTCCTGTCCAAAACATTCAAGCTTAACCTTTCTCCTGAAAATGCAATCTGCTCTTTCCACCCCTCCCGCATACCAGACTCTGAGACCTAGATTGTCACACGAGCAGAACCATCCCCTTGTTCTGATTGAATAGGTTCTTGTCGTTACATTATCAGCTTGAGATCCTAGGGGTATATGGAGATATGCCTATTCATTGCTGAGAGAATTCACACGCAATTTCTGTCCTTCACATAACTTTGTCCTTAAAAGCTATTTTTGGAATTCATTTCAATTATGTTTTCCCAACAACCATATTAGGAGATGACTGTTGTTCCTTCATATTAGAAGTAAAAGAAATGAGACAAAGATCTCAAAACAGTTAATTGAGGTGCTCACAATAAGAAACATAATGATAACGATAACACCAGATTTAAAGTCTCCAGCCTCTGCACCCTCTTTTTGTCTAGAAAACTGTGCTGCTCTGGCACATGTGTACATGGACCTACTGACCACGGGAAATCCAGCTGACAGGGCTCTGTCACTCCATTCACAATACAGTGATGTGCTTTGCATTGCTTTATACTTTTCAAAGCCCTTTTCACATATTTTATTTAATTTGATCCTCAAACCACATGGTCACATAGGTAGAATAGAAATTTCCTTTTAATAAAGATGTTATGGTCTGAATGTTTGGTGTCCCCCCAAAATCCATATGCTGAAATCCTAACCCCTAAGCTGATGGTATCAGGGAGCTGGCCTTGGGAGGCGATTAGGTCATGAGGGTAGAGGTCTTGTGAACAAGATTAGTGCCTTTATAAAAGAGGCTCCTGAAAGATCCTCCCTTCCCTTCCACCATGCATGGACACAGTCATAAGCTGAGAACTCTATAACCCAGAAGACAGCCTTCACCCAACCATGCTGGTTCCCAGATCTCAGACTTCCAGCCTCCAGAACTTAAAGAAGTGAATTTCTGTTGCTTACAAGCTACCCAGTCTGTGGTATTTTGTTATAGCAGCCTGAACAAAGACAAATAACACCATACCATTCAATAACACTTTAAACCATATAAAGCTCCTTTATGTGCGTGACCTTATTTAAGTCCCACTAAAGGAAAAAGTGTGAGGTAATATTACCCACATTTTCAATGATAACTGAGGCTCAGAGGTGGACTAATCCAAAGTCACTCAGGTAGATTTAAGAAGACACCTGAACAATCTTCCGACTCATAACGCAGTAATTTTCCCCCCTTCTGCCATAGCTGCGTACCCAAACGAGGAGAAATTACACGTTTCTAACCGTGACTCCAAAAATGAGTCCATGAGTGACTTCCTCCTAGAAGGGGATCTAAGGGGGTCATTCTGCTTAGCCGCTTAGCCACACGGCTATTCCAGTGGGGCAAGCAGAAATAGAACATGGTCACAAGCCATGCTAGCAGGAGCAGCACCTGATGAGGGGTCAGGCTAGGAATCTGGCAGTTATCTCTATAGATATCTGTGGTCCACTTAGGAACCATTCCAAGGACTCCAGGAAAGCCAGATAGGATGTACGTTAATTCACTAATTAAAAGCTCAGAAAGAATCATGAGGTATTTGAGGTAGGAGCGATCAGGCTTGGGGTGGCTCCTATTACATAAAAGGTTGTATTGAGTCAGCTCCCTCCGCTTTACCTCCTGCCCTAGTATCTCTTAAAGATATGGGGGTTCCCCCTGCATGACCCGGGAGAACTGGGTTTCATAAACAACAGGACTCCAGAGTCATGCTTAATCCTTGAGCATGCTGCTGGGTTCCATGATATTCCAGAGCCTGACCACGGCTTTATGATAGAAAAAAAAGCACCAAGAAACTGAAGAGGGAAGGGCTGCAGAGGTGAGTCGGTGCCCAGAGAATGGAGTTCCTCCTGGATCCTGGCTGTGCTGAGGATGGTGCCCGGTGGAAAATTCTGGCCACCCCTGTAACGGCCCCATAGCTCAGTTGGACAAAGCTCACTAATCTGGCAGCTGTCACTTTACTTATAGCGACATAAGCAAAATGATTGGTTCTATTGACAGCAGCCCGGACTCCAAGAGTCACACAGGTGTCGTGGTCCTGGGCAGGGAGATCTTCTCCCATCTTCCCTGTGGCTTCTGCAATGCAAGTTTCAAGGCCTTTATCCTCCAGGGCTGAGGGGATTTGTGTTCGCCTCTGTTTGTTTTTATAGGGTTGTGTTTGGGGGAAACTTTCATGTGTGGAAAGCAGCATTCTAATAAATAGTGGCGTCCAGAGCTGTGCAGAGTCCTGAAGCTGAAGGTCACGAGGAAGAAACCAAAACCAGTAAACTCGGGGATGTTTTGTCCTGAACTTGTAAATCCAAACAATCTCCCAGTTATGAAATGGAAAGTTTGTGGGGAAAAACAAATGCTTTGGTTATTACAGTGTTACTACATTCATAAAATATATTTCATGGGGGGGTGGTGGGAGTTTACACAGGGGGTAATGAGATTTTTGCCTTATACATTATTTATAACCGCTTAATCCAGGTACTGTGGGTTATTTTTTTATTCCTTCGTTTTCACAGCTACAAAACACTTCAGTATTTCTAATTTATTTCTGCTTACAATACAGATGTTCTCAATTGTGTTTCTAACTACATTTCAACCATTATGATCGCGTTTATTTGTTTGTGTCAGCACACAAGCAGGGGTTGAATGTGCCATACACAATAGTGAGGCTTCAAGAAGCCTGTAAGAGGCCTCTTGTGCTTTAGTTATCAACAAATTAAAGCAGCTTGGCGGCACTATCTTTATCATCCGTGGTTTTCATCTCCGGATAATTCCCCTGCAGTTGGGTAGGCAGCGCGACAGCCCTCTCTTGGTGCAGAAAGGTTGCACGCCTTAAAACAGCACTTTTCGAGATGACCATTTGGAAGGAACATTTGGAGAACATTTGGGTTATGTCCTCTAACTGAATTTCCAAGCTGTTGGTAACGGGCTAAAGAAAACGCAGTCTGTACTGAATCCTAAGAAAGCAAGAGTGTAAGAGCCTTGAAGGTCATGTGTAAATATTGACATTTTAATTTTATTTAGCATACCAAAGTGGAGCCCTCCAGTTGCTTATCTTGCCGTAAAAGCCCACCCATCTGCACTGCCCGGCAGACTGTCGGGGCAGATGTGATCTGAGCGGCGTGGGCGCTCCTCCCTGCCTTTGTTAACAAGGCTGAGTTTTGTTTGTGCAAAATCTGAGTCGGAGGGGTGTTCCTCCCCTCTCATCTCCACCGATGCACCTGATTAGATAACAGAAATCTGTGGGCTGAATGTTCATGTAGTGACAGGAAAGCCAAGAGGCAAACGCACTCAGGGAAAACAACCTCCTGCTCTCTCACAGAGTCAAGCCAGGGGTCCAAAACCAAAGTTACTCGAGGAACCAATAACTGGCTAATTTGGCCAGAACACCCTCTTGTGTGTCCTCAGAAGCAGCACGAGGAATAAACGCCAACATGTCCGCAGGCTTTGTATCCTTCTCACAATCCAGGGCTCCACCTGCAGAGCTTAACTTAAACAGGGCCGAATTCTGAAGGTGAGGTGCAAGTGACAGCTTGGTCTTCCCGCCAACAACAGCGGTTAGGGCTCCCCACACACTTAGCAAGCTCGCCAGGATGCTTGAGTGTCAGCCGACGATGGCATTGCTTTCCTAGGCCAGAGCCGAGAGCCCTGCTTATGTAGAACAGCCTGGAAGTTTGATAAGAAGACTGAGGCTCCCGTCTCCCTACAGCGAGGTCACTAGAATCATTTTCCTCCTGAGACACGGTGCATGGAAATGCAGGTCCAGCAGATACAAGGAGCCAGTGAGTGAAACGTGGAGGAACCAGGGCCACCTCAAGTGGTCTTTGGCCTCAAAGGTTTTTTCTAAGTGAAAAGAAGAAAATTGAACGCGGGAACAAAATGATCTTTGGATGCTTCCTAACTCAAGCTCCGACTTACTCAAAAAGGGGGACATGATACTAAAGACCAGCGCTATCTTCCGCCCTCTGCATTTGAGCTTTGAAGGATGCTCCTCAAACACCCCTGATCCCGGGCTTCCCTGGTGGCGCAGCGGTTGAGAATCCGCCTGCCGATGCGGGGGACGCCGGTTCGGGCCCTGGTCTGGGAAGATCCCACATGCCGCGGAGCGACTAGGCCCGTGAGCCACAACTACTGAGCCTGCGCGTCTGGAGCCTGTGCTCCGCAACAAGAGAGGCCGCGATAGTGAGAGGCCCGCGCACCGCGATGAAGAGTGGCCCCCGCTCGCCGCAACTAGAGAAAGCCCTCGCGCAGAAACGAAGACCCAACACAGCCATAAAAAAAAAAAAAAAAAAAAAAAAAAAATTCCTGATCTAGCCTCTGTGCCCAAATCAATGTCATGATTTACAATTCACACTGTAGTTGAAATATTAACCGTCCTTCCTTACTCTAGCCTTGTTAAGTCCTGGCCAGCACAGCTACTGAAATAGTGCAATATATTAAAGCACTCTCAAAGATATGTTGTTTGTTTTGTTTTGTTTTTAAGCAGTACTGAGTGGGCGGAGTCAGTCCCATTCAAAATTCCCAAGGGGGCAAAATGTGTGTCACTTGGCCCCTCCCTCCTTTGTCTGTGCTTTCCCCTCACCTACTTAGCAAACCTTCCTTTCATTCCCACTGATGAACTTCCAAGTTCCTTCTAGCTCAACTAGTTCCTTTCAGTCACTGGAAAACAAAGCTAATAACTACCTTAATGTATTTGCCTGTATAAGGTAATTTTTTGTTTTGCACAAACCAATAGAATTTTCATTTTAAGGGAAGCAAAGAAAGCCAAAGGAATGACTCTTTGGAGGTAGAATGTCAGAGACATGACGCTTGGATAAAATATAACTTGGGGCAGAGTAGTATACTCTCAGCATCCCTAAAGTGGAGGAACCAGTCAAGTCAGTACCCATCAGGCAGACCTGGTAAATTTCAAGACGCAGACTACCCACCACATTCCCACTGTGATGTTTTAAGCATAGTGTATAGTAAGCTCTACCTACCTACTCAGAACTTAATACTAATTAGTTCTAATTAATCTTATACCTGATTCCTAAATAACTGAACTAAATTAACAGAGTCTAGTTATTCCGGTTATTCTCAAGGCCCTATGGAACAGTGGTTTTAAAAATTCCAGAAATGGATAAAGAAGGCATTGGAGTTTCTCTGAAACATCTAAGTTAGAGTAGCACAATTCATTGTTTTTATACAGAATTTGATTACCTGGTTAGCCCTGATTTGTTTCAGTCTAAAACCTATGATGCTTTCTTTTCAGTTTGGTCTCCTCCACATACTTGAACCTGTAGAGGTGGGAGGGGAGACAAAGAAGACTTGTTTTATTTGAGCTTGTGAAAATAATGGCTCTTATCAAGTTCAATGTCATAAGTTTTCCTCCACAAGAAGGAACAGTATACTTCCTGGTGAGCGATAGTTCTTTATTACATAGAAATGGTTCCTAATTCTCAGCAGATAGAGCACTTGAGGAAGCAGGGGTATTCGCCTAAGTCACAAAGAATAATCTGATGGTCAGTATGATTGACTGTTGTAAGCTTTCATAGCTTGTTTCACACTGAGATCCTGAAATATGGGAAAAGAACACTGCCGGCTGGCCAAGGGAAGCCATTGCTGGGAAAAGGAGCAGAAACATCCCAAAAGGCTACCAGGATTACCACCATTGTCAACATTATTATGAAAAGTAATAAGGTAATAAGAATAGGAAATTTAGGCTATGTTTACTGGATTCATAAAATACTCCCCTCAAAAGGGGGAAATTTTTAATTTTTCATGAAGTTTGAAATCTACAATGGTCTGGCATCATTTCCAAGCATATAGAAGAAATTCATTTTTATTTTCATCTGAATTAGTGTATCTCAAACAGTGGGCACATCAGAAGCACCTGGGAATTATGTGGGGTTTGGGGTTTTTGTTTATTTATTTGCTTGTTTGTTTGTCTTCATAATGTATTTCAGTACCCCACCATAAATCTACACTGAAATTGAATTTCATAATCTGTGTCAAAGAAATGTATACTTAGAAAGATTCCCCAAGTAACTTCTGAGACTGACCCCCTAATTCAACAACACTAATATTAACACTTTAACCTTACCTTTGAATGCTGTGATGACCAATTTTCAGATTTAAAACCCACACCTTCTTAATTTGGTGCATGCGGACAAGGAAAGGAGAGAGTGTTTAAGCACTAAAGACAATGTTGACAAAAGTGAACACAAGGTTAAGGAATTTAGAACCCAGTATAAAAGGAGCAAAGAACTCTTTCTTCCCTTGTCTTCTTTCACTGTGCTCTCTCGATTTTTCTCTCAGTATGGCTCCCAGGCCCTCTCTCAGTACTTACTCTGTAAGGCTTTTATCCCATGGCCCTTTTACCCTCTCCCCCTGCACATTTGCTTAGTTTATCTCCCCTATCTCCTTGACTCCAGCCCCATATATATTTGATTCATGTATTAGTCTGCTCAGGCTGCCATAACAAGGTACCACAAACTGGGTGGCTTAAACAACAGACATTTATATTCTCACAGTTCTGGAGGCTAGAAGTCTGAGACAAGATGTTGTCAGGGTTGGTTTCTTCTGGGGCCTGTCTCCTTGGCTTGTAGACGGCCATCTTCTCCCTGGGCCTTCACATGGTCTTCTTTCTGTGTGTCTCTGTGTCTTAATTTCTTCTTATTATTAAGACACCAGCCATATTGGAATAGGGCTTACCCCAATAACCTCATTTTAATTTATTGCCTCTTTCAAGACACTATCTACAAACACAATCACATTCTGAAGTTAGGGGTTAGGACTTAAACACGTGAACTTTGGGGACATAGAATTCAGCCCATAACAGCTCTGAATCATCTCACTTTAGACCTACATGATGACTGGCTCGTGTGTTTGAAAATCTCTCACATGAAAACAAGGGACAAGACCTCCGTATTGCTTAAGAGATCAAAACAAGGACCAACGTGTGGAAGATAAAGGTTGAAAGTCTCAGCCCAACATAATGAAAGAATTATGTGACAATGAAAGGAATCTAGTTATTAGGGGCTGCAGCCCCTGACAGTGTGTCCCCACCACCAGAAGGGCATGGCAGAGACTGGATGGACCCCTATTGCTCAGGAAAATCTAGCAGGAGCCTATAAGGTCCCTTTTCCTTCTTTAATTTGATGACTTTAATGAGGAAAATGAGCTCACACAGATTAAATCAAGAGGATCAAAATAAAGCAGTAGAAAATCCAAAAAGCCTATGCCTAGATGTGTCTGTAAACATAACATAATCAGATATGAGGAGAAAGGTTTTTTGGAACTCTTAGATTCATGCTTTCCCTGGGGTAATATAACGCAAATAAGGTAAGAGTGTGAGCCCTTTCAAAATAGTGAGGCCTCAGGTAACGCGGGGAAGGCTAGAGCAACTCAGAAATGTCTTTCCCAAGAGAAAATGATCATTCAGCATGTGGATGTCCATGGCAATTTAAATGGAGATTTTCCCACAGAAATCACAAAGATCAGAACCCAGGTGATCTGACACAACAACTCTGCTCTAAGCATCAACTTACAAGATATGTGCACGAAAGCCATTCAGGAGGCCGTTGGGTGGCATGTGTCAGCAACAGCAGGCCAGTTGTTGGAAGACCCTGACTCCAGGACCCATTCTTCCATATATAAGTCCACTGACCTATGGTAAGGCCTTGTCTTCTTTGAACGTCAATTTCTTAATCTGTAAAATAGGAATAATATTACCGATCCTCACAGTAAGTTGTGAGAATTGATGTAATCATATAATTTATGAATTTAACTATGCAATTTAATTCGACTTAACTGTGAATTGTAGAAAATTATTCAAATATATGGTATTAATATTATTGCTTTTCTTCTTGCCCAAGGTCACTGCCTATACTGTGTGCTATAAATGCAAGTCATCTTCCTCTTAGATGGAACATGAAAGGTTTCTAGGGACACTCTTTGACAGCACAACTCATTCGGAAAGATGCAGACTTCCTAGACGCAGTGGAGAAAATAATCCAGGAGAGGCATTCCTATCCCAAGAGACTATAAGGAGATAATCAAAACCAAAAGCTCAAGAATGTGCAAAAATGAAGAAATTCCATACATCAGACAGGCAAGTGATCGTGAGATTCTTTTCATAGATGATAAATCCAAACTTTACTCCCCATTAAGTTCTATCTGAGATGCTTATTAAAAATGCAGGGACTTCCCTGGCAGTCCAGTAGTTAAGACTCCACAATTCCACTGCAGGAGGCGCGGGTTCAATCCCTGGTCGGGGAACTGAGATCCCACATGCCGCGTGGCGTGGCTAGAAAAACAAACAAGCAAACAAACAAACAAATATGCAGACTCTCCCTTCCTGGAAATCCTCCCCACTACCATCACCCCTGATATTCTAGTTCAGTAGGGCAACACTTTGATAAACACTTTCCTGGAGAGTGAATTCAGACTCTCCAAAAAAAACATCTCATGCTTCTTCCAACACTATGGAGGCTTTGCAGTATTTACCAAACCTGGGTTCCATGCGCAGTATCTAGGGGTGACCTGGGGTTTCCTTAGCATCTCTCTCCAGTATCTCCATCTGCCCACCTCCAAAATTTGTCAAAATAAGCATTCAAGCTAAGTAAAGATTTTGTGCTTGCTGGGCAAAGCAGCCTCAAGACAAGGCCCCTAATCCTTCTCTCCTTCCAGATTGCCACCTTAAACCCCTGTATCTAGAAATTTTGGGCTTGCCATCTGCCCAGAAAGATGAGAGCTACTTGTGTGACAGTGTCAAGTCCCTGCTGAGCTGTGTGAGGCTGGCATATGTAGAGCTGTCTTGGCTTATCAGGGGCTCCTCCTGGCACATGTAGCTCAGATGGAATGAAGGGCCTGGGAAGACTCACCCATCTTACCCAACCCACCACCCACTTCCACCAGTTTACACAAGAATAAGTGAAACAGCCAAAAACCAACTCTGAAATATATCTCTAAAGACCCTGAAGCCCTGAGTAAGAAACTGAGACATTTATGGGAACCTTCGGAATTTTGGAATTCTGTTCTTACACCCTGCTAATCACTGTCACTGAGAAGTAGCAGGACCAGTTTTTGCCGGTCATTATCACCTGCCCTTGACATGACCGACTCACCTGCTGCTTCTCCAGATCATGCCCAGTCGATTCTGTAGCCATGGCCACATGCAGCCTCTGGGTTCTCCCCTGACAGCCTGACCCACCTAAATCCAGGAAAATGCTTGAATCAGTGAGGGATAACTAATAGCAGGTGACACTTTAAGACAAACCCTTGTATCCTACACTATTTCTCTCTTTGCTAAGAAGTATATTTGCAATCTGATCAGTAGAGTATATGTAGCACTCTCTTTTATAATATATTTGTAGAAATCAATACAGTGTAACCAAATTGGTGTCAATAGGTTAGATTCCTTATTTATCATTACTGAGACTTTTCATTTCTTCATTGAAAAACTATTGGTTTACATCATGTCATTTGACTTCTGGTTCAAGTGCTTTCAAAGAAACTGATTTTTTTAAATGCATCCTTGAAAGCCTGACAGTCTGACAGTTGAAAAATCTAAGTCAGGACAGCATGGCAGACTAAAGATGGGTAAGATGCGAAAGTAAGAGGATAACTAAGGGCAATATTAAGTATACAAATATATGTTTATCAACAAGAGCCAGAAGAGCAAATGGAGCAGCCAGTAATAAAAAATAGGCAAGCACATTTTGATTTAAATTTTTAAAAGTACCCAGTATCCCAATACCTTTCCCATTGAAAGAAAAAAATGTAGCCATTATTCAAAGGGAAAATGTGTGTGTGCGCGTGTGTGTGTGTGTGTGTGTGTATGTGGTACATTAAGACGAGTTCCACTTCAATTTCTGAGCCTCGTAAGTCATCATCCTCATCATCTTTCCATTTGTGCAAGGTTTCACAGTCTACAATGAACTTTCACAAATACTACCTATTCATCCAACCAACATTTATTGAGTTCCTCCTCTCTTTCAGTGTGTTGGACACTGGAAGTAAAAATATAAAAAGTTAATACTTACCTTTGAGAAGTCCATAGAAGCAATCTCCTATCCTAAACAAATTTAAGGAAGGGAAAGTCTTTGCAAAGATCAGAATGGGACAATGATTTTTTAACATGCAATTTTCCCCCTAGAATTCCAAAATCCTAGTAATGACAAAGGAGAAAAAATGATCACCAATTTCCCCATATTTTGAGAAAGGCATTTCACTACTTCTCACTCATTGGACTCTTGTTACTAATCATTTGAGAGTTTCATAGAGTGTAAGGGGGCATGCCTCCTAAGCCCAAAAGCCTAAAAGTTTTAAGGGATGCCCTTAGACCTATAGACCTCTTCTCTATTTGCCATATCCTGGACTAAAAGGGGGTAGTATCCTTTCTCCTTAATTGTAATAGGTTAGGCATTAGGTTTACAAATAAACCTTGAGTATATCAATTTAAAAATCAATTAAGGATCACCTATGATGTGTCATGCACTGTGTTAGGAATTACAAGAGAAAAGTAAAAGCATGTCCCTGACCACAGGGAGCTCAGGAGGGGAGAAATACATATAAAAAGCTAAGTAAATATAAAGCAAATGCTCCACAATCAAGGTAAAGGCAGTACCTGAGGGTAGACTTTTTCACCTAGCTAATCTTTTCAACTCTTTCACTAACGTCCTTGACATTTTATGCTGGCAGGGAGGAGCATCTGAAACAGATAGCTGTCATGTTTTAGGCACTATGTTCTGCTGTTATTTAAATTCTTCAAAATGTTAGAATGGGTTATGAAAATATGTCCTCTGAGCCCTTTAGAAAACAAGCCAGACTAATTTCACTTAGAAAAGAAATCACATCAGATTAATAGTCTTATTTTGATGAGAATATTGAATTAGCTACTAGATAGATCTAGTGAATCTTGACTTGAACAAGAATTCTGAGAGGGTCTCAAGAGTTCCTGCTGGTCATGTTGAAAAATAATTGGTACCAAATGATACCACAATAAGATGAATTCATAATGATTAAACTACAGTGCCCAAATGGTGCTGGTCAGCCTTGCGGAGAGTTTCTAAAGACATTCCTTAGGCCTGTGCCCTTAGCCCTGTTTTAGCAACATGTTACACAACAATTTGCACAAAGATGTAAAAAGTATGCTCTACTGAAACTCCAGTGAATTTTAAAATCTCAGAATATGGCAAAAAACTGGCACTGAGCCTGGTCCATGAAAAATATATTTTTGAAAGTTTCTATAATGGATGAATGAATAAACAAATGGATTGCATAGATTTGAAAGAGGAACTAACATTTAATAGATCACATGTAATGAGATAAATGTTAGGTCCTGCACCAGGGTCTAAAACTACCAAAGTACAAGAGAAGGAGAGAGTTTTCTGAGCAGTTTGATTGGAGTAGCCATCTCCTCCCCCCACAAAAAAGATAAAACATAAACAAAAACATTTAATACTCTAATTGGTTGTATCAATAGAAGTATAGAACCTAGAATGAAGGAGGTGATAGTCTACTTTGTACTACCAGCCCATACGGAGCATTTTGTTCAATTATGAATGCTACACACTGAAATAACTTAAGGAAAAATTGAATGGTGAGTAGGCTAAATATCATGTCATATGAGAAATAATTTATTATATTATGTGGGATTATCATCATAGTCATAAAAAGAACTAAGTGACAAGTGCTTTACATGCATTTTCTCATTAGGTCCTCGCAACATTTTGCCTGCGAAGCAAGTACTATTATTATCCCATTTAACAAATAAGAAAATAAAGGCTGAGAGAGGCCAGGCAATTTGCCCAAAGTCAGAGAGGTGATAGGCAAAGGCAGCTTTGAACCTCAACAAGGCTTCTCTGATTCTAGAGTCTACACACTTAAGAAAAGGAGACAAATATTGGAAAGACTATGATGTGGACACAGAATTGGAGCCTATTCATACTGGCTTCAAGAAAGAGCACTGGAACAAAAGAATGGAAGCTACTGGAAAAACTGGCTCATTATATGAAAAAATTTATAATAGTTCTTCTAGGTGTCTCACCCAGATCCCCTCCCATGCTTTTCCACACCATTTCAGATCAAATTGACCATTTCCTTGAATGAGGGCAATTATATTAATTGCAAACAGTTTTCTGTTTTCTGTCTATAAGAACTCACAGTTCAGATTTTTAAGGTGGTAGGTTACTGTTGGTCACATTTCTAAGTCTATCTATATTTCTGTTCCTATTAACTACTGCACAGATCTGAGCAATGCGAGGATCAAAGATGTGTAGTTTTGACTTTATAAAATATGCTAGCTATAGCTGCCCTTGAAAGCCAGGAATTGTGCCTTCCCTCGGTGCCACCTTGAAGCCACCGTGGGAGATGTACAGGTCACCCCAGGTTTCAAAAAGAAGCAGTCCATTTCCAAGTTGCAATCTACTTGAAATAATCTCCCCAATTACATGGAAGTAATTTACTCCATATTTACTTTCTGCTTTGGACTATCAAATATCTCTTCCTCTCACCCCCAGGGGCAGCAGCTGGGATTAAAACTTCCACTACCCTCCGGACTGGGGCTTTATTATTTAACTCTTTCGTGCCCACTTAGGAGTGGACAAGGTTTGCACCAGATGATGACTAAAGTTCCCTTTAGCCTAAGACATATTATTGCAATATTAACCTTATTTATTTTAGATCCAACCTATTTCCAAAGCTGTTTATTGTTTTTAGTACAAATTCTTTCTCCAGCACGAAGGCTGACCAACATAAAGCTAAGCAGTTGAAAAGTAAAACATTTAATCAAGTAACAAATCCACCCGTGCAATACCAAACAGACAAACGTATGTATTGTTTGCTACAAGGTCAGGAAGAGCTCAAGGGGTGCTAAGCCCAGTGGCACCTCTCAGCGGGGTAAAGTTTCACTTTCCACCCTACCAACTGAGGCCGCCAAAGCTCAGAGGAGGGAGCATTTTTATTTCTAATAATTCTCTGTCCTGGGTGTAGCCCTCCAAATCTCTGGGCTTCCCCCTGTTCTGTCTCCTATGGAGAGGAAGAAAAAGCCTTTTCAAATCAATCTTGGCCTCTCAAAACCCAGAACCGTGGGTGAGCGTGACTCTTTGTTTTTAATAGTAGGCTTTATTTCTTAGAGCTATTTTAGGTTTACGGAAAAACTGAGCAGAAAGTACAGACAGTTCCCATCTACCCCTCCCCTACCCCACCCCCATCTCCACAGTTTCCCCCATATGACACCTGGCCTTGAGCATGACTTTTCAGTAGAGTGGTCCAGGTTTGCGGTTCTGAAGTTCCCCGACCTTAAGGTGGCGAAGAATGTGGTCAGACCCATCCCTGTTCCCAAAAGAACTCACTCACTCCGGTGGCTTCCATCAGCTGCTGGGACCAACCATCCCATCCTGAGCTGAGCTCTTCAACAACATGAACCTGGCCCAGAGGCTGCTGCCCCTAAAAACAAGCCAGACAGGAAGCAGGAGGCAGGAATGGGCTCTGGGAAGAGCCTGAGGACAGCAAGTTTCAACAGAGTATTTTGAAGAGACCGTTGGCAACATTATCTTATTAAATTACAGAGAGATCAACCTTACTTGGAGAAACTCTTCATGAAAAACAATTAGGCAGCCATCATGGTGCTGTTATCAGTGAGAGTTGCCCCCGCAAATCTCTTTGGCCAGGGCTACTGTGCTAGGATGAACTTCTCCCTGTGCCTGGCCCTCTTTCTGCACTAGCTTTTAATGGCTAATGAATTAAACTTTCCAAGGAGATAAGAATAATGTTGTTTTGTTTGCACACAGGCTGCATGACTAACAAGGACCATGTAAATAAACCCATTCCGAGCTTTATCTGCTTTATCTGCGGGTGGACGCACAGTGCCTGTGTTCTAGTGAAGCCTGGGATGGCTTCCACACAAGATTAAGCGGTTATTGTGGAAGCCAAGGCTTGCACACTGTTAAAAGCCCGAGCTAATACGTTCACTTAAGACGTTATGCCTAATTATGCTATTTGGCAGTATGGAAACCTGTTCCCCGAATCTTAAACCATCCTGATGGTTTGGGTGTGGGTCTGAGCCCTGTAAACATGCCAGGACGACTCTGTAGGATTTGGAGCCAACTATACTCCATGATGGTTATGAAAATGGGCAAAATCTAGTCCTTGTGCATTCTGTGCCCCCAGGATGGTACGCATTTCTTCTTGGTCCTGTAGCTATCGTAACAAAAAAGTGTGAGGGGAACTGTTTGTACTTTTATTTTTGGAAACTTACTGCAATCTCTGCAGGCATCTCTTATGAAATACAGAGTTCTCTGTCCACCAAGTTGTTTGGGAGTGCTGGTGGGGATGGAGTTCTTTATTTATGGGTTTGTTTCAAGTTCAAAGAAGGGCTGCCCTGGGGGATGTAAAGTACAGCATGCTGACTATAGGTCATAATACTCTATTGAATATTTGAAAGTTGCTTTCAAATAGAGTAGATCTTAAAACTTATCAGAAGAAAAAAAAATGTTTATAACCAAGTATGGTGACAGACATTAACTACACTTATTGTGGTGATCATTTCACAGTATATACAAATGTCAAATCATTATGTTGTATACCTGAAACTAATATAATATTATATGTCAATTATCCCTCAAAAAAGAGAGAAAGGAATGCCTTCATGGCTAGGAGAAAAAACTGATGTCTCAAGTTCTGAGTCATGGTTTGTGCTTAGCTCCTGATGTCAGTAGAGTGAAGTGTCATGTGGTTTGTGTTCCTTGCCTGTAAGCAGGTGTGGTGTGGTGTGATACCAACCCGAACCATTGTTTTGGCTGCGTGTTGAATGCACAGAATCCTCTGGTGATGTACGAACATCGTGTGTGTGTGTGTGTGTGTGTGTGTACCTTCCTCTGCCCCAACCCCACTGTTGCAGGGGAAGCAGGTGCAGGGTGCAGTCAACCGGGGTAGGAATCTGATGCACTGAGAGCCAGTCAGAATGTCTGCGTATCACTAACCATCAGTTCAAGAGGCTTCAAAAATGAATTTAATTCGATTAATCAGAGATTGAAATCACACATCAAGGCCTTAGGAGATCTCATGGTGAACTAAATCAAGTGGATCGTTTCATTCCTCAAATCCTGCCTGAGGCTCCCAGGCAGAAACCATCATCTCTGGGAGTTTATGAGGCAATCATTCCCCCCCCAGACATATCTGGACTGTGCCTCCAACAGGTAGAAGCTTGAATCTATGCAGCTATCCTCATCCATACTCCCAGCCTCTCTTCATAGATATTTCCAAATACCTAAAATCACCCTAAAAAAAACGGAGTTATGTGTTTATTTTTAAAATCTGCAACTTGTCTAAAAGTAGCCCATAATTCCCTAAAACAAGATCCTTTCCCTGCATCCAACATTCCTCCCTGTAGGATTCCTGCCTTCCCTTCTCTCTTACGTCAGCCTTCTGACCAAAGCCCGTTGTTGATCACTGCTCTCTGACTTCTCATTCTTCCTTTTCCACATTCTCAATTTTACTGCTCCAGGCTCTGATTACCTCAGTTTTCCTTGTTTCTCACCATTCTAATCCATTTGTAAGTACTGTGCTTATCTTGTTAACCTACTCAAGCAAGACCTTCCTTACTGTCATTTCTGGTCCAAACTTTTTCTTGCCTCTGTGTCAGTCTGGCTTTAGTCTTTACCCCCTATTATTCAACCTTTCACCAGCAACCATTGTTCCATCCATCCATTTCACAAGTATTTATTGAACACCTGTGGGGACCCTGCACTGCTTGAAGCATTGGGAACAAGAAGATGAATAGGATCAGTCTCTATTCTCAAGGAGCTCACTTGGAAAGGTGGACATGTATGCAGTGCATGCGGTTAATTGCCTCAGTGTGGTACAAGCAATAAAGAGGAGCCCAGGATACTCTGGAGGTCCAGAGAGGGAGGGGAAGGCAATCAGATGGTCATCTCCTCCTCCCCCTCCAGGCTCGTGTCCCCTCTGCAACACTAACACCAGGCCTTGGCTCACATCACCCACACCTCGTACCTGAAGTGCCCTTTCTATCCAAATCTTGGCTGCATTACAAGATTATAGTCCCTCGGATTCCAGTAACCATTACCAGACCATACTTACCTCCACCTTGGTGAACTTTTAGACTTGCCATTCATAGGACCCAATTTAGGAATTGTTTTATTTGTGTTGCTTTGCCTTCTCAACTCAAGTTTGACCTCTAATTGGAGGGTCTATAATTGTGTCTCCACACATCTCTTGTCTTCTTCACAGTGTGCTGCCAGGAACACAGTAAACACTCAATTAAAAAGACATCTGATGGATTATTGATACTTAGATTTTCCTAACCATTCCCCCCCCCCCTGCTTTCATAACAGGAGTAACATCACATCTACACATAGTAGGCACTTAATAAAAGGAAGACAGTGTGAGATATAGTAAAGAACAAAGGCTTTGAAGTCAAACAGATCCAAGTTCAAATCCCAATTCAACTACTCTGTTTGATCTTGAGCTAGCTTAAACTTTCTGAGCCTCAGGTTCCTAAATTGCAAAATGAGGACTAATAATACATACTTTGTTTCTGTTTCAGGGATGATTAAATGAGTCTGTGTAAGTAAAATGCCTGGCACAGTGCTTGGCACATAGTAAGCAACCAAAACATGTTAGATCCTGTCCTTCCCACTATTCTTCCTCCTCTCTCCATCCCCACTCTTTCACACCAGGCAAAATTTGGCAAAAACCAACAGAGACGTTTAAAACTTCTCCTCCTGTGTGCTTTTGGTTGCAGAACAGAGCTATAAACTTTTCTCAAGCATCCACCTAACCCCTGGTGAGTACCTACATTGTGTTCATCACACCCAGCTTGTCACAGGGAAAATGTTGGTTTATGTATTTTTTTTTTACTGTTGTTATGTGGACATAAATGTAACAAGAATTCTGTGATCTTTGGGTCCTACAGCTCTCAAAAACATGTGATGCTCTACATCTTTGAATGCCCTTCATTTGGTCCACTGGAATGTGAGATCCAGGGAAATCCCTGTACATTCTTCTGCCCACAGAAAGGGTTAAACATTCCCACTACAAAAGGACTTAGTGTTCTAACTGTAAATGTCATGGGAACATGGCCTGGAAAAGCTGAAGGCCATTGCATTATACAATTACCTATTTACTGGAGACAGTATATTTAATAACTAATCATCTAATCTAATAATACTGAAGAATATCAGACTGAAAGGTCAAGTGTTTAAGATTAGGAAGAAAGCAGCCTTAAAAGTACATTTGAAAGAGCCTCACAGATCAACAAGTCAGCCTTAGATTCTGCCACACTACTGCTGCTCCCAGGCCTTTAGGGGACTCAGAAATGTCACTATCTTTCAAACTCAGAATATTTATTACAGCCTCTACTCATAGGGGTTTTATCGCATGAGGTCTCTTAGTTAGCAGTTGAAGATGATTATTTCATCTTGTGTAATGGCATATTAGCTCTATGAAGAAAAATGTTATACTAGGAGGTTTTCAATGTACTCTTAATGAGGACTTTTGCCCCAAATGTTATTTTTCCCTTAGGACTTCCTTGTGACACGTTCTGTTTGCTTCCATTTATGGTTCCCTCTTCTGGACATCTTTCTCAGAGACCTAAGTGGTCATCATTTCCAGAGATTTTCATGGTACAAACTCTTCATTTTGTAAGATCTTAAAAGCCTCATATGGAAAAATCACCCTTTATTCCTCACATTTAAAAGCTTGAATAGACACCTTCCCCATTCTTTAATAAAGGAAAAGTTTTGTCACAGTTCAGATTCCATAGATGAATCCCTTGAAGAACCACCATCTGGTTCTGATGATGCAAACTTGGCCAGCAAGACATTTATTTTTATTCTAGATATTTGAGTCCTTTTCCTTGATGTTTTCATAAGTTGCTCTCACTCCAGTCCCCTGTTGTCTTCAAATCTTGGTACTTTGCTTACAATTTCTCAGAGTAGAACATCTTTGGAGAAAGATCTAGATATCCACTCTTCTTCCAGGACAAAAACAAAAATATAAAAACCCTGTAACTGTCAGGATAGAATGGGTTATGTGGAGATAGCAAATTAGCCCTGAAATCCCAGTGAGTTATCAAGACAAAGGTTTATTTATTTTTTTTGTTCCAGTTCATATTCATCACAAGTTAGTGAGAAGCTCTGCTCATACAGTTACTCAGGGACCAGATTGAAGGATATTAAACCAGCTGGTCACGTCTCCACAGCAGAAGGAAGAAGAGACAAGGGGTATCTCATCGGCACCCTTCTTTGCCTTGACTCAGAACTGACATCATCCCACTTCAGTTTACAATCCATTAGCTAGAACTTGTCACAGGTTCCCCTAAGTTCCAGGAAATGTGGTCTTCTCTGTGTGCAAAAATAAGAGGAGAACCAGATATTGGTGAAACCAGAAATGTCTAACACAAGAACACACACACACACACACACACATCACCACTGTCTACACTGAGAGTTTATGCCTCAAGAAGAGTGAAGCCAACAAAACAGGCTGAACACAAAGAAATCTCTAAGCCTGGACACCCAGTGAATCCAGAATAACCAAAACAGAATTAAAATACTTACTGTGTGCTTTGATCAAGATGAATCCAAATTCCTGTTCTGCTTTTAGTTCCTTGATTTTTTTCAATACTTTGTTGTAAGATTTTTTTTTTTTGTTAAAGTTTTACATTGTAGGTAATAAAACAATTTCCAAGGAGAAAGATTGATGCTCACTAGTTTAAAAGTGTGAGGTCAATTACCACTTGGTTCATATCAAATTCCCTAGCAAATCCCAAGTTCCTGAGTGGGAGTTTGGGCTCTTTATTTATTTCCATCAGTTCCTATGGCTTGCTTCTCTTTGTTCAAAAGACAAATTCATACCCAAAATAGTGCCTGGCACAGTGCCCGACATACAGTGGTTGCTTAGTATATGTAACAATGCTTAGGAATAACAAATGAACAAGTGTGAAATTAGAAGCCTCTATACCAAGAGTATTTATACAAATTTCTAGACTTATACTCAATGTCACAACAATAAAATTCATAATCAGTGTGTCTTACCTATTGTATACGATAAGTAATGTCAAGGGCAGTACTGATTGCAGTAAAAGGATAATTAGGAAAAGGACAGAGACTTTTCTGTTTTCCTCCAATTTTGAATCTGTCTTCCCCCATTCTCTTCCCCATTTGCACAGATTCTTAAGATATAGTTTTCATTTATCAAGGAGGCAATATCACTCCAGCCTCACACCAGGGGAAGCAATTGTGCTGTCTTCAGTGTCCGCCTGAAGGGGAGAAGCCACCAATCTTTCTTGGAAATAAGGTGCTGTGGAAAATAATTGTGTAATTCTTCTCTCAGTAGAAGACAATGCTGGCCAGGATTATGCAACAAGATTCTTTTCTATTGGAAGAGCCTGACTTATAACTCAGCCATTTTCTGCTACTTATATAAGAACAAAGTCATGTCAAAAGAAGCCAGTATGAGTTTGCATGTTCTTCATTTCAATTGGACTTTTCTTTGGGCATAAAAATAAATAATACATAGCATGCAGTGAGTTTTGCTTCCTGTCAGAGAGTGTGCTAGTGTTACCAAACCAAACTTGGGTCCACTCACCTGTCACACAGCTAAGCCAATCTACTGACACTGCGTTGTGGTGAAGGAAAGTACAGCATTTATTTGCAAGGCACAAAGCAAGGAGAACAGGCAGCTCATGCTCAAAAGACCCAAACTCCCCAGTGGCTTTCAGGGAAGGATTTTTAAAGGCAAATTTGGGGGTGAGGGTTGCAAGGTACATGACTTTCTTCTGATCATTTGGCAGTGAGGTGACAGGGTGTTTTGGGTGTTTCGGGAAACTTAATCATCAACTTCCTGGTTCCAACCAGTCTAGGGTCTACATGCTTGTGCTCAGCATGTAGTCACCATCTTCCACCTGGGTGGGGGTTTCGCTTCTGTGGAAAGGTATGCATCAGATCGTTATGATGAGGAAAGATATGAATCAGATCGTTATGATGCGGAAAGATATGCATCAGATTGTTGTGTATATCCCTTGAGGAGGAAATAGGGCTCTATTTTATTGCTGAACTATTGTTCAACCCATCTTGTTTAACTGCTTTTCCTTTGTTTCAGCATTCTCTCACTTCCCTAATTAGTAACTGCTTGAGTGTTCTCTTTGGAACTCAGGGAAAGCCTAGGAGACTAAACCTTTTCAACAAACAAAGAATGGGGGCTATGGAGGGGCTTTTGAATCTGGGAGGGCCCTGAAGTTTCCTGCTTGGTTCAGTCCCCTCTTTTCTTTGATACTCCTCAACACTGAGGGAAACAGAGGAGGGACAGGAAAGGGGATAAAGTTTTGGATAGAGAGGATAATCATAATCCCGGCAGGGAAACGTGGTTTTAGGGGGACTCAGCTTCACTAAGCATGTTACATTTATTATGCTTTTCCAAAAAAGTGGGGTCATGTACCCCACAAGTTGTGCAGGACAAGAAGAAAATATTAAAATATTTATTTCTGTTTATTTTGTAATTTCATTATTTAATTTCCAATTTTGTGTATTTTATAATTTACATAATATATAGTACAATGGTACCTGTATAAAAAAGAAATATATACTCACACATATATATGTTGAAAATACATGAATGGCCATTTGCTCAGTTTTTTTGTTTGTTTTTTTGTTTGTTTTTAACTGACAAGATAGGATGATGATAATGATGATTCTGTTTACAAAAGAGGAAACCAAGGCTGAAAGACATAAAAATGACTTGTCCAAAATGTCAAAGATGGTAAATGGCAGAGCTGGAACCAGTGTCTGATTCCAAAGTCTATGTAGTCTGGCATGATCATTAAAGGAATTCCTGGTGTTCAAACACTGGTGCTTGCAAACCAGTCTCATTTGTGTCTGCAGAAATGCCAACCTCTGGGATAGAAGAAACTCCATACTTTGATCATCTTCCACAGTGAAGCAGAAGGAAAAGAAGACGAAAAGAAATTGAAGGAACCAAAGCCAGACAGACGCTAGGTAGTAAATGCAAAAGAATTCAAAGGAAGTAGAAATCAAAGGGAAATGTCACAACATTTGGTCCGACACCCTATTCCTCACCCATCCTCTTCATGTCCTTCTACGGAAATCAGATTCCTGGCATGGGCGATCCATTGTTTGAACATGCATTAATGGACACATCCAGATTCCTAGCACCAGGGAGCTGAGAGGCAATCAACAGGAACTGAGACACTTAGAGCTTCATCTTCTACGGATTGAGCACTGAGGGGTGTGTATCCCTATGTGGTCCCCAAAAGCTACACCCACGGTGGAAACATTTATGTTGTTCAAAATACTTGGAGCTATGTCAGTTTTTGTGGTTGTTATCTTCAATTTTCTTAACTAGTAATGAGGGATGCTCGTAAATGTTAAGCCGAAAAGCACTGGACTCTCTGTAGGGCATTCATTATAGAAGACTTTGAAGCTTAGGAGGAAGTTCGGAGCTTAAAGAAAAAAAAAAAATTTAAAACAACTCTATATTGTACACATTAAAAAAATAAGTGCAATGGAGTTCTTTATAGGTAACCAAGTTTCTCAGGCAGTGATAAAGATTTAATTTTTTTAAATCACTGTCAAACCCCTTTGCACATTATTTGCATAAGTTCTCAAACAATGGGACTGTTTTCATGTAAATTTCTTTTCAGGGAGACTCCTGCTTTCTGAAAGCAGTGTAACTGTAGCTGAGTTATATAAAGCAACATTTTATTGCCTCCTGCGGAAGATGCTTTGTACTAATGATCTGAAAACTGGTGTTTCGTGCTTGGTATTAGTCGATCGGTGGTTCAAAATGTGAAGAGAAAGAGGGGCCTTTATTTTTTAGTTAATTAGTTCTGACTAAGATGGTGGTGGGAGCGCTTCCCAGAACTTCCTGGATCCCTGGAATCCAGAAACCCACTACAAAACCTAAATGAAGCCGTTGACCCCATCACAGGAAAAAAAAAGAAAAGCGATTCACTAATACATGCCTGATTTCAATGAGAAATCATTCTGTGTTTCAGAAATCTGACTCTTTTCTCTAACTGCCCTTGTCACCTTGCTGGCTGAGAAAAGGGAGACCAAAAAGCAACATGAATATGTAAAAAGGTGAGTTTTGTTGGAACTACAGAAATAGAACTGAATGCCCCATAAGGAACAAAGCTGTCCCTCCTCTGAGACTTTACGATGAAAACAAAAATAGAAACAAAACAAAACAAAAAAAACCAACTTGCCCATTCTGGGGTTTTGAGCTCTGATATTTCTATCTGAAAATTACAGTAAATCAATTAAGCAAGCTTTTTCTTCACTCCCCGTCTCTTCCCTTATTTCTCAGGGACTCCTGAGTTCTCTAATTCCTGAACACTCCTAGGGCAGTTCAGCTTACTACGATAGAAGGTTCCGTGGTTGTTTTCTGAATTCCACATGAACTCCTCTCTACATTTGCAGAGAACATGGCTCCTTGATGGCGTCGAGTTTCCAAGAGAAAAGGCTCATCCCAGTTTAGATAACCCACAGTCCTCAACACACACTGCACAAAAAGGTCGGTCCTGATGGCAAAGTTCAGGATAGAACTTTGTCAACTAATTTAATCATTGACCATGAAATACCAGTTATCTTAATCTTATGTGCAGTCTTAAGTCGGCTGCATATTTTTGTGTAATTGAACACTGACCCTACCACGAAGAATTCAAGGATTTTGCTTTTTAGTTAATATTGTTAGAAATGAAATGTCTCAATTGAAAACAAAACAGTAACGTTATGAAGGCGCTGAGTTTTCTCCCCAACACTTAAAGTTCTACCTCTCCTGCAGCCTTTGGCTTAGTCTAGTGCCTTTCCACCCCACCACGACCCACAGAAGAACCACACGCCCCTTCCATCCCACCTTTTTTTTTTTTCTGGCACCTATTGAAGCATTCTGTGTCACAGGACTCCATTTGGACATTTAGGAAGGAGAATAGTGCTCTGGGGGAACTGGGCCACGGGAAGCAGTGACCCAGCGGGTCATCCCCCTAACACCTTCTGTTCCTGGGTCTTCCTTTCCTTTCTGGACACCTGACATGCTACTGGAGTGGCGAACACAACAAGGCCAAGATGTCTTCATTTTCTGCCAAAGCAAGGCCTCAACTACGGTGTGATGGAGACCCTGGATTTCCGAGGCCAACCGGTCAGAAGCATCCCCAGCTGCTGCAAGCGGGGTGGGAGCCGGAATCGAGGAGGCCTAGGAGGCTGGGACTGCTGCTCTGTGTGAGACTGCAGCAGAGGCCAGGGCCTGAGGAAACCCCAGCAGCAAGGGAAAAACAGATTGACTCTCAGTGACTCATTTAGCTCCTGGATTGGACAGATCTCTCCCCTGCTGGCAATTTGGCTCGGCATCAATAGTTCGGATACTAGGCTGAAGAGCTTAAAATAATTGGGGGAAAAAAATCTGCAAAACTGCCAGCCATCCAACTCTTTACTCTGTGCTGAAAGACACAGGACAAATGACATCTAGGTTATTAAATATGAAGTCACTGGATCTGCTGCCCATTTGGTCCAAAAAGCGGAAAACTGGATAAAACTCAAATTTATAATTCAGCGTAGATGGCCTGTTTGTCCTTGAGGCAATCCATGAATTTTGGCCGTGCAGGCATTGTGACATGTGGAAATAATGTGGGGCAGGGGGAATGGGGGAGGAACAATGTTTGATTTTGCCCCCGCTCCGCTTCCACCCCCTGGGGAAAAAAAAATGAAAATGTCAATAAAGAGCGTGAATGTGAAGAGAAACGGAATCAGAGCCCAGAGTTTAGTAGCTGGCAGTTTCAACTTTATATACTTTAGGCCGACAGGCGGCTGGATTTCCTGTACTTTATGTCCAATGTACGGAAACAGAAGCAAGAGGCTCAGCTGGTATCAGTAAAGGTCAGTTAAACTTATAGAGACATCCTTTGGAGCAAATCCCCAGTCTTGTATTTGCATATTTATGAACTAGAGATTATGACAGGCCATTCCACGTATTAGAGCAGTGCTGCTATAGTTAATAGTCTGTCAGCATTTCCATTATAAACCCCGTTTTTCAGGGTTTTAATATCTCAGCTGTTAGAAGTCACATCAGGCTGAGAAGTGGTCTTCAGCATCTCCAGGCCACAGCGGGGTGAGTGCTCCTGGTGGTGGTGATGGGGCTTGGAGCCCAGCAAAGGCACTTAAATCAAGCCAACGATTTTTACATTGGGCATTGGCAGTAAATACAAAATCAAGGATTCTGAGAAGGGTTGTTCAATTCTTCTCTTGTCCCACCACCTCATATCCCCAAATCATCTTTTCCTTGTCTTGGTATCCTTGTCTGCATCAGGGCTCTCACTCTCTATTTAGAGGGGAGACTGTGATTTTAGGGCAAAAATTCAACATTTTAACATGGCAAAGTAGTCTGCCCCCATTTCACTGGAACTGGAGGGACAACAGAGCCCCAGAGTCAAGCAAAGTTGCTGGAGACATCCATTCATTCATTCAGAATTGGCTCATGCCATCATGGAGACTGGCAAGTTCAAATTCTGCAGGATCAGCCAGCAGGCTGGAGACCCAGGGAGGAGTTGGTATTGCAGTTCAAGTCTGAAGGCCATCTCCTGGCAGAATTCTCTCTTTCTCAAGGGAGGTCAGTCTTTCTCTGAAGGCCTTCAACTGATTGGATGAGACCCACTCACACTATGGCACATAAAATTAACCATCACAGGGAGTAATCTGCTTTACTCAAAGTTTACTGTCATAAATGTTCATCTCATTTTAAAAATGCCTTCACAGCAACATCCAGACATATCTGACCAAGTATCTGGGTACGGTGGCCTAACCAAGTTGCCCCTAAAATTAACCATAACAGGCATGAACAACATCATATCTTAAGCATCTCCTATATATCAAGTCCTGGGTTTGACCCTGGCAATGCAAAATTAGTGACACAATCCTTGTCCTAGGGATCTTATGGTCCACCATCTCACTGCTACCAAGATTTCACAACAAAATTACAGGACCCAACAGAATCAACATCTGGTTCCATGCTTTGCTTTCTCTTTTCAATGACTCAGGACACACTCTGGTAGAAGCATATCGGTGGGCGTGATGTCAGATGCATTCTCAAGAGAAGGCACTGGTGTCTAGGGACTCCTTATCATCCAGGAAGACAGCTTGCTCTTTCCAAACCAAATTCTAGTCATTTTGACCTGATACGAAGCTGCCAAGTAACTCAGTGATATTCGAAGCTCCCTTGGGTTTTGAGGAGCTATTGGAATAAGAGGAAAGAGGAAGCAGGTTGCCTTCTCATTAAAAAGTCATCCATCCAAAAAAAATGCATCGTGACTCCTATTATACAGCTGCCTGACACATCTCAGGAGAAGCCCCACATCCTCACCTGGAGAGTCTCCTCGGGGCAGGTTGAAAATTCCCACTTTGCTTAGCAGAGCTTTCAGGATTCTCCCTCCACAGCATTACATACCAGACCCAAAACCCTTCGTCAGAAGACAATCTTCAGGACAGTCTGACCCTAGGCAAACCCATTTGTATAACCAGCTCTCCTTGTTAGCTCTGACTTTGAGAGCTGCCTTACATAACAGAAGCAATTCACCTTGCCCTCTCCCCTATGTCTCTTTTTGGGGTCAGTGGCCTTTATTTTCTTTACTTAAGATGTATCACACTCCTGGACACACAGAATAGGGTTTTGAAGTCATGAGGCAGAGAATGTCACCACTATATCACTCAATTTTACTGTAAGAAAAACTTTAAAAATAAAACTAAATACACAAATTACAGATGCTGCTATTGTTACTTGCTGGCTGGGGGAAAAAGAGGCAATCGGATAAGAAGGCCAAAATGTGCCGATTCAATCTCCTGAGAGTGTAGCTCAATATCCTATCAAGAGATGTGACATGTGGTCTAAGGAACAGTTGCCCTCAGTGCCTATGAGTTTGGCTCTTCTTTACTTCCACACTTTAGGTTCCCCATGAAATGAACAGGACTTACGTAATTGCTTTCAGCAGCATCTCTGAATGAGAAGAACAATTACATAATAAGACATACACCAGGATGCGTGTAACCGTGTAATAACAGCGTGCCTTACCGTGCTAGGCTGGTCGCCAAGAACCACCTAGTCATGCCATTTTATTACAAGAACATACGGCCTCAAGGCATGTTGAAATTATTTTGAGGATTTCTAAAAAAAAATAAAGTTTACTGATCAAAAGAGAACCTCAACTTAATAAACAAAACAACAAAATAAATACATTTTAAGAGTCTGATCACGATCCCAAAAAGTAACAGAAAAGTTAGACCTAACCTATCAAAACCTATAGTATAAAATTAAAACACAGTGTTATGATTCACTCCCATCACCACAGGACTTAAGATGACCGAATGCCAATAAGGAAAAAAAACAGAAGCTGGACTTCAGAGTGACATGTTACTCTCATAGTTGGCCAGAGTTCTGACCAAAGTGGAGCTATTTCTCAACCAAGAGAGTTTCAGCTCTTTAGAGCCTGCCCTTCCCCAGCAAAGAGACATGCCAAAGGCTTTTTAGACTGGCCACACTCTGAACTCCTTTCCTGCAGTTCTGATAGTCACCGAATCAAAAAATAATCTCAGAAATGTGAGAGCTGAGACTTTTTTTTGCAGTCGAACCTCCCCAGTGGTGTCTTCCCTCAGGTGAAAGTATGTGGTAGGATAAAATTCTCACGCCTTATTTTTATAGTGCATCTATCTATCTATCAATCTACACACACACATAAACATATACATGTATGCATTATAAAGTTCCGATATCTTATTTGTCTATATATGCAAGCTAATTACATTTCCATCTCTACTGTTCTTCTAACTCATTCAGCAGAAACAAAACCTCATGTGCCAAGAATAAGTATGAGACACAGGTAGGGGTGGGAGGGATATTTTTGCAACTTGTAAGATTAGTTTGTCATTTCTTAGGTGAGATTGTATCCACTTCATAATCAATACAAGTTTCATATCAAGGCAAGTATAGAGGCATATATCTGATAGACTCCAAATCTGCACAACTGATGTGGGTTTTCTGTGTGTTTTTTTTTTTGGTTTTGAGTTTTTCTTTTAATTGTGCTGGTAGAGCCTTGAGATACAGAAGCTATGATAGTTATTGTTATGGACTAAATTGTATCCCCCCAAATTCACATGTTGAAGACCTAACCCCTAGTACCTCAGAATGTAACTGTATTTGGGGATAAGGTCTTCAAAGAAGTAAAGTTAAATGAAGTTGTTACAATAGGCCTTAATCCAATAAGACAGGTGTCCTTATAGAAGAGGAGATTTGGACACACAGAGAGACACCAGAGGAACAATCACTAGAGGACACAGCAAGAAGGTGGCCATCTGCCAGCTAAGGAGAGAGGCCTCGGAAGAAACAAAACCTGCCAACACCTTGATCTTGGACTTCCAGCCTGCAGAACTGTGAGAAAACAATATCTGTTGTTTAAGCTGCCCACTCTGTGGTATTTTGTTATCACAGCCTTAGTAAACTACTATAGTTACTAATTTATTAATTCAACAAACATTTTTTGGGCAGTTCTGAGTGTAAGTAATAATGACAGAATGGTGAACAAAACAAAGTCCATGTTTTTTTTAGGGCTTACAGTCTACCAAATAAGTTATTTGACAGGGCATGCAAGGAAGGCATCAAATATAGGCATGGTTTTGAATCTATTACGTGTGTGCCATCTCCAAGATGCCAGTTGTAAGCTGATTTTGAATATTTCCAGTGATTTTAAAGGATATCAACTGAATATTTCAGTCACCTTAATGATCACAAGTATTCAATGATTCAACAAATGGCCTGCAAATAATGACTCCAGTTTCATGTGTAATCCCAATTCTAAATCCCCATTGAGATAAATTCAAGCCAACACCTACAGGATTATTGGTACCGCCCTGTAGGGTGTTAAAGCCGCTCACACCCACTCTGGAGAGCAATTATGCACATCTCTTCTTAACTCCGTGTTCAGTAAGATCATGTGAGTAGTTTGCAATCAGCCATGGTAGGAGTATTTACACCATGGAAATTGTGAAAGGCTACACGTCAAGCCCCCCTCCTTTGAGCCCATTTTTAAGCCTTGGCCAGCACACCACTCATCAGGGTGAGCCCCGGCCACAGGACAGTTCAAAGACATTTAGAAAGTGAATCCATGATTGAGAAAATATTACAGGGGTAGAAAGGGATATAAAAATATGGGGTTAAAAACAAGAAATAAAGTGGAAGATTCTGACATATTAAGCAAGAGCAGTGATTCTCAAACTTTTCGGCCTGCACCCAAATCCCCAGGAGACATAGGGTGGGGCAAAGGATTTGCATTTCTAACAAGTTTCCAGGTAACGCTGACGCTGCACTAGATTGCCAGTATGGCCATTCCTCCCACTGCTAGCCCAGCTTCTGTGCTGGCCACCTGGTGGAGGAGAGGGTGGAGTTGCTTGAAGGGCGGAGCTGATTCCATTGGATTGGCAGCTCTTGGTAAAGGAAATCAATGGCCGCGTATAAACAACATTTAAGCTGAAGCCTGGTGAAATGTTCCCTGGGGACCCACAGGCTGCTCACAGCCAGCGGCTGCATTGCCCAACATTGCCCCCAGCATGTAAAAATAATACATGCCAAACTCCTTCACCTACTCCTGAATGAATTTTTAATACGCATGTATAGAAGGTGGTTTGACCAAAACAATTTCAGTTAGCACCTATGGGAAGACACAATCTTAGAACCACAGTGAGTTGTTTGTCTGGGAGGCAGGACCCCATTAAGACACTTGGTGTTGTCATTCATATTTGGATTACCACAGGCAGACCATGTGCCCAGAAACAGAAAACTACACACCACAAAGAGGGGGAGAAAGCTAAAAGACATGACTGGTAAGGTGGGTATATGATGTTTGCTCTCACAAAACAAGGATGATAGAAGAATTCCGCTGTGTTCACATTTCTTACCCTTTGTAATGTTGAAGATCTGAAATTTGGTTGTAAATAGATGGGCATTTTTTTTCAAATTACGTTCTCAGTAAACAAACAGATTGAATACAGGTTGAAGTTTGGCTCTTTTATAAATATGCAGCTGATGATAACATTGTCAGAAATGAAATATCATAGATGATTAGTAAGAAATTGTTCAAAGAAATGATTCTTGCCAAATGAAACATCAATGAGATCGAAAATAATTTTCATTGACAAAGCATGTGCCTCTTGGGCATTCCAGAGGAATGTGATGGGAATAAACTTGATTGAACCTTTAAAAGACTTTCTACTTGTTGGGTCAGATCTTCCTGCTAAGTCCCTCACTGTTAAAATGCTGTTTTGTTTTTCCTAACTGCTCTGGGCACACCCTCTCACAAACTATGTGTTGTGAATATAAGGATCACATTGTAAATGAGTTCTTGGATTGCTCAAGAAATAGTTCGAGCTATACTTTCAAAAAGGCTTCTGCTCACCCAGCTCCTTTGGGAGAAGTTTATCCAAAAGAAAAAAGGAAGTAACCTCAAAAGCAAACTTTGAACCACTGCAAACGTGGAAGCCATGTGCACACCATGCTGTCAGCATTTTCTGAAGAAGATGTATGTGGGCTTCACTGCTCTTGGATAATAATCTGGAAATGATGAATAATTCTTTTATGTAATTTATTGTAGTAAAAGTCTCATAAAAGTTAAGATTTATGAATGTTAATATTGCATTAATTGTAAATTAAAACAATAATATGAACTATTTTTTCAACCATAAATTGGCAAAAAATTTTTAAAGAACGTAGTATTTTGTAAGGAAATGAGGAAATGGGTGAACTCTCACATTCAGTTGGTGGAAGTATAAAGTGAAACAATCTTTCTGGAGGACAAGTTGGCAGTGTCTATCAAAATTCCAGATACACCTATCCCATGAAAGAGCAGAGTGTAGGAGTTAAGCATAGACTCTGGATTCAGAGAGCCTACATTCCAATCCTGGCTCTACCACTTAGAGCTGTGAGACTTCAAGCAAGTTACTTAACCTCTCCGAGCCTAAGTTTATCTTCTGCAAAACGGAGATAATAATAGTATCTATGCTATTATGGGAATGAAAAAATTTGATATTTTAAAGGGCTTACAGTGGTGCCTGGCATGTAGGAAGCTCTTTGTAATCTAACACCTCAATTCTAGAAAAATATTCTATAAAAATTCTAGCCAAACATCTAACATGCAACACTGCTTCTCACAGCATATAAATGTAAACTAACTCTAGATACCCATTACTAAGACAATATGTAAATAAATCATGTTACATGTGTGTGATTGAATAAGGTACAGCTCTTTAAAGGATGAAATAGAGCTACATGTACCCCAAGTACAATATTTCGCTGTGTACAAAAACAATATTTTCAGTATAATCCCATTATTGTAAAAACAAACTCTGTGGGGTGGGTGTGTGTGCAAAGATACATGCCATACTAACAGTGTTTTTACCTCTGAGGAGTGGGACTGAAGCAGAGGAGAGGAAACTTTCAATTCTTATTTCTCTATTGTTTGAACTTTTGAAAATAAACTTGAATTACTTTTATAATTTAAATAGATTTTAAATTATTAGTCTGAGCATACTTTTGATTTAAATAATTGTTCTCTTTTTTTTAAGAATCAGAGTTATAGCCATGGGGTGGATGCTACTGTTATCATTGATACAGATGACCAGCCAGGAAATGAGATTTTATGAATAGTCCATTTAATTAAATGTTTTGGCCACTTAGATCTATGTGAGCATAAAATGTGGAAACACAAAATAAGCTTCCATTGTACAGTAAATAGAGAGTAATAAGATTTGGTCAGTCTGTGAGAGACTTAAGTCTACTCAATCTTAAAGAAAAACGGGCCTAAAACATTTCAAATGTAAAGTTATATTAAAAATCACAGTTTCAAACTGTGAATCCAAACAAATCAATTATTTTAGTGTATCATCTTAAGGAAAGCACAGTGTCATACTTGAAGGAGAACCAAGAAAAAGGTTAGCACTCTCAGCAACCAGTACTATCATCTAATACTAATACTTTCATCTGCCAAATTATCTTCAGAGATACTGCCTGACTGAAGTACTTCTGCAATAAAAGTATCTCCAAGTTAGTAGATAAAATTGGGGAGTGTCAAAGTTGAAAGAGGCCTTAGAGATTATCTAGGTCAATGTCCTCATTTCACAGAAGACACTGAGTTTCTGAAAAGGTCATGAGACTTGGTCAGAACAAAACCAAAATACAGTGGGGGGCAACTGATCACCAGTATGGTGTACCTTCTAATGCACTACTTTCTTAGCACTTTTTGGTTTTTTTTTAATGTAGTGGTTAAAAACATGCACATGGTAAAAATAAATAACAGAATAGAATAGAATGAACACAAAAGTACCCAGTAAAAACTTTCCTTCTTATCCCTGACTCCAAGCCCCTGTTCTTCTCCTCAGATATAACCACTATTAGCAGTCCCATGTAGAGCCTTTCAGAGACAAGCTATAAATTTCTAAGTATGTGTGTGTGTGTGGCATATTATATATACTCTCAAGCTTCTTGTTTATTTCTTTGTTTTCACTTAACCATGTCACAGATATTATTCCACATCAAAACGTATAAACCTCACATTCTTTTTAATGGCTGCATAGTATTCCATTGTATGATATATCATAATTTATTTAACCAATCTCCGATTGATATTTAGATGTTTCCAGTCTTTTTATTATAAACATGCTGTTACCAATGAATATTCTCATATATATATGAGTATATATATCTATATCTATATATATCTATACTATATCTATATATATCTATATCTTTGAGCACTTAGGCAAGTATATACAGAGTATATATCAGATAAATTCTTAGATGTGGAATTATTTAGCCAAAGACTATGTACGTATTTAATTTTGATGAGTATTATTAAATTTACCTCCAAAGAAGTATATTAATTTACAATTCCACTAAGAAAGTATGAAAGCCTAACATTAACTGTATATCATAGAGTGGTCATTATTTAAAGTTTTTTGTGTGTGTTTTATTTCCATGCCTAATAACTGATAAATTCCTTGAAGATAGTAAACTATAGCTAGTACAACTTGATTCCAATGCCCATGACCATTCACACCATTCACATAGTCATTATTCAGCAAATATTGAGTGACCAGACCTGTGCTAAAAACTAAAATCCAAAAGTAGAATTCTACTTCCTACAATAGTAGACTAGTCTTTCTCAGATTAACCCTTCTTCTGAAAAAAAGTAAAATAAAGTTGGAGAAAATATTTTTTAAAAACCCACACCTTCCGACAGCACCAAACAGTTAACCAAAGAATGAGAAATTGCCCAGTCAAAATCCAGAAGAAAATAAAAGTCCTATATTCAAATATTTTTTTCCCGAAAGACACTTGACTATCTGAAAGAAATAACTGGAACACTGTATTTCCTTTGAAGGTCTTTGTAGGAGAGGGAACAAGAGTTAAAGCTCAGGGTCTACCAAAGTTTAGGACTCATATAAACTACATACCAATCTTATGTCTCAAAGTATTCATAAAAGTAATTTATCAAATACATGGCACAGCATACAATGAAAGGAAATAAGGTACACAGAAAACAAGACACCATGAATGAGAACCAGTCAAAATAACAAGACAATAGAAACAAACTAACAAAGATGCTGGATATTGGAAATATCTGATAAAAACTATAAAAACAATTATACCTACCAAGTCAAAGAAAAAAAGAAAAGCCAAGCCTGAAAATTTCAGGGAGAAACTGGGAAAAAGTGACATAGTTTTGAAAAGGAAAGATATAATAGCAAATTAAGAACTGGTTGAATGAGTTTAATGGCAGATTCAACATATCTGAAGAGAGAATTATTGAACAGGAAAACAGGTCAGAATAGACTTTCTACAATATAGCACAAAGAGACAAAAAATAGAAAATATAGAAGAGAGGATAAGAGACAGAGGATATAGTGAAAAGATCTAACATATATAACTGTAGGTTTAGAAATAAAATCAAGAGAGAGAAATGGGGCAAAAACAATATTTAAAACACTATGGCTGAAATGGCAGAATTTTCCAGAACAGATTAACAAAATCTAAGAACCCTAAGCAGAATAAAGACAAAAGAAATATATATCAAGATGTATCATTGTGAAACTACAGAAAACTAAAGAAAAAATGAAAAATGTTTACAGCAGCTAGAGAAAAAAGACAGTTACCTTCCAAGGAGCTATAGTTAAATATCTCAAGGGCAAAAATGAAAACCAAAGGAAAATGGGAATATATTTTCAATGTTCTTATAGAAAATAAAAACAACAATAGAATTTTATACCCAGCAAAATATCCTTCAAGCATGTAAGTGAAATACAGAAATTTTCAGATGAACAAAATCTGAAAGAATTCACAACCAGTAAACTGAGCTAAAGGATCAGTGATGTAGAAAGGATTAAAGAACTAAAAAAGTGATAAACATGTGAGTAAACATAAACATTGACTTTAAAGCTGTAATATTAATGTCTTACAGGGTTTTAAAATATTGAAATTCATGATAACCATATGTTGTCAACTATAAGTTGGGGACAAAGGGAAACTTGAGTTAAATTATTCTGAAGTCCTCGTATATATTCCAGAAGAGAGTAAACATGTTGATTAACATTAGACTTTGATAAGTGAAGGGTGAATGTTGTAAATTCTAAGGTAACCACTAAAAGAATAGAAAAAAGTAAATGATTCCCAAATCCACAGAGAGGAAAAAAATGGATAGTAAAGAAAAAATTCAATCCAGAAGAAGTCAAGAAAGGTGAGAAAAAAAGACATAGATATGGTGGATCAATTAAAAAGCACAAAATAAGATGGTTGATTTTAACCTAAATACATTAGTGATTACATAGGCATAAATGTCCTAAATGTTTCGGTTAAAGTACAAAGATTGTCATGCTGGATAAAAACAAAATTAATCTGAATTAAATGTCATTTACAGGAGATGTATCTAAAATATAATAATACAGAAAAATTTAAAGTGAAAGAATTAAAAGAATAAACCATGCAAATACTCACCAAAATAAAGAAGGTATAACTATGCTAATATTAGACAAATAAACTTTAAAAAATGACTTACTCACTTAAGTTTTGTATTGGGGAAAAAAAAAGAAAAAGATACAAATATAAATAAGATTCCCCGACCACAGTAATCTTTTTTTTAATAAATTTATTTATTTATCTATTTTTAGCTGTGTTGGGTCTTCGTTTCTGTGCGAGGGCTTTCCCTAGTTGCGGCGAGCGGGGGCCATTCTTCATCGCGGTGCGCGGGCCTCTCACTATCGCGGCCTCTCTCGTTGAGGAGCACAAGCTCCAGACACGCAGGCTCAGTAGTTGTGGCTCACGGGCTTAGTTGCTCCGCGGCATGTGGGATCTTCCCAGACCAGGGCTCGAACCCGTGCCCCCTGCATTGGCAGGCAGATTCTCAACCACTGAGCCACCAGGGAAGCCCCACAGTAATCTTAATACAGTGAAATGTGCCCTGGGAAAGGTATATATGAAACGCTTTGATGGCACAGAAAGAGAAAAGATAGTATATAATTGTGCATGATCTTTAAAAGTTGTTCCTTAGAGGAATTGACATTTTATCAGAATCTTGATGTGTTAATTCATCAGGTATCTCTAAGTGAGCGGAAGACATTCCATGCAAAGGAAACAATACACAAAGCAGGCGTTCATAAATACTGGTTGCAAGTGTTGGATAGCGAGGACCAAAGCAGTACAGTGCCTCACCCGCATAGTAGCTCTAGTGGATGCTGCGATGCCCTGTGCAGATCCTCCTCCCTTCTCCTGAAGGCACTCCTTTTCCCAGACGTGAGAAACGCTGCCTGCTGATGCTTCCCAGCAGTCCCTCTGCAGGCACTGCCCTCGCCTGGGAACATGACCTCCCCTCTGCGGGCAGCCTATACGCACTGACTGGTGGATGCAACAGTTTAAAGTCCCTTCGCCTCAATTCAGGGCAGTTCTGAAAGACCCACCCCAACCTCAGAGCTCCCTGTGGGATCTACTGAGGCCTTTGTCACAGCTAGATCACACTTCATCTTCTCTTGGCTAATCCTGCATCCCTCAACCCCTCACAGGTGTTGCCGAAAACATGCCCCGGTAAACCTCCTGTGCAGCAATCTCCATATTGGAGTCTGTTTCTCAGGAAACCTGACATAAAATAGTGGCCAAAGTGGGAAAAAGCCCAAGGATCCCGACTACTGGCCCAGGGTTTCAGCCCCATACGCGGCTGACGCCAGGTACAATTTCCCGTGAAAATCTCTGGGACCACAGGCCACACCTAGATTGCTCCTAGTATCAATATTTTTCAGTTGCTTCTTTTCTATTCTTTCTCAAACTAAAATACCAGTTCTGCTGAGGACCAGTTCCACTTATCACTTATACTGTTCTGCAAGTAGTAAAGAATCGTAGAATTATGAGTTGAACCTGGATGATGGATACAGAAGAGTTCATTATACTGCTATTTTTGTTTATATTTTATTGTTTTTATTGTTTTCTATAATAAAATGTTTTTTTTTTTTTTAAAAAGAATAGTAGAATTAGAAAGGAAAAAACTGCTCATTGAGTATCTGCAATCTGCAAGATCCCTTTTTTACCACAAGATCTGGGCTTGAGAGTGGTTCGTGACCAGTCCGTGCTCTCAGAGCTACCAAGTGGCAGAGCCAATATCTGAACCGATGGTCAGATAAAGCTCCATCTCCAAAGTTGCCCCCCTAAGAGAGGGACATATTTAATGTGACCTAAAAGGAACAGTAGAGAATGTAAAAGGAGAGAAATTAAGACTGCTCCCTAATACTGATCAAACACGGTTCAGGCTGGCCTACCTGCTGGGTTAGTAAGTGTTCTTTCAGCCCATCCTGCCCTCAGCCCTAAAACTGAGCTACCTTTAGATCTTTCAGCTAGTCTTTGCTCTTACTTCTTGGTAAACACAAGTTCCAGGGAGCTCATATCACAGACAACCTTTTATCTAATGATAACTGGTCGAGACTTTGTTCTACGGATGGATTTGATGAGCCTTTTTAGAGTTTAGAGAAAAGTTAGTTCTTGATACCAAGATACTGCTATCACCAGTTTCTTTTGTTTCCACAACCTCCCACTCCTCACTAGACGGGAGGCAGGTTTGGGACTCTGCGGCCAGCCCCAGGCCCACTTGTTGCGTGTGGCAAGGCTTGGAAAATGAAAACCAGAGGCATCTCAAAGAGCATTCCGTTTGGACTCCGGGGTAGCACCTGGGCACTCTGCCAGAGCGGCTGGGAACTCCGGTGAGGTACTTTGATGCAAATGGCCAGCTGGGTCTGGTTCATTCTGTATTTACCCCACAGGGCTATCTGCAGGGTATTTGTTTGTCATACCACTGGAGCACATGGAGACCATCATCCTCCTGCAATATACACTAAGCACTGACAACGTGCCAGCCTCCAGACGGGGATGGCGATAAACGATCCAGTAAAGAGCAAGGTCTTTGCAGTTAGAGAGCCCGAAGTCTGAATCCTGGCTCTAAAACTAATAGCTGTGTGCAATCTACTTCAACTTGTAAGCCTCGGTAAACTCATCTATACAAAAGAGATAGCACCCCCTTTATTGACGGGCAGCTTGATGAAATAATGAATATAAAGATATTAACACAGTTCTTGGCTCATAATAAGTGGCTCAATAAACAGTAGTTGTTACTGTAAACAAACAATATTTCCTGCCTGCTTTGGAGATGCTCTTCATTTTGTTCTTTTTCCTTTAAAGTGTGTCCATCTGAGCACAATTCTTGGTTGGCAGCACCTGAATGTGGGATAAACAGCATCATTAATCCTGAAATTTTTAAGGGCAATCTTGTACTCAAGCAGAAGGTAGACTACAAAGGCCCTTTTCAGTTGATCATCTGCTATTTGTCCTTAACTGACCAGTCTCTACTAATGAAGTTCACATATCCAGACGATGCAGATGTTTTTCAAAGACTATTCTCTTGAGAAAAATAAAATGGTGTTGTAAGAAATGCTAACATCATTCTGGTGCTGAGAGGATTTTCCTGAATTATCCAATTACGTGCCTGAATTCTCCATGGAGGTTTGATAGGGATCCTAGCTTTGGCGTGTCATCGAGTACAGGAACTTCCCCCTGACCTGCTGCCCTGAAAGCAGGTGTTAGCAGTGACCTCCATGAAAAGCCCCTCAAGAATGTTGCAGCGTGAAGCAGAGTATGGGTACAGAACACTCATAATTGCAGGATTCGATGAGTTAAATTTACACCCCTGACTGTCTCAGCGCCTCTCTATCTTCCAAATATGCCACAATAATAATGCTAATGATTACAAGCAGCAACTTTGTTGTATCTCATTTCTTTTTACCCCAAATTACGGAGCCTTGAAAGAATTTACTGACTGCTTGGGTTTTCTGACTAATTGGGGTAACTCTATGCTATAGCCATTAGGAGATTTAAATATAGCTCTTCTTGAGCAATACTCTTTATTGGATCCCCTGTTATCCTTTAAATATCTTGGTGTGCAAGTGAATAAAATTAGAAAGAACTTGTTTGCTTTAAATTACCAACCTCTGCTTAATAAAACTATTAGTGATTTAGCTAACTGGATGGCTCTTCCATTATCATTAATTGGCAGAGTTAATACTATTAAAATGGTTGTTTTACCTAAATGTTTGTATTTATTTCAATGCTTTCCCATCAAGCCACCTAAAAATGCTCTAAAGCTTTGAATTCTGCTATTAGTTTTGTTTTATAGGCTACAAACTGAGTTAAGATTAATCTTAAAACTACAACTATTCTAGGGGGCCAAAGGATTAATTCTTCCTTTTCAAGGAGTAGATGAATGTTAGACTTTCTTGATCAGGCTTTGTTCAATGTCCCCAGATATCTCCAATAAGAAGTGCTAAAGCCCAAAAGAAATTGAATAGGGATTCTGGTTAATGTTCTTGATCTAATAAAAACTTTACAAGAAAACTTTATTTCACATTTGTGTATGTATTCAATCATACAGTCATTCATTCAGCAAATATTTATTGTGACTTGCACCAATCACTATATTAGATACTGTGAGAGACTTCCTAGCTGAATAAAATGCAGTCCTTGCCTTCAAGAAGTTCAAATAAAGACAACATAAATAACTGCAAGGTAATGTGCTAAGTGTTACACTGGAGAAATGATCTGCAAGCTGGGTCAGAGGAAAGGGTGTTGCTAAATCTGCCTGGAGGATCAAAAAACGCTTCCCGGAGAAGGTGACATTCAAGCTAGATCCTGAAGGATGGGGCTCCCACAGGGTCCTTCCAAGATTTAAAGGAACACCTTGAGTGTTTTCTTCTAAATAATGAGGTAGCTTGATTTGTGGGACAGCTAAAATGGTCCACTCAGTTAAAAAGTGACCATTTTCTCTTTGGTGGATCAAGGGAATTCCATAGACATAATGTATCAGGACTTCAGCAAGACATTTAACTAGGACTTTCATGATCTCTTTGAATGTCAAGATTGGGACATGTGAGCAGAATGATGGCACATGTACATAAAATTCTAGCTGGTTGAAAAATGGCCACCGATGTATTAATTACTGTTTTAATGCTAACAGAGAGAAAATTCTCCCAGAAATATGGCAGTGGGTTTTCTCTTTGGCTGTGTCCTATTCAAAGTTTTTAATAATTTGAATCAGGACATAGAGACTTTCTCAGTCAATTTGTGGATGATACAAATCATCCAAGGCAGCCAGTATACTGATAGATCAATCAAGGATGTGTAAGGATATCAAGAAGCTGGAATAAAGGGTCAAAGTTAATCACATATAACTAAATAAGAAAAATTAATGTCCTGCCTTACTTCATCCCACTTGCTAAAGTATAGGCAACAAAGCCCTCTCTTACGGCATTGTGAGGCAATAGAAAATGTTCCAGATTTGGTGTCAGAAGCCCTAAGTTCAAGTCCTAGCTTGACTGAACGTTACACATGCAATTTCAAGCAATACTCTAAACTTAACTGAGCCTCAGTTTTTCCACCCATAAATGAAAAATAATAATCCAAGTTCACAGATCTGCTGTGAGAATAAGGGATATAGAAAGACACTGTAAACTATATATCACTATCCAAAAGTTATCTTTTGTAATGCTTGTAATAGCAATAGTGAAATAATAATAACAATAACAACAACAGTCATTTATATGAAGTCCTGTGGTCTTAACTAAATTCCAACCTAGAGACCATCAGTGAGACATGGCTTTCAAAATAGTCAATATAGTCACTACCCAGCCTTCAGTATTTTCAACAACCTCTACAGACAATTCTGATGCATAGCCAGGGCTGAGAACCAGTAGACTAGGTTTGTTTCAAACTTTCCTGAAGATAAAAATACCACATTGTTTAAACACAGTTTCGGAGGGAGGCCCCACCCCTGGAGATTCAAATTCAATAGGTCTGTAATAAGGACCAGGAATTACTATCATCAGGAGAGTTTGAAAAATACTGGACTAGATAAGCTCTAATATTCTTCCCAATTTCTAAGAGTCTGAAGATCTGATCCAACTCTAGCTACTCATTGGTTCTGAAAACAGTTTTGAAATACTTGGATTACAGTGATCAAGCCCCAAGAGAAAATATGTATGCCTGTAGCTGGCCATGATATTCTTCATATGGTGTCTCTAAAGAATTAAACACATTTTTTAATAAACTAAATAGCAATAAGCATGTTGACTTTCCAATTGGCTACAGTTTACTATTCTGGCTGATTCCAGTAAATCTATGTACACATAAATGCAAATGACAAAGTGAATTGTTTTCAATAAAGTGTTACTCACTATAAATAGACTTTAAGCCTTTGATCAGTTAGGAGTTGAGTGTGATATATTTAAATCAATATTTTAAAAATATTTTCATTTAAACATACTCCATTCTCTGACAATGTGAACGTTAAGTCACTAGAGTTTCGGTCTAAACACACTCTTTTTTATTCAGCTAATATTTCACTCTAAAGTAGAAGTGAGAAAGTATACTAGTGTTTGAGTGCTGATCTGCCATCACACTCAGCAACTTTCATTAGTTTTTGATAGTCTCATCTGAATCCGCTCAAGAATAATGGTCTACTTTAATGACCCCAGATCTAGATCTTCTGCAAGTCCTCTTTTCTTTCTTCAATTCCTTGCAGCTTAGAACCCAAAGCAAAGCTTTCTATGTATTTCTGAGAAAGTGGCTGGGAAAGGGATGAAAAGAAAATTATTCCAGAGCAAGTGAAATGTGATTTTTGCATTGAGGCTTTTCTTTCAGAGCACGGTTCCCTTAGTCCAAAGGCAGATAGCTCAGGCAGCGGCTGCAGCCCCAGATCTACTTGTGTGTCTACCGGATAGATGATGTTTTGAGGGACTGAGAGTCTTGCACGCTCAGCTTGTGAGACATAGGTTAAAGATAAAGGTGAAGATGAAAGACAGATAAATAGGCAGGAAGAGAGGAGGGCAGGCTGGGTATAACTACATCCTCCGTAACACAGACAATAGCAAGTAGCCCCGCCTTTCACTGAACACTTTGCTCTTGAAAGGGAAGAATGTGTTCGGTTTTGCGATTCCTCCACTGATAATAATAGTTTCTATTCCAAAGGGGGGAAGGGCGGTGGTATCAAATGTGTTTGGGGAGAATCAAGTCAGATTATTTGGGACACATTGACAAAAGCAAGTCAAACAATTTGAGAATACACTTTATTTCTCAAAATGTGCTCTAGGAGAACATACTAGGTCAAAAGAGATAATTAATAGGGTCATTATTTTTATCATAATTGATGTTTTACTTTGATGACCAAAACAGACACTTTGGTTGAGGAACGAATTCAGTAAGCAAATCTTCCACCCAAAAGTGTGTTGACATATTTCAGATCTGTCGCTAAAATGACATCCCTCCCTCTCCCCACTAAACTCCAATTGAGAGACAGTCTACAGATTTTCTTCCATAGCTCCTGCAAATTCCCCGAAGAACAGAGCTGGAGAATCCATGCTATTCCCCGAAGAATCTCAGCTTCCGCTACCTCACAGAATGAGGAAAAGCCTATACGCGACAGATGAGAAAAGGCTGAGCAGCTCCTTCTCTGGGTGGTAAAAGATGGAGGAGCAGGTGAGGAGAAGTCATCAGGAGGAGGAGGGAGGGGCCAGAGGGCAATGCACCCACCCAATCGCTCTGGGCGCTTTCCACCTCTGTGGACCACGGCTGGTTCCTCTCTCTTGTTCTCCAGCAACCTGTCTCCCTGCAGGGCCCCAGACACTGCCTGTCACACCACCTCCCTGGAGAGGTTCGACCAAACTGGCACTTTATCTTGTACTCACTCGCCTCATTCACTCCCAAGTCCTTTTACCTCCACACAATTCAGTTCAAATCACAACACATTTGTTGAGCACGCACTCAGTGCCAGACTCCCTGAGAGCGGTAGCACAAAGGTTGTCTTTAGTCTCTGCCTCGCTCAGCCTACCTACTGAGCTGTATGCACAGGCAACACAGGTAGCTTAATAATGAAGACTCTGCGACATGTGCCAAGGATGAATGGACATGAAAACCAAATTGGATTTCAGTGCACCAGTTACCACTGGGAGCGGGTGAGGGGACTCTTTCTGGTAGATGTGCCTTTAAGGTAATGATAACATCCCACATTTGTATAAAGGTCTAGAGTTTACAAAGTCTTCTCATAAACATGATCTCCTTGTGAAATGTCGAGAGTCAGCTTTTCTTAAGCAATTTACAGATGACGAAACTGAGGCTAAGAAAAAGTAAGGTCATGCTGCACCAAGAGAGTTTATAAATTAATACCGTTCAACAGCCAATATACACGCAGAAAAAATTAGGCTAGCTCCTGATTATAATGTTATACCCTTAAATATTTCCAAAGTATAACTTCAGTTATCTCACAGAATAAGGTTTGGAGGGAAAAAGATGCCAAAGTACTATGAGCACATTTTACCAATGGACAGGAGGAACCGTCACAGCCTTGTCACACAGTTCCCAGGAGCTAAGACAATACACTTCTCAGGGTCTGGAACATTCTTCCCTGGATCGCTATGACATGAGCCCTGTAGATGGAGTTGAACATGGGTTCTAGTGACTGCAGCATCAGAACACAAATCAAAGACCTGAGGAAATTTCCCAAACTGTGCAGCTTACTGGGCAAATAACTTAATCAACTTGGATTTAAATGACATTATCTTCAGGTGGGGGGAGAGATTAAGAAGACTGTCTTTCAGGAAGGTGTGGGAGCTGACGAGTTATTGCTTCACAAGCACCCATCTATAAAAAACGGTGCTGTTGTCACTGGATACGCCAAGCTTTGATGAGGCCATCGAGACTAGAGAACTAGCTCATGCACACTGAAATGGGCTGGAGCTCCTCGGATGAAAGACATCTCTATAAGACATGTGGATGTGCATTTGATAATCTTTGACATATGTTTAATATTTAGATTTCCAAGATTACTCATGTTAATATCCGCTGCACATCTTACTTTTCTGCTTTTTGTGCTCACTGGGAGATGTGGGTTTGGACACGTTTCAAGCCAGATTTGTTCCTGTGCTTTATTGCTGCTAACCACGGGGTCACTAAAACGGGAAAATCATCTGCTCTTCCTCTACTGAACTTTGAATTCAGAACTTAACAATTCCACCCCCCCCCAAAAAAGAAGAAGACAGAAAGAAAAGAAAAGGAGGAAAGAAACAGGTAAATGAATAATGAATGTAGTAAAAATAAATATGTGGTTCTGGGCCCCATTTAATTTTTCTAAAATGACAGTGTTGTTAATGCTATGAAATATTTTCTCTGATAAGTGTGAGTTAGCTAATTTGCATGAAAACCTAGTCTGTCATTTTGTAGTCTGTTGAGTTACAGGTTTTTAAAAATGGGTTCTTTTCTGTATAGTTTTTAATACATTGGTATTATATGTGATCACTGAGCTTTCCTAATGCCACGCTGAAAACATGGGTTTCATCTTTTTAAAAAAAAATTGAAATTAATTGTGAAAAATTTATGCAATAATGAATTTCTTCAGATAAATGTATTTATAAGGAAAAGCCATTGACACGTTATTCAGTATTCTTTTTTAAAGCAAAAAAGTAAAATCTATTTTCTACCGAAGTCTCAATCACAGAAAACTTGGGAAATTTAAAACTAAGCCTCCAAGGGTACCCCTCCACACTTAAGGTTCCATAATTTCCCAAGGACTGAAAAGAAAGAGCTCTGCAAAATCTCCCTTGTGCACCTGTCCCACAAAAGGCTGAGGAGCTAAAGAAAGGTCATGGATTCTGAACCTTACACTTTGCTACCTTCATGCAAGTTAAATAACATTAACCATACTAGAAAGAGGTTTCAGTGGACTTCCTTTGAATAAAGCAAGTAAAGGTGGAAGGAGTGTGCCAGAGGAAGGCAGGGATTCCAAGCAGTGCATCACTCCCATCTACTTTTTCTTTTTAAAGTGTTTTTAAAGTAAACTCAGTGTCCCTTAAACCTTGAAGCAGATGCCTATGTCTTAAAATTGCCCAACTGCACGTCAACAATAGCATTTGAACACTGATGACATCATAACCTGTGAGGCAATTACTTCAGAGTTAGAAGCTTTAGAAAATAACATTATATGACACCGGAAGTGCCATCTCAGCAGTCATCACAGTGTACAGCACTAATGAGTAAGTGTTCTCTGGCTGCCTTGCCTCGTAAATGACAAAGTACTAAGATAGGGAACCTAACATAGAAAGGGGGTGGGGGGGAATAGTCAACCAGCCATGGCACAGGGTTTTGCTTCAGCACAAAGAAGAAGGCCTTAGACTCCAGGGTGTATAGACCCAATTTCAAATCCCCCTTGGCCAACTACCTGCTCTCTTATCTCCTCTGAGCACTTCGTTCCTAGCACAGACTAAGTTCCGTATGTTAGCTACTGTTACTAAAGTATTTACACAGCGGAGAAAATAAGACCCACTTTATGACACTACTTTGAATATTAGTGATAAAACACCCGTAACTCCAAACACAATACTTGGCATTTAGGTAGCTGCTACTCCTCCTACTCTTGTGTCATTATCGTTAGAATCATTTTCATTGGACTGTATTCGTTAGAGCAGGGATTGTGTCTATTGAATTTTGTGGTGAGTCCCCAGCACTTAGAACAGTGCCTGGACATAGAACAATCTATTCAATCCTCTTCCCCTAGTAGCACTGACATAATTCAGAACCTATTTGGTGTTTGTTTGTGTGTGTGTTTGTTTGCTTTTTAAGTGTAAGCCTTTAATTCCAAAATGCATTCAGACTGAAAACCAGAGTACCCTGTGAAAGTTGTGAATAAGCTGGTTGTATAGTCAGTTCAAAATAGCTAGAGATCAAGGAAAAGCTCTGGAATCAAAAGACTGAGATCCAGTGTCCCTCTGGTTTCCAAGTCTCTATGACTTAATGCAAGGGCTGAATGTTCCTGAGCTTCAATCCACTTACGTGTGAAATGAGGAATAATGGTGATGTGGTTTACCTACTCTAGTAGTATCATTTTGAGGGTCAAGTGGGACTATATATATAAATATAACATCAGACAATGTTTAATGTTCTACAAAATATTACTGATAATAAATATTACTTATCATTCACCAACACGATTGAATGTCTTCTTGGTCTCTGGACAAAAGGAAATGTGTAGACCAGGGATCTATGGCAAACTATAGCCAACAGGCCAAATCCAGCCTGTGAGCTAAAAATGGATTTTAAGGTTTTAGATAGCTGAAAAAAATCAATATAAGAATTCTATTTCATGACACACCTATAATATTTTCTACGTGGATCTTTACAGAAAAAGTTGGCCAACCCCTAACTCTTAAGAGTTTATATTAATTATAGTTTTAGTTTCCTTTAAGGTTCAGCCTTAAAGCAGGTAGAAATTATGCCCGGCACAATTGATGCTGGATTAGCTGCAGCTCAGGTAGCAAAAAGAGCACTTCCTTAAAGGCAGACCCTGGGTGTGCCTCACCGGCCTTAGGAACTCCCTCAAGTCCTGGGCTGAAAGCTGCTCATTCTAGCCTGCTCACCTCTCTGAACCCCAGGTGAGCCTGTCATCTGTGTCACCAAGGCTCTCTCTTATTTACCTCTTTATTCTCAGCACCTGTCGAATAGCAAGGCTTTCCTAAGTATGTGTTGAATGAATGAGTGAATGGATGAGTGAATTCAACTATTCATTCATCTGTTCTTTACAGGTTGGCTCCAGCCCTTGTTCTTCCATGAAACCTTCAGAAACTACTCCAACCCAGAAGTCTCTCTCATGTCCTGGAATCTCATGCCCTCTTTTATGCAAGGGAGGCCATACAGGGTTTTCAGATACTCTTGAACTGTTGCCCATACCCTTTGCTAAAGATTGTCCAGTTGACTCATTCGTTATGTATTTATACTTTGGTTCTTCCAGTGAGGTTACAAAACTGAGTGTCAGGTCCAGCATGGCTCTCTGCCTCCAATTCTGGCTTCCTCCTCAAAACCCAGCCAGTGAATCCATCTGCACTTGCAGCAGAATATATTAAGCTGCTCTAACCCCAGCATCTATGACTCAACACGGAGACCCTCTCATTGCTGGTCTGCCCTGAACATCAACAGCTGAACTGCAAGCTTCAATCCTAAGTCTCACCATGTCTTGGGTACTAGCTTTCAGCTTTGTTCCTTTGTTTCTGGGCCCTAGGTGTGCTCATTTGAGGCAGGGCCTTGCTCTTGCCTGGCCCCTCTATAAGAGGTGGAATTCTATCTCTTGTCCCCAGCCTGGTGCTTTGGGCTGCATGCTCTGTACCCATTTGCCCCTGATGCTGACAGTCTTCTGTCTGCTGGACCTCTCAGGACTTTCCAGTGCTCTCAGGCTCCCACTGTTAGATCATTCATCCTGGACCAAACTCACAATTATTTACCCGGATTGTAACCTCTAGGATATCACGTTTTATCCACTCTCTTCTGGCCTATCCCAACCTGTGGTAAGTCACCATGCCAGATTAGGCCAAGGTGTGAGATACAATTCTGAGACTTGCACATCTTTTTCATGCTTATATGGTGCTTGAACCACTGTAGGCTTACCATAGGGGATCAGCAGAGATCCATTAATTGATCCATCATAAAAAATAACAATAAAAGATGGTCACTTATAAGGTGTCATAACTAAGCTCTTTGTGTTTCAAACTCCATGGTTCTCACCCCATCAGACCCAACATCTCCTTTTTATAACAAATATTTTATGATCCTTCCCTTTACTATCCTGAAATGAAATTTATAGAATGTATACCGTCAGCTCTCAGAATCTGAGGGCTCTGCAGCCAAGGAATCAACCAACCACAGATGGAAAATATTAGTTTTTAAAAGTTCCAGAAAGTTCCAAAAAGCAAAACTTGAATTTGCCATGCACCAGCAACTATTTACATAGCATTTACATTGTATTTACAACTATTTACATAACATTACATTGTATTCGGTATTATAAGTAATCTAGAGATGATTTAAGGTATACGGGAGGATGTGCATAGGTTATATGTAAATACTATACCACTTTATATAAGGGACTTGAGCACCCACGGATTTTGGTATCCATAGGGGTCCTGAAACCAATCCCTGAAAATACCAAGAAAGGACTGCTTATAGTATATATATATTACCCAGACACATACTTTTTAAAACACCAATATAATGCCATAAATATAATAGAAAGGAGAAACAAAAGGAAAGTAATTCATAATAAAATAATGTGTATTTACACATGGAAGGCTTGAAGAAGTAATCAAATGCTTACACTGCGATTTTCTCAGTGCCCAATTCTTGGCAAAGTTTTGAACAAAACAAAATATAATCCTTCCTTAGGAGATTGGTTCAAGATGGTGGAGTGGAAGGATGTGCACTCACTCCCTCTTGCAAGAGCACCAGAATCACAACTCACTGCTGAACAATTATCAACAGGAAGACACTGGAACTCACCAAAAAAGATACCCCACATCCAAAGACAAAGGAGAAGCCACGGTGAGAAGGTAGGAGGGGCGCAATCACAATAAAATCAAATCCCATAACTGCTGGCTGGGTGACTCACAAACTGGAGGACACTCATACCACAGAAGTCCACCCACTGGAGTGAAGGTTCTGAGCCCCACGTCAGGCTTCCCAACCTGGGGGTCCGGCAACAGGAGGAGGAATTCCTAGAGAATCAAACTTTGAAGGCTAGCAGAATTTGACTGCAGGACTTCGACAGGACTCAGGGAAACAGAGACTCCACTCTTGGAGGGCATGCACAAAGTGCTGTGTGCCTCAAGACCCAGGGGAAGGAACAGTGACCCCATAGGAGACTGAACAAGACATACCTGCTAGTGTTAGATGGTCTCCCGCAGAGGCAAGGGGTGGCTATGTCTCACTGCGGGGACAAGGACACAGGCAGCAGAAGTTCTGGGAAGTACTCCTTGGCATGAGCCCTCCCAGAGTCTGCCATTAGCCCCACCAAAGAGCCAGGTAGGCTCCAGTGCTGGGTTGCCTCTGGCCAAACAACCAACAGGGAGGGAATCAAGCCCCACCCATCAGCCGACAAGCAGATTAAAGTTTTACTGAGCTCTGCCCACCAGAGCAGCGACCAGCTCTACCCACCACCAGTACCTCCCATCAGGAAGCTTGCACAAGCCTCTTAGATAGCCTCATCCACCAGAGGGCAGACAGCAGAAGCAAGAAGAACTATAATACTGCAGCCTGTGGAACAAAAATCACATTCACAAAAAGACAGACAAAATGAAAAGGCAGAGGACTATGGACCAGATGAAGGAACAAGATAAAACCCCAGAGAAACAGCAAAATGAACTGGAGATAGGCAACCTTCCAGAAAAAAGAATTCAGAATAATGGCAGTGAAGATGATCCAGGACCTCGGAAAAAGAATGGTAGCAAAGATCGAGAAGATGCAAGAAATGTTTAACAAGGACCTAGAAGAATTAAAGAACAAACACCTAGAAGAATTAAAGAACAAACAGAGATGAACAATACAATAACTGAAAAGAAAAATACACTAGATGGAATCAATAGCAGAATAACTGAGGCAGAAGATGGGATAAGTAACCTGGAAGACAGAATGGTGAAATTCACGGCTGCGGAACAGAATAAAGAAAAAAGAATAAAAAGAAATGAAGACAGCCTAAGAGACTTCTGGGACAACATTAAACGCACCAACATTCGCATTATAGGGGTCCCAGAAGGAGAAGAGAGAGAGGAAGGACCTAAGAAAATATTTGAAGAGATTTTAGTCGAAAACTTCCCTAACATGGGAAAGGAAATAGCCACCCAAGTCCAGGAAGTGCAGAGAGTCCCAGGCAGGATAAACCCCAAGGAGAAACATGCTGAGACACATAGTAATCAAACTGACAAAAATTAGAGACAAAGAAAAATTATTAAAAGCAAAAAGGGATAAATGACAACATACAAGGGAACTCCCATAAGATTGAGAAACAGCTGAGAAATCAGCTGAGAAACAGCTGATTTCTCAGCAGAAACTCTACAAGCCAGAAGGGAGTGGCATGATATATTTAAAGTGATGAAAGGGAAGAACCAAGATTACATTACCCAGCAAGGATCTGATTCAGATTCAACGGAGAAATCAAAAACTTTACAGACAAGCAAAAGCTAAGAGAATTCAGCAAAACCAAACCAGCTCTACAACAAATGCTAAAGGAACTTCTCTAAGTGGGAAACAAAAGAGGAGAAAAGGACCTACAATAACAAACCCAAAACAATTAAGAAAATGGTAATAGGAACATACATATGGATAATAACCTTAAATGTGAATGGATTAAATGCTCCAACCAAAAGACACAGGCTCGCTGAATGGATACAAACACAAGACCCATATATATGCTGTCTACAAGAGACCGACTTCAGACCTAGGGACACATACAGACTGAAAGTGAGGGGATGGAAAAAGATATTCCATGCAAAGGGAAATCAAAAGAAAGCTGGAGTAGCAATACTCATATCAGATAAAATAGACTTTAAAATAAAGAATGTTACAAGAGACGAGGAAGCACACTACATAATGACACTACATAATGATCAATACATAAGTCAAATGGTAACAGCTATAAAAGAGGAAATCGACAGTAACACAATAATAGTGGGGAACCTTAACACCTCACTTACACCAATGGACAGATCATGCAGGAAGAAAATTAATAAGGAAACACAAGCTTCAAATGACACAATAGACCAGATAGATTTCAATAATATTTATAGGACATTCCATCCAAAAACAGCAGATTACACTTTCTTCTCAAGTGCACACGGAACATTCTCCAGGATAGATCACATCTTGGGTCACAAATCAAGCCTCAGTAAATTTAAGAAAACTGAAATTATATCAAGCATCTTTTCCAACCACAATGCTATGAGATTAGAAATCAGTTACAGGGAAAAAACATAAAAAACACAAACACATGGAGGTTAAACAATACGTTACTAAATAACCAAGAGATCACTGAAGAAATCAAAGAGGAAATCAAAAAATACCTAGAGACAAATGACAATGAAAACACGACTATCCAAAACCTATGGGATGCAGCAAAAGCAGTTCTAAGAGGAAGTTTATAGCAATACAATCATACCTCAAGAAACAGGAAAAATCTCAAATAAGCAATCTAACCTTATACCTAAAGGAACTAGGGAAAGAAGAACAAACAAAACCCAAAGTTAGTAGAAGGAAAGAATCATAAAGATCAGAGCAGAAATAAATGAAATAGAAACAAAGAAAACAATAGCAAAGATCAATAAAACTAAACACTGGTTCTTTGAGAAGATAAACAAAATTGATAAACCTTTAGCCAGACGCCTCAAGAAAAATAGGGAGAGGACTCAAATCAATAAAATTAGAAATGAAAAAGAAGTTACAACAGACATGGCAGAAACACAAAGAATCATAAGAGACTACTATAAGCAACTCTATGCCAATAAAATGGACAACCTGGAAGAAATGGACAAATTCTCAGAAAGGTATAACCTTCCAAGACTGACCAGGAAGAAACAGAAAATATGAACAGACCAATCACAAGTAATGAAATTGAAACTGTGATTAAAAATCTTCCAATAAACTAAAGTCCAGGCCCAGATGGCTTCACAGGTGAATTCTATCAAACATTTAGAGAAGAGCTGAGACCCATCCTTCTTAAACTCTTCCCAAAAATTGCAGAGGAAGAAACACTCCCAAACTCATTCTACAAGGCCACCATCACCCTGATACCAAAACCAGACAGAGATACTACAAAAAAAGAAAATTATAGACCAATATCACTGATGAATATAGATGCAAAAATCCTCAACAAAATACTAGCAAACACAATCGAACAACACATTAAAAGGTTCATACACCATGATCAAGTGGGATTTATCCCAGGGATGCAAGGATTCTTCAATATATGCAAATCAATCAATGTGATACACCATATTAACAAATTGAAGAATAAAAGCCATATGATCATCTCAATAGATGCAGAAAAAGCTTTTGACAAAATTCAACACCCATTTATGATAAAAACTCTCCAGAAAGTGGGCATAGAGGGAACCCACCTCAACATAATAAAGGCCATATACGACAAACCCACAGCAAACATCATTCTCATTGGTAAAAAACTGAAAGCATTTCCTGTAAGATCAGGAACAAGACAAAGATGTCCACTCTCACCACTATTATTCAACATAGTTTTAGAAGTCCTCGCCACGGCAATCAGAGAAGAAAAAGAAATAAAAGGAATACAAATTGGAAAAGAAGAAGTAAAACTGTCACTGTTTGCAGATGACATGATACTATACATAGAGAATCCTAAAGATGCCACCAGAAAACTACTAGAGCTAATCAATGAATTTGGTAAAGTATCAGGATACAAAATTAATGCACAGAAATCTCTTGCATTCCTATGCACTAACAATGAAAGATCAGAAAGAGAAATTAAGGAAACAATCCCATTCACCACTGCAACAAAAAGAATAAAATACCTAGGAATAAACCTACCTAAGGAGGTCAAAGACCTGTACTCAGAAAACTATAAGACACTGATGAAAGAAATCAAAGGTGACACAAACAGATGGAGAGATATGCCATGTTCTTGGATTGGAAGAATCAATATTGTGAAAATGACTGTACTACCCAAAGCAATCTACATATACAATGCAATCCCTATCAAATTACCAATGGCATTTTTTACAGGACTAGAACAAAAAATCTTAAAATTTGTATGGAGACACAAAAGACCCTGAATAGCCAAAGCACTCTTGAGGGAAAAAAAAGGAGCTGGAGGACTCAGACTTCCTGACTTCAGACTATAGTACAAAGCTACAGTAATCAAGACAATATGGTACTGGCACAAATACAGAAATATAGATCAATGGAACAGGATAGAAAGCCCAGAGATAAACCCACACACCTATGGTCAACTAGTCTCTGACAAAGGAGGCAAGGATATACAATGGAGAAAAGACAGTCTCTTCAATAAGTGGTGCTGGGAAAACTGGACAGCTACATGTAAAAGAATGAAATTAGAACACTCCCTAACACCATACACAAAAATAAACTGGAAGTGGATTAAAGACCTAAATGTAAGACCAAACACTATAAAACTCTTAGCAGGAAACATAGGAAGAACACTTTTTGACATAAATCACAGCAAGATCTTTTTTGACCCACCTCCTAGAGTAATGGAAATAGAAACAAAAATAAACAAATAGGACCTCATGAAACTTAAAAGCTTTTGCACAGCAAAGTAAACTATAAACAAGACAAAAAGACAACCTTCAGATTGGGAGAAAATATTTGCAAATAAATCAATGGACAAAGGATTAATCTCCAAAATATATAAACAGTTCATGCAGCTCAATATTAAAAAAACAAACAACCCAATCAGAAAATGGGCCGAAGACCTAAATAGACATCTCTCCAAAGAAGACACACAGATTGCCAAGAGGCACATGAAAATCTGCTCAACATCACTAATTATTAGAGAAATGCAAATCAAAACTACAAAGAGGTATCACCTCACACCGGTTAGAATGGTCATCATCAGAAAATCTACAAACAACAAATGCTGGAGAGGGTGTGGAGAAAAGGGAACCCTCTTGCACTGTTGGTGGGAATGTAAATTGATAACAGCCACTATGGAGAACAGTATGGAGGTTCCTTAAAAAACAAAAAATAGGGCTTCCCTGGTGGCGCAGTGGTTGAGAATCTGCCTGCCAATGCAGGGGACACGGGTTCGAGCCCTGGTCTGGGAAGATCCCACATGCCACGGAGCAACTGGGCCCGTGAGCCACAATTACTGAGCCTGCGCGTCTGGAGCCTGTGCTCTGCAACAAGAGAGGCCGCGATGGTGAGAGGCCCGCGCACCGCGATGAAGAGTGGTCCCCACTTGCCACAACTAGAGAAAGCCCTCGCACAGAAACGAAGACCCAACACAGCCATAAATAAATAAATAAAAGAACGTGAATTTCTTAAAAAAAAAAAAACAAAAAAAAAAAAACAAAAAATAGAATTACTATATGACCCAGCAATCCCACTACTGGGCATATACCCAGAGAAAACCATAATTCAAAAAGACACATGCACCCCAATGTTCATTGCAGCACTATTTACAATAGCCAGGTCATGGAAGCAACCTAAATGCCCATCGACAGACGAATGGATAAAGAAGATGTGGTACATATATACAGTGGAATATTACTCAGCCATAAAAAGGAACGAAACTGATTCATTTGTAGAGACGTGGATGGACCTAGAGACTGTCATACAGAGTGAAGTAAGTCAGAAAGAGAAAAACAAATATCGTATATTAACGCATATATGTGGAATCTAGAAAAATGGTACAGATGAACCGGTTTGCAGGGCAGAAATTGAGACACAGATGTAGAGAACAAACGTACAGACACCAAGGGGGGAAAGCGGCGGGGGGATGTGATGGTGGTGTGATGAACTGGGAGATTGGGATTGACATGTATACACTGATGGGTATAAAATGGATAACTAATAAGAACCTGCTGTATGAAAAATAAATAAATTAAATTAAATTAAATATATATATGTATAATCTTTCCTTAATATATATGGTTGTTGTAAATTCATAGAAAATTTAGTGTGTATTAAAACTGGGTAACAAATTATGTAAATTGGAGTTAGGTTTTAGGCTTAGTTAAGTATAAACAGGTTTACCTACATGAATGCCTGGCAGGACATTCAAAAGCCATGTGAGATGCTACAGGATTCTGCATTGTGTGGGACTCTCCTGTGAACAGAGGATGTCTCGCATCCCCGGCTCCCACCCAGTTTGGTGACATCCGAAAAATGTTACTAGGAATTTCCAAAGCACCCTGTAGGGGGCAGTATAAACTCCATTGAGAACAATTGGTCTAACCCACCTTTTCAAAACTGTCCTGCCCTCGGGTCACCTCTCGGGCAGAATATCTCTTCTGACCTTGAGACCCCCAGCTAAAGGGTCTGACTGATTGCCTGTGCTTAAAGGGGCTGGCACACCCAGTTCCAAGGGCCAACGTTGAATGAAGCCAGAGATCTCAGCACTACCCAATCTCGAAGCTATGATGTAGGAGGTTACAAGAGGAGGAGATGTAGTTGTACAGTGGAAATACCCAGAGTTCCCTCTAGCCAATTAATTAGATTAAAAGGCAAAACCGTCAATATTTCCTTACCCAACTTACTCTCAGCATCACATGAGCATTTGCTCTGTAAAACCACTGAATGTAAGGGCTGATAGTAACTCTCTCCCTCTGTACACAGCATTCAGATGCATCCCCTAACACTTCGTTTCCTGTCTCCCAGATCACCCTCTCCTGCCCATCCCTCTGCCGTTTCTCCTAACACATGTGACAAGCACCCCGGCTCCAGGCCTTCTTTCCCTGACTTTAAATTGCTAATCCTACTTCCCAACTGGCCTTCCTTCCACAGTGTCTCCCAGCTCCAATCCTGGCTGCATTTCTACACAATCTAGGTAGGCCCAAACTGCTTTCCCATGGCTTTCATCTGGCTCACTTGGGAAGGAACTCTCACTGGTCTTCAGAGGCCCACCTTGGGGGACTTCTCTGTATGTTCTCCCACACCTTTGCTCTTCGATAGCCACTTTCTGTTTCAGTGAAGGGGGACCTCGGTTTTTTTTTTTTATTTATTTATGGCTGTGTTGGGTCTTCGTTTCTGTGCGAGGGCTTTCTCTAGTTGTGGCAAGTGGGGACCACTCTTCATCGCGGTGCGCGGGCCTCTCACTATCGCGGCCTCTCCCGTTGCGGAGCACAGGCTCCAGACGCGCAGGCTCAGTAATTGTGGCTCGCGGGCCCAGTTGCTCCACGGCATGTGGGATCTTCCCAGACCAGGGTTCGAACCCGTGTCCCCTGCATTGGCAGGCAGACTCTCAACCACTGTGCCACCAGGGAAGCCCCGGGACCTCGGTTTATGCAGCATGGTACTCCATCCTCTGGGACTTTTCGCTTGCTGTCTGCCTGGAACGACTCTTCTCCTTCCTTTCATCTCCTCACTTCTAACACCCTTCAAAACCAGCTGAAATATCACCTCCTCCAAAAAGTCTTCCTAAATTCTCTCTCCCTCTGAGTTCCTGCACTTTTTCCACAGTGAGTCTCTTTTGCTCCAACCTTAAAGACAAAGGTCCTTTTAGGTATCTTTCGTGTCCCCAAAGGCACCTAGGAACTTGTCACAGTAGCCTAATTGTCCAACACATTCTTGTGGATTTATGAACTCAAAAGAAAGGGAAGTGATAGACTTATGCCATATTTGAAATATTTGAAGAGGAGCCCCCTAGCCTCTCCTTCAGAATCACTTGCTTTCTCCTCAACTGAAGTAGAACCCCCTCAGGACACCAGCTGGCCCAGAGACGCATCCTCCCCTCTTCCAGTTGCAACATTAGTGCATAGAAAGTGGATCTATACCGTCATGGTGGCTCTGAAAACACGAACTAAGACAACAATAAATTAACACAATAGACAACTAATAGCACCGTGATGCCTTCATGTATGAATTGGAATGTGAACACTGAGATTTTCATTTCATGGTTGAAAAATATACAAGTTGACCCAAATACTAATTTCTGCATTCCCGTCATTTACATATCATGGGTCAGTAATCATTTCTTGCCTAAGTGACTTTCCAAATGAAAAGCTGTAATATTGCAATGGCTTGTCATATTTACAAACATCGCCTTGTGCTACCCACTCGGTGCTTTGGTTTCACTGGTAAGCAAGCAGATCCCAGTCTCTGAGAAGGCGGAGCAGAGCCTGAGAGGAAAGGGCCGGTTCCCCTAGGAGAGATCCATTTGTTTTTTCCTCCCTCGCCTTCAGAACTCCAGGAGCCTCTATTCCTCTGGGACACCTTCCAGCCAGCTTGTTTCTCCCAAGTGCCTGCCGTTTGGTCAGCAGGGGCCAGGGATGGGCTCTGCTTGTGTTTCTGTGATTGTTTTCCTCTCTGGGGCCGAAAAATCTAGCTGCTTTGAAAATGTCTCCTTGGGAGGCTGGAAGTGCTGAGAGAGCCGAATGTGATCTTTGGGAAGGGTAATGCAACCTGATGTTTTTTATTACAGTTCAGAACAACATCGAGTGAAATGTCTACAGTGATTCTTTTCCCTCATTTTAATGCTAGGATAATACAAATCAGCACATGACTTAACCGGTCTTTGATGTAAGCCCAGCCCTTGTCGCTGGACTTCTTCACAGTGTCCTGAGTTACCTGCTCCATTAGGGATCTCACTCTTATCGCTGGACACAAGTCTCTTAGAAATCTGTGTTTTTAAAGGATAATAGAGTTAGCGCCACAGATTAAAAGGAGAGCTGGTGTAACCGTTACCCCTGCCCAGCAGGCTTAGTTACCAGGTCTGACTTGCTCTTTCTTATAACTGGGGTTGAATGTCAGCATCCAGCTTGTGTGGGGAGAGTTGCCCCTTTCTCATTCACACACGCGTGTTCTCAGCCCGAGCTGTTCTCCAACCCACACCTCCTTTGCTGAGCTTCTGTTGCTCCTACTTTGGCACAAACACTTAAAAGGAAACTAAAGAAAAAGCTTTGAGGTCAGTTACTAGATTCTCCTGTGAATTTGGTTTCAGGACTAGAAAGCAGTGCAGTGGTTGTGTGATTTATGAAATTCCTCCCACTGCTGCTTTTCCTTATTTTGAGGGTGATGTACAAGAAGTGAGCTAGCGGAGAGCTGACTGGTCACATTTCACACCCTCGCCTGTGAGTCCTAAGATGCAGGGCATAAAAACAATAACGTGCACAGAGAGGTGGTGGGGAGGGATTTAGCTGCTAATGGAAATTTCTCCTTCAGACCCTCTGGAAAAAAATGTTGTCTTTTGGAGGATGGATCCCCCACTTTTTTCTCCCTGGCCCCTATGTTTTAAAAAGGTTAAGGTGTGTGTGTGTGTGTGTGTGTGTGTGTGTGTAGGGGTGTGTGTGAGTGTGTGTGCGTGTGTGTGTATGTAGGGGTGTGAGTGTGTGTGTGTAGGGGTGTGTGTGTAGGGGTGTGTGTGAGTAGGGGTGTGTGTGCGTGTGTGTAGGGGTGTATGTGTGTATGTAGGGGTGTGTGCACATGTGTGTGTAGGGATGTGTGTGTGTGGGTGTGTGTGCGTGTGTGTGTAGGGGTGTGTGTGTGTGCATGTGTGTGTAGGGGTGTGTGTGTAGGGGTGTGTATGAGTGTGTGTGTAGGGGTGTGTGCGTGCGTGTGTGTGCGTGTGTAGGGGTGTGTGAGTAGGGGTGTGTGCGTGTGTGTGCACGTGTGTAGGGGTGTGTTGTGTGCGAGTGTGTGTGTGTATGGGTGTGTGTGAGTAGGGGGTGTGTGCGCGCGCGTGTGTGTGCACGTGTGTGTGTATGGGTGTGTGTGAGTAGAGGTGTGTGTGCATGCGTGTGTGCACGTGTGTGTAGGGTGTGTGTGTGTGCGTGTGTAGGGGTGTGTGTGAGTAGGGGTGTGTGTAGGGGTGTGTGTGCATGTGTGTGTGCACATGTGTGTAGGTGTATGTGTGTGTGCAAGGGTGTGTGTGTGTGTGTGTGTGTGTGTGTGTGTGTTTGGAGGGTAGCAGGCAGAAAGGGAAGGGAGTGGAAAATGATCGTTATCATCCCAAAGTCCTTCTTCTCTAGCTGGCTGCATCTCTGTTTATGAAATGCCATAACAATAGTGAGCTCACGCCTGTGTGCTCCTATCATGCAGGGTTCCTGGGTGCCAGATGGGCACTTTGTGACTGTATGAGCGTGGATTATTTCATTTCCTGCATCTGGGACTCCAAATGGCCTCCCAGAATGCCACAGGAGTGGAGCACCGCTTCTCAGCTGGGGGAACATACCTTCACCAGGGATCCCAGTGGAGCAGAGGGGATGAGGCCAGCCATCCCCAAGCGAAATCTGAAAGTTCACACACACCAGGGCCTTGCGGAAACTTTCAGAACCCAGAATGAGATGGAAATAAATAATAACCAATCATGTATGTCAGCTGCAGTTGGAAAAAAAAAATAGGAAAGAACAAATGAAAACAAATCATAAGCATTTTCTTCTCCAGCCTAGGAAGATGTTCTGGGAATAAAGTTTTGTATTTCAGCTTTGAAATTCTGTTGTGACCTTCTAGCCACACACCTCTGGATGTTGCTAGTGGTCCAGATAAGGAAACCGAAATGGTCTGAGGAAAGCCGGCATAGACCACAGCCTCTGGGCCTCTTTCTCACTTTATTTCAATTAATGGGATGGGGTGTATCGGTGTGAAATAGTAGCAAGAATGCTTACTTCCCCCAAGTACTGAACCAAAATCGAGTGTACACAGAGGCAGCACACTGAACTGCTGTTTAGATGAATCTGATGGACAAAGTTGCCATCCAAAAATCAGGTTCTTCCTGTTTTCAGGTTTATTGTTGAAAACCCTTACCATCACCTCCATTCCTCCCCCTTCAAAAGGAGTTGTCCAAATCAGTCAATTTGTCCTGCAGGAAAAAAAGTTTTTTACAAGAATATGTGACTTACATTAAAAAAAAAAAAAATCTGACAGTTGACTTAACTGTTTTGCATAAGATATTTACAAACCACAGCAGATTAAAGGGGGGTTTTATGCATTTTCACATCCTGCTTGGTTTAAAGCAGCAATTTTCTGCAAGGACAACAGAGAAAAAAAACATGCTTTACACTGCTTATATTAATTACATTTTTTCATTACCCGTCATGTTTTCTGCAGGCTTGTGTATTATTACTGCAAAATGTAATGAAATAGAAAAAGGAGAAAAGAATGGACTTCTGGGAAATTTTCCAATTCTTGAAATGCAATGTTAATTGAGAGCTATTTTTAGGACTCTGCAGATAGTGCAGGACCCAGTGCCACCGGTACAAATGGGTCCAGTCCAGGTGCAGCTTCTGGGGTGACAGCCTGAATCTCTGCTGCTGGAGAGCTTGAAAATCTCCGTCTTGCTTGGTGCCAAGTCTACCGAAGGACATGGAAGGATTTCTACAGATGAGCGATTCACAAAGGCAATAGAAGAAAAGCGAGGGGAGATGAAGGTGGATCCCTGTAGGGCCCAGGCTCAGCGATGCTTGGTAGCGATTCCCAACCTCATCTTCAGCAACCACTCCATCAGAGTGAAAGAAAACTAATCAGTATTTAGGAAAATGGTGACACACAATCAAATAGTTTCCAAGACTCTTACAATGAAGAATCCAAAAAGTGTCCATGAGGTGGTGAAAAACAAGACCCGTTATCAGGAACCTTCCTCCCCTGCTGGAGAATTATAAGTTCTTAGTCTTGGGTGTATCCTGACAAGGACTTGAGGAAAGTTGTCTGAAGAATAGGAACTTGATGGATTGGAGAAATATTGTTTCTTTTATTACCAAACTATATAGACCATAGATTTAACTTCCCATTTGATTAATCTGAATAGGTGATTCTCAAATCCACTCTTCTGTATTACTTCTGTGCCCCAGAATCCCATTTCCTGATGTACTATTGGAACCAACCTTGCAAATGATGGAGGACACATAGTAAACATGTTGACAGGGGCCAAGTGTTCTTCCAGAGAAGGTCTCAGAAGGGCTTCAGAGAATTTAGAAACTCTGGGCACATTTGAAAATTCTCAATCTCAATATACCATAAAGTGTTTGAGGCTCTCTGAGTGTTTCAGCCACTCCTAAACATTAATCTCTTGCAAATTCATTCTGTAAAAAATAATTTTAAACAACTGCTAAAACCTATAAATTCCTATAATTCTTATTGTTGCTTCCACTTTCACAAAGTAAACACAACTGTCCATAAAAGTCATCTGGACAAAACTCGCTTTAGGCTATCAGACTTAGAAATCCAGTATGAGCAACATTTCACCCAGTTAAAGCAACAGAGAAGAACAAAGGGAAAACGCTTTCCAGCCAATAGTCTTCTCTGAGCTATGAGGCAGGTACCCTGCTTGCCTGTCTCACCTGCTTCAGACTGCCCAGGACCTCAGCCAGTGCCCTGCACTCACTCTGAAATCAGCAGGTTGCCATACTCTGCTACAATGTTGTCATCAGATGCAAACTGCCTGTCTGCCCTGAGACTATTGCTTTAGCCCTGACTGACACATTCTTTGGAGTAAAATGTGTAGTAAAAAGAGAAATTCCAACTTTTCTAGGAGTTTCTTCCAGGAGCAAAGTCAACTACATGAGTCGTTGGTAAAACAAGTGGTACATGGAGTGAGAGGGCAAAATGGAAACGGTGTATAAGAACTACAACTTCATAGCTGGTCAGAGAGAAACATGAGTTTCCACTTCCCATTACCTGGATTCCAGTCATGAAAATTAACCTGGATAGTTCCTGCCCAGCCTGGCCCACATCCAGTAGCATCTAAGGCTGGGCTAACCAGCTGGTAGGTTTACATCTCCTGCTCATCATGAAGATGACAAGAGGCGATCTTCTAAGCGGTCCTTGGTTTGCTCCAAGTCACCCCCTTCTTAATCACCTGCTGCTCCAGAAATGCCTCTTTGGACTTCTGTGCTTATTTTAATTCTAACAAGGCTATATCCCTATTTCTCTTTTTATCAGCTTTAAACAATAACTATTCACCCCTGCTATGAATGATATTTAGTTCCCTTACACTCCCCCCTCCCACTCTATCTACCTCCATCTTCCCAATTTCTAATACTTATAGCTTAGATTTTCTTGCTGGTTACGTTTGTAGTGTCAAATAATATAGCCAATGTTTATTTCTCATTTTAGCAACTTTATATATGTTTGATAAGATTATTGTTGGCTCTATCTTTCCCTCTCCCTCCACACTGCCCCCATTCCATATCCCATTATCTGTCAACTCTACTCATATATTTACATTGTCAAAACTGATAACATTTATGTTCTTTTCTATAATCATAATTAAGTCTTCTGTGGGTTTGTCTAGGGATTGACTCTAACAATTAATAACCTACAATGTATAAACAGGGTTTATATGATCATGATTATATAAATATTTTTACTTGTGGACCAATCTCTTTCTTTCCTGAGATATCCACCCAGCTGTCTCTGAATTTCTTCTCCCATCCAGATAGCTTGCTCTTTAGCAACTGCCCAGCTGTCACCAAGGGACTTCCCTCTCTGCCCTTCTAGGTTAGAGCTATTATATCCTGGATCTCATGCCTTCCTCCTTCATGATGTTTTCTATTTTGCTGGAGTTCACTCTCAATTATCTTCTTCAGAAATATCAGCTATAATTTATTACTATTACATGTTTGATATGTTTTCTCCCTCACTACTTCACTAGGTTTTGGCTGCGGATAGATTTCCATGGTCAAAATTATTTTCCATCAGAACTTTGAAGGCATCATTCCATTGTCTTCCACCAATCAGTGTTGCTGATAAGAAGTCAAATGCCTTTCTGATTCTCATTCCCCAGAAAGTAACCTGTTTTTTTCCTGTATTGAATCTCTTAGGAGTTCATTGTTTTCCTTGGTGCCCTAAAGCTTCATAGGTATGTATCTAGGTATGGACAAAAACTGGTTTTAAGGCATTTTGATAGATAGATCTGCTTCTTTTTGTCTTCCCTGTTAGGGTTAGAAAGAAGAAGCCATGTTTTGGTTTCTGAAACTCACATTGATATCAGGGAAGAAATAAATCATAAATACACATTAACATGATTTTCTCTTATCTGACAAATTGAATTTAGAGTATGGAGTTCAAATATTTATAACCAAATTAATAAACACATCATCTTGGGACAATGCCAAAATCGTTAGTTTAATAATTTTTTTAAAAGCTCTCAAAGGCTATAAAGTGGAAGTTTCCTATGCCTCATTCATGAAGTAGAAGAAAGATGGTGGGTGAGAAGAAAATAATTGACTAAATTTTTGACATTTTCTTATATTTACCAAAAACCCAAAATTGTTTGACTGCATTTTAAGAGAATGATGAATATAACCAAGAGAGTTTATGGAAGAAGGAATGTAAAGAAGCATTCATTTCCTTGGGTAGATTTTGCATAAATACCTCATTATATAGCAAATGAACCTGGGTTTTAGAACATACAGATCTGAACAGGAACTCTGGCTCTGCCATTTTCTAGTTATGTGAGTCTTGAGCAAATTAGTTAAACTCAATAGATGTTACTTTCCTTCCTTCCTTACCCCTAACTCTATCAGATCAACACTGAGGCTTGGGTAGTTATAAATGTTCTATCCATGTACCATGATAAGGTACAAAGGATGGGTTTACAAATGTAACAGAATGTTAAATTGGAAGTTCTGACTCATGCACCAAGATACAATTGACGTTGCATTCCAAAGAAATTGCCAGACCATATGCAAAATTTCCAAAAGGAGAAATACAGAAGAACCAATTGCATAATCCTTGAAATCTGCCATTCACGTTAAAGACATAAAAAGGCCCCGAGAGTGGAAATTAAGGAAGAATTTTGTGAGAAGGGTTTTAGAAAAGAGGCTTTGGGATTCTGGGACTCCTATCCTTCTAAGGAAGGTCAGTGGAGCTCCGAGACCCTAATGTGTATCTCCTGAAGTTAGGGAACAAGTGACCAGGGCCTACGTTATATCTGAAGAAGCCAAAATGACCCTTAGAAGCAAGGTAATAGACTACATGTAAGAAATAACTACTCACCAAGGTTTGGGAGCCCTAATAACTGGATATAGAAGGCTCAGGGCCATTTAAAAAGGGATCTGCCTTAAGGGTGGCTTAGTAGACTGTGGAGACACATAAGAATTGTTCTCCTAATTTAGATATAACTGTCTTGAGCTATATCATGTTTATGTACACAATTCCCTTTTTTCAATAGATATTTCTATACTGCCCAGAGTGAACATTGTGAGTCTACATCCATAATATGTCTGCAACAGTTCTAAGTTACCAACTAATCAAAAATAGTAGCTAACATTTATTGAGAACTTTTTATGCACCAAGCACTGTCCTAAATACTTCATATCTATTAACTCACAAGAACCCTAGAAAGTAGGCATTTTTACTGCCATCCCCATGAGGAAACTGAGGCACCCAGAGTGTAACTTGCCCACAGATTCATAGCTAGGAAGTGGCAGAGCTAGTGTTCAACTCAGGTGGTCTAGCTCTAAGGCCCAAGCTCATAACCATCATGACACTCCCTAAGGCTTGGCAAGAACAGATCCAAAGAAGTAAGTCCCCTTCCTTCTATTTTCAGCATTAAGGCAGGTTTTGCCATTCCAACTAATATTTTTAAACCTTCAGAAGAGTTTGTGCTGGTTCGAAGAGCTCCTACAAAATAAACAAAAAGCAAATTTCAACTCACAGAATTATTTTTCAAAAGTAAGGTGGCATAGGAATGGAATAGAGGAGGAAATAAACAAGTAAATATGGTACGTGGTGCCAGAAACTGGCCATTCATCAAGACATGTCAACAACACGCAACTTAAGTTTGATGAGTTCAATATTTTCAGGACTAGCAGAACATCTTGTGACCTGTATAATTGAGCAAAACTTCTTGGTTAAGATGGGCCTGGGGCTGGACCTCAGCTCTCAAGGCTAAATTTCTTCATTCCATAGTTCTTCCAGGTCACTATCAAAACCACTGGTAATTTTACACTGCAGTGATCTGTGCCTTTTCCTGGCCTGAGGATAAATAGAAAACTTAACAGTTCGGAGAGCTGTTGACACCATGTACTCAGAAACACAATCAGAAAATGTTAAAGGAAACCCTTGAAGGATGTGAATGAAGGATGTGGACATTCACACATGGAAACTCCCCACACGATGCCAGCTTTGCTCCTCAGCTCTGTAGCCAAAAAATGAACAGGTCAGAGAGGGAGCAGGGGTGCATGCCTGAAGCTTTAATAGAATACAGTAAGGGATGAGTGTTCCTGGCAAGGCTTCAAATGACCATTTGCTGGTAGGCAGAGGATTCTAGGGTGCTCAAGAGAAAGGTTACAATGATACAAAAGATGCCTGTGAAAGGATTGGGAAAATCCAGTTCCTCCCCGACCACCATCATATGTAGTTGTTTGTTCTCCTGTTTGATAAACACACACTGATACATTTTTAAAGTCATTTTCCCCTTTAAGTATGCAGCCCATCCAATCAAAGGTCACACACTTAAAGAAAAATTAGGGAGGTAGAGAGGCACTTCCTGAACCCTACAATTGGATACTTGGTCCGACAACAGGACAGCATGTTTGAACTGAGAACAGGTAGAGTACCTTACAATCGCTGTCAGCATGAGCTATAAGAAAAAGTTAAGGAAAGGGAAGGGGTGGCTGGAGGTAGATAGAGAGAAAGTGAGCTAGGAATCCTTGCTTTGAAACATGCACGACAGACACATGAGGGCTCCAGTCTAAATGCTGCTCCAGCCCTGGATCCCACTCGTGTAGCCTAAGCAATACCCCCAGCATCTTCTCCTCATTAAGTATGATAAAAGTTGCTTCAGTTTTTCCACTCACAAATACAAGAGTCTCACAATATTTCCCTTCTTATTTGCCAGAGATAGATGTAGACAGCTACATTCTCAATTTAATTACTACTCCCTCAATATAAATGGCTTTCATTCTTTCATTCACTCACTTACTCATTCAATATATAAGCACTAAATGCTGATCGAGGTACAGGAGATTCACAGATAATTAAGCCATTGTCCTAGTCTGTGAAAAAATGAGAGACGTATAACGTGTTACATATGAAGGCAATAACAGCAGGATGCGCGTGATATAATGACTGCAGAGAGGACAGGGTGATTAAATAGAGGGGACAAAGTATTCTGGTAAATAATGACCTAGAAAGAAGAACAGGAAGGGTCTAAGCCTCGTCCCTCATTAAAATAAGGCTGTCGGACTTGGTGCATCTCCATCTGAGCCCTCATCTTGTCTTCCTCCAAATCCTCAGATTCAGATGCTATGTAAGTCTCAGAAACAGGAGAAGGGGTTGCTTAAGCTATTTTGCAGAGTTGAATAAATCAACAATGGGCCTATGAGCAACGACCTTGGACAAGTCCTCGTGTTTGGCTCAAGTGCAAGGGAGCACAACGCTCAAACAGAGGACAATCCGCCTGCCCAGGGACCCTCCCGGAAGTGAGGCAGTGTGAGCAAGGGCTGCGGGGCCTGGCCACGGGCATGTTGAACTCTGCTCAGCAGCAAGCACAGCCTTGCAGAGGGTCCTCCTGCAGCCGCTGAAAAGGGATGATTAAGAGGCAGCATGAGTTGCATGGATCCTGTCCTAGCCTTATGCTTTCGGAAGATAATGATGATGAACGAAATGACGAATGAGCTATGATAATCCTATAAAACCCCTCCTGTCCTCTCTTGCCTTCTTTGCTTCTCCTATTCTCTTCCCTGTCTCCAAATCCATTTCTCTAACTCTTTGATGATTCAAACCCCTTTTCCTATAAAGACAACCTGAAAATGTCCCCCACATCAGCTCCTGAGCCACTGAAGCCTGTCTCCCTTGCTAATGACGAGGCTCATCTCAGCTGACACAAACCATTTTTACGTGGAGTATTTGATGGTTCTGTGTTTTGTTCTGATGATTGTTAGCTCTTTTGGTTCATTGGCGTTGGAAATAAATCACATCTAACCTCTTTTGTACTAAAATTAACTGTCTCCTTGGACTGATTATCTTGCCCTTGGTCTCGGCGGAGTTGCACCCACAGGATCTCCAACGTGCCTGGCAGCCCAAGCGGTTTGCTGAAGTTACATGTGAGGGGAGTGAGACTGGCTTTCCCAGGCTCCGGTCAAGAGGGCTTGGCTACTCCTAAAAACAGCAGAAATGCTTCAGCAAAGTTCAGAAACCAAAGCAGGAAACAGAACCCCTCTCACATGGATGGGTAGCAAAGGCTCTGGTGGGGCAGGAAACTGGAGCATTTTGAACAAGTCCATCCATCTGTTTACCAAGTGGGTTTAGTTTTCTCCACAATGTATTATAATTCCCATTTGGAAATTGTCAGAAATATTTTTTTCATGATAAAATTGTTTTCCTTGAAAAAGAAAGAGCACAATTCAAGAACAAAATAGGGGGGGAAAAGATCACCCTTTTCAAACCTGGAAAACAGATACAAGGCTTTGCCAGAATTTAAGACATAAACAAAGGTTCTTTTTCAGAGGGTGGGTAAAGTGGTCCTCGAAGAGAGAAGAAAAACAGTTTGGTGGCCTCAGCAGGGGAAAGAGTGGGACCCAAGTGTCAGGTGACAGGCAGCTGGTCCATCCCTAATTTCAGGGGCTGACTCTAACCAAACCAAACCAGTGTGCACTGCTTGCCTCTTGAAGTTGTCACCCACCCTTGCGGAGGCAAGGATGACCTCGTGCTGACATGAACTTGTTCCCTCCCCATAGCCTTCACTGTGTGGATGTTCCTCCAACCTCTCAGACTTCTCCCCAACTCATCCTCGGGCTCTTTCTGCACTTCCCTGACTCTGCATGGGAACTCTCAAATTGAATATGGTATAATCAAACTCCGAGAAACATTAAAAATTTTTAAAACTTGTTTCTCTTTCTGTTTTCCTGAATCCTATTAAAGGCAGCACCGTTCTGCCTCACATACATGCTTAAGGTCTGAACAACAAACCCCACTACCTTGCACAGCACTTTAATTCAGCACTGTCTTCACCACAACCTTTTCCTGCCTAAAACACCATCAATGCCTCTTCTTTAGCTCTTACATGACAATGTCCCCATTGCTCCTTTATGATTTCACAGTATAGGCAGACGTTAAAGGACCTCTATCCGTAATAGCCTCAAACTCCTGAAGGAAGCCTCAGCTCCAGCCATGCCTGTCTCCCAAAGGCATCTAGAACATGTCTACCCCCAAGTCTTTGTTCATGCTGTGCCCTCCACCTTGAATGCCTCATTCTTCTCTCCATGTATTTAGACCGTTCCCATTTATCATAGTTTACCATGTCATCAGTGAAGCCTTTGGAGTCACCCAAGTTCATGGTGGTCTCCCCCTCCCACCCTGAGCCTCTATGGCAATTAGAGTTTGCACTGCTCGTTTGGCACGTACTATTTATTCTCTTGTATCACCATTAATCCAGCAGACATTTTTGAGCACCTACTATATCCCCTATGGCAAACTCTTTGCTAATTATAAAAGGTTAATAAGAAGCAAGAAGTGTGGAGGAGAAGGAAAGATGGGTAGAACAAGCAGGCCTAAGAGAAGAAACCTTTTAAATAAAAGAGATGTGATGATGTCCTACATCATAGGAAGGAGGACCAGTTATTAACGTGCTATCTCAGCTCCAACCTCACCCTTTTATTCTCCACTTTGTGATGCTAGTCTGGGACTTGGCAAATGTTTTTGCTTTGCCAGTTGACCTCCTGGGAAGCCCTGTTAATAGGGAGTGCTAGAGGAAGACAAAGGCTCGAGGAGGAAGACAGGACTTACTCCTTCCTGTCTGCTGTTTGTTGCTTTCTGTGGGCTTCCTGTCTGTTTGTGGTTCCCATGAGCGTCACCCCAGCAACACTCCTTCCCCTCAACAGTGGCAGTTCCTTCTGGTAAGAGCAGCTGAATCCACTTTGAAGTTTTTCCAATTCATAGAATCAGCCTCTCTGTACCCACTCTGCCATCCCAAGACGCCACTGCACACCAGCCAGCACTTGGTCTCCTCCTCAGAGTCTGGGTCGCAGTCTTCTTCTAATGCAGAGACACCAACACCAGCCAAGCGTCACCTCTCCTCAGAGGTCTGATTTTCACCTCCATGCAGTTCCTCCTTTAAGCTTCTAAGTTTTAATAATTATAATCTCTTCTCTTTGTTCTCTCAGCCCTAAGGGTGATAGATGCTTCCCACTTTCATGATATCTTAGCATCCTCTTTCTACCTTTTCAGTTACCTGGGTAACACTTTTTTATATTAAAATCTATTCAATAACTGGTATGGCTTCTGTCTCCCAACTGGACCCTCACTGATACAGAAGGAACTAGTTTAGGGGCATAGATTAAAATAATGCAAAGTGGTACCACTAAAAAGCCAATAGATAAATTAAATATTCAAACAATCCAAAAGAAGCAAGGAAAGGGAATAAGAGGAATAAAATTCAGAAGGGGCAAAATAAAGCCAACCATATTACATTAAATGTTAAAGCACTAAACTGCCCAGTGAAAAAGCAAAAATGATCAGAGCTGGTTTTTAAAATGGAAGACTGTACAATATTCAGACCATGAAAGACACATTGTAAATATGATGACACATAGGTTGAAAGTAAATGGATAAATAGAAGATATATAACTCAAATGGTAAACATAGAAAAGCTGGAGTGGCTAGATTAACAATAAATAAAATAGACATCAATGTGAAGAGTAGGTCAAAGACAAGCATGGACATTTTATAATAATTAAAGAGTAAGTTGACCAGACAGACATAACAATCATAAATTTGTACGTGCATAATAACAAAGCTTCAAAATACAAAAAGCAAAAGTTGACAGGATTAAAGGAAGAAATATACAATACACAATCATAGTGGGAGATTTAAATACCCTTCTCCCGACAATTAGAAAACAAATCATTTCAACCATAGAGGATCTGAATAACACTATCAACATGACCTAATTGATATTTCTACATATTTATACAATCCATCATCCAACTTCTTTTCAAGTGCAATTGTATGTATATTCACCAAGACAGAACATATACTAAACCATAAAATAAGTCAAAAATATTTAAAAGAATTGAAAATCAGGATAATAGCAGAGGATTAAACAACTGACATCCAAATTGAACTCAGCTCCCAAAATTAAACAATAATGACACCACCACCAACCACCCCTCCCAATAAAAAAAAAAAAGAACTCACACCAAAATACATTACTATGAAAGTTCAGAATACCTGGGATATAGTGGCATATAGGATTAAGGAGCAGATCACAAAACTTCCAGATGGGGAAAATTAGGTCCCTTACAAAGAAACCAACCCAGCTGGCATCAGACTCGTCAATAGCAATACCAGATGCTGGAAGAATGGAGCAATGTCTTCAAAAGTTTAAGTGACAATGATTTTCAATCTAGCATTCTATTCCCAGCCTGTCAGTCATGTGGAGGCAGAAAAAGGACAGTTTAGACATGCAAGAACTAAAACATAATGTTTTAGAAAGTTATCAGAAAGCATGTGTCAACAAAACAAGAAATAAACCAAAGAAAAAGAAAGACACGAAATCTAAAAAACAGACCAGAAGAGAGTCAAAAGCATCATATGACATCTGTGCAATCTTCCAGAAAGAAAAAAGTCCACGTTCGAGCAGGAGAGGGAATTTTCGGGGAGAAGTTCTCTAGAAAAGTTAGAGCTGCTGTGCATGAGTCCATGGACAAAACTGTTTACTTATGGTAGAGATATTAGACCATTTGGAAAATTAATAAGTATATAAAAAGAAGCTTAAAAAAAAAAATGAAGCCACTGTCATTTCCAGGAGAAAAAAAGGGCAGGACAAGGAAGGAAATATGGTTTTAATTCACTATGGCTCATCATTGGGCAATATTTGCATGTGCATAATAAAGAAACTAAAATTGTTTTATTTAAACAAATATGTGGAAAGAGAGAGAAGAGGATATCGAGGAGTTAAGTTTTTGTCTACTATGGCAAAAATACAATAAAATATTCCTAAAATTTATCAGTCAAGAAATAAGCATATTATTTAGATTAAATGAAGTAATAGCACTTAGAACAGTGACTATTACGTGGTAAGCAGTATCAGCTATTATTAGAAATACGAAGTTAAATATCAGGGGAAAGAGCTAGAATTGAGAGTGGTTGTCTCTTGGGCATAGGATTCAGAGAGGAGGAAAACTATTTTGGTTCATTACAAGCTTTTTAGTACTACATGACTTTTAACATAATATACATGTATTGCTTTTATAAAAATAAAAATTAAATTAATAATCAAACAGCTATATTGTAGAATAAAATATAAACATAAAAAGGTTAAGGCATTGTAAATAAGGAAGTAAAAAGTAATTTATAAGTATGGTGAATGTAAATTTTAAGAAACAAAGTATGTATTATAAAAAAGACATATTAAGCTCTTTCATATACCATTGGGTTAAAAACTAAAAGAATTTTTAAAAATCATACATACTCAAAAACAAGAAGAAACATATTCCATAAACAAAGAAAGAAAACACAAAACCAAAAATAAAAAACCCAAAACAAAACAGAGGTCTCCCTAAAAAGAGATCTTGAAAACGAGAGAAACAAGTGGGAAACCAGGGTGTTAAGTGAAAACTAAAACTAAATATCCAATGCACAACACGGGTACGAACCACCTACATGAAGCTAGAAGTCAGAATAGTGCTTTATAGTCATTAATCGCTGCCAAATTTATAGTCTCCATCCATCAGCCCAAGATTATAGCCAAAAAGAAGTCACCTGTCCATAAACAGGGTTAAGCACTGAGTTCCTGTATTAGAACTAGGACCTTAGGCCACACTGCATTCAGGGGAAGGCTCCAGAATTGCACAATTTCTGCAGAGTGATAGACCCGCCCAAGTCACATATATAAGCCTTGATCAGAAACAGGCTGTAGGGCTGGGCCAGAAGCAGCCATGAAACCATCCCTATGAGGAGGACAACAGGTCCCAAGAAAATGAAAGGATGAGTTCACAAACAAAATTCAAAAATGTGTTTTCCAGGGAGATCAGCTCGGTGCTTTGTGACCACCTAGAGGGGTGGGATAGGGAGGGTGGGAGGGAGGGAGATGCAAGAGGGAAGAGATATGGGAACATATGTATATGTATAACTGATTCACTTTGTTACAAAGCAGAAACTAACACACCATTGTAAAGCAATTATACTTCAATAAAGATGTTAAAAAAAAAAAAATGTGTTTTTAAAAATCCATTATCAAGGAAAGAAAGCCAATGCACCAGAAGAGTGGAGAAGTTAAACCCAAGAAAATAAGAGATATCTGAACAATATAGAAAGGACATTAAAATGAGTAGTTTTTTAAATGCTCAGAGATAAAAGAAGGAATAACATCCACGAAAGAGGACTAAGAAATAATAAAAATAAATAAATTAAAAATATTTATGAAATAAATAATTTGATAGGTTAAAAATTTACACACAGGCAAACTGAGAGAACTGAAGTAATTGCCTGAAAAGCTATCAAAAAAGATTGGTCTGGGGAAAACAGAAAGGAAAATTTAAGAGACATAGAGCATAGAGAAATGATTAAAAAGCTCTAACACATATCTCATAATAGCAGTTTCATAAGAATAGTCTAGAAAGAATGGGGGTGAGGGGGAGAGTATAGAGAGATAGTAACAGAATTTTCCAGAACTGAAGAGACCCATGAGTTCTAAGACTGAGAAAGCCCATCAAGTTTTAAAAATCCACACCTAGATATATCATAGTGAAAGTGCACAATATCAAAATTAAAGAGAACTTAAAAGGATCATAGATAAAAGAGAGACAACCAATAAGGAAATGAAAAACATTGACAGTGGACTTCTCATTAGCAACAATGACTCTAGGAAGTCTACGGAATAATTTTCAAAGCATCAAGGAAAAGTGCTGTGAATCTGGAATTCTATACAAACTGCCATTCGACAGATGGGATTCAGAAAATTATTGACCACAAGCTCTGTCCTTAAAAAAGCTACTAAAAGATGTATTCAGTAAGGGACATAAATTAACCTTGGAGGAAAAAGGAACTGTGTGGGAAAAAATTGGTAAAACAAGTTAGTAAATCTAAATAAGTATTGATTATAAATAATAATACAAATAATTCCTGTGTTTATAAACAAGGTATAACTCCAATACTAGATCATTCTAATATAAGATCAATGGATATTTACTCAGATGAAAGTATGAAAGTTAAAGCTTCTTGGAGAAGAATGATGGAGACACTGATTAAGCTTTGATGGGAAAATGTAAGTTTGAATATATATATATGTTAAAAGTCTAGGAAAATTCATGAGAAGAATAGAAACAGTATGTGTAAGTTCCAACCCAATAGAAGAAAAAGGAATATAAAAAACTCAATCAGCCCACACAACAAGAAAGAAGGAAAACAGAGAAAGATAAAAGATAGCAAATAGGAAACATAAAATAAAGTAGCAGAAATAGCTTAACAAATGTAGATAAACTCCTAATTGTATTTTTAAAAAGAAACCACGTAGGAGTCTCTCTGAGACAAAGCAGAACTAGTAAGAAATACAGTTGAAAACTGTTGGACTAAAACTGAGGGACTTCTGGTGAAATAGCCTCTATAGTCTTATGAAAATTTAATACAGAGAGTAAGGGGAACAGGAGTAGGGTTGAGACTTGAGGGCCGTGGTGATCTTGTCAAAGCTTTTGGGTCAAAGTAGCAGAAATCCATTGGCTATAGCTCATATAAAGCGCAGCCTATTTAAATGATACAGGAACACTTGTCAGAAGAAAATCTGATTGGCCAATGGTCAATAGGTTGGCTCACCTGGATAGAGTATCAGGTGTCCACCCTTTTCCAAACACCTGTGTTGGGGTGGAGATGTGTTGCATGCTGGAAAATATAATGATCTAGAAGGCAGAGTACGCTGCTTCCTACAGTCATAGCCTAAAACACTGTGTCAGGAAGGAAGGTGACAGTAAGTCTAGCAGAGTTAAGGAAAGGCCAATGTTGAGAGCTCAACCTAAAACCAGACACGGTAAGTGATAAGTGAAAGTATTAGCCAAGGTTGCTCCATTTTCTGCCGCCAATGAAGGGAATGGACGAAGCTGAAGATTGGGAGTGGAAGAGGATTTGCAAGGCTGGTAAGAGAAATGCCCTTGGGATTCTGTCTAGGTAGTGGGGGAGTGAAGCCCAGAAAGAGTTAAGGACTGGGAGGGTAGGAAGGGTCAAGTCATGGATATCTCACTAAGGCTCTGTGGGTGGGAGGGAAAGGGCAATGTGGAAGGGGGAGAGATGGTGACTAGGGACAGGGGCGTCACTTGCTGGAGGCTTCAAAGGCGGAGCAGTTCCGGGTGTAACAGGAGAAAAGGGTTGTCCAGATGGAATAGAGGGAAAATCGTTAAAGCAGAGGAAGTCAAAGGGCTACGTACGAGTCAGCAGTGATGACAGGAGACGGGGTGAAGAGGGACGCTGAGGGCAAGGTGCCAGGGAGCACAGTGAATCCGGCAGCTGAGAGGTGGGAGGGCGTCGGGGTGTGAGAAAATCAGAGACCATGCAAGTGATGAGGAGAGCTAGAACACTGACCCAAACCCAACTCCTGGAGCCAAATTTATCAATGGCTCCTGTCACTTTCGGGGTGAAAGTCTAACCCCTCAGCACAGAAGACCTTTATGATCTTTCATTTCCAACTCATCTCCCACCACTTTCCCCCAGGTTGTTCACTCTTCTACCGAACTGCTTTCTTTCATCTCCACATGGTGATTCTTCAACCAGGAATGTCCTTTCCCTGTATCTTTACCCAAATGACTCCTGCTTAGTTTTCAGAGCTAAGGCCAAGGGTCATCTCCTCTGGAAAACCTCCCCAAGTAAGTTTCCAGTCTGAGTCGGATGTCTCCCCACCCCCGTCATGCTCCCACTGCACACCTGGAGCCTCTGTCAGAGCATTAGCACACCCCTGTAACGTTTCTAAAGGGTAGGGACTGCATCCTACATATTTTGATGCCCCCAGTACCTAGCGGGGTTCCTAGTATATAATAGACACACAGCACATACTTTTAAGTATATATATACATTTCAAGGGGTTTGAAAGAAATCATGTCATCACAGTTAAGATGAGGAAATCAAAGAAGCAACAAATATCAACAGCTGTCTCCAAGTGACATTGAGTAGAATGGAGAATCAATATGGTGCAGTACGAGCAGTGAGGAAGGGAGTGAGCAGAGGACATACGGGCCGCTGTGAAGCATATTACATTGACTGATGAGATCGGGATAAAACAAGACAGAAGAGGCCTCCCTAAACATGTTTGCACCAGGCATGTGATGCTGGGTCACAGGGATAAAAGAGACAAGGCACTGGGAGCCACCAACATTTGGCTATACACTATATATAATCTCATGTCATCTGCACAATAGACCCTTGAGATGGCAGTTGACTTCCCCTTTGTACTGGAAAGCCAGCAACGAGGTTCACAGTGGAACTGAAGTGGAAAGTCATGGTAATTCTGTGGCATTTCCTTCCCAGGTGTAGTGAGATCAGCTGATGATGTCAGGCTTGGGCCTCCTTGTGCAGGAAATTCATACAAAATCCTACAGAGGCCAAGAGCCTGCCTTTTGGTTCTTTATATGTCCTATAACACCTAACATGTGTTATAGACTTCTTAGGATTCAAAATGTATTTGTTGATTGAATAAATGAACAAATGAATGAGTCAGGGAATAAATGAAGGCTGACCTGTATTAAGTATAAGGGTCAGGCACTTTGAGTACTTGGCATCCGTTATTTTATCTAACAGTCCTGCTATCCATGATTATCCTCCATTTCACAGATGATTAAACTGAGGCTAAGAAAGCTTAAGGAATTTACCCGAGGTCACACAGCCTGTAAGTGACAGAGCAAAAATTTCCCCAGGCCTTTCTGCCTCAGAACCTCCACTCTTAACTACTCTGCTACATGGCCTCTCAATGAATGGATTCCTCTGAATTAATGGATTTTTCTGGAAATCTCAGCTTCCCCGTATGAAGACAGATGGTCCCTGATGTTCCAGCCCTATGAAAAAAATAAAAGCACAGAATATTGGGAGTTGAGGGTGATTAGTTCAAAGTGTAGAAAAATCTAAAAATATATTGGCTTTACTCTTAGATATTTGTCCAACAGCGGTGGAACAACTTTAATTAGTGTAACAGGACAATAGGAATTAAACAGGCTTGGTCACAAGATTTTTACAGGATGACACTGATGGCATTACTATCCAACTTCAAAGATTTGGAAAGATGTTCTTGCTAACACTGGAGAGTAGAAACCTGCTTTCCATCAACTAGGCTGGCCTGACAAATTAAGTCTGTAGAGTCATTAGATTAAGATAAGAGCTTATCTCCTCGGCTGACATTTATTCAGAGGTTTTTATACTGTTCAGCTAGTAATTAGTGCTGTTGAATTTTTAACACTGCTTTGTCCAGTCATTCAAAACTTCTAGAGGTGTACTTGCATCTCCTGTGTATGTTTTTGGTTATTAAAAATAGATGAGAAATACAAGTGAATTACTTTATGAGGTTTGAAGAATTCTTCCACAAGTTATTCTGTGGTGAAACCTGCAGCTTAATGACTTATCTGCAGAAGAAGGGACCAGTTCTCCCAAATTGATCAGTGTGGAATAAAGAGTTGGCTTTTACTATGAGATCTATCATTTATTTCGAGGCATACGTATTATAGGTTTATGATGTTCTAGTGGAATCATTAAAACTAGGATCCCATGCAATAATGGTTTCCTGCTGTTTCACACCCCCAATTCAGCAAACATACTATAGAGTCAGGGAACAGCTCAAAGTTGTGGGGATTTTTTTAGTCTCTTTCCTATGACTGATTTGACTGTGAAAGGTTTATTTTCCCAGTTTTCCTGTAGTTATAATAACAACTTGATTACTATAGAATAAACTAATACATTAAGCCTGCACGAGTGTCTTGACAGTCTGTCAAACAAACGATGCTCACGTTTTTAAATGCGTGGTTTGCCAAATTCCAAGCTCTATGGTGAAATACTAATAAGTAATCAGATGGGTAAGACCCCTTGTTTTAATAAAGTCCATCACTTGGTTAAAGTTGCATCCCGTTGCTATTACTATCACATCGTTTATTTTGTCCTAAGTGTAGACATCTGTCATCACTCAACATATTGTATCTGCCACTTTAAAAAAAAAAAAGTTGCAGAGAGAATTCTGCAGGGACAAGTAGAAGTATTTGACTCTCCTGTTTCACCTTACCACCACCCATAAAGAAGCCTCAAAGAAGACCCTGCATGCTTCAGAGATCCAGCCTGGAAGATGGGTTCTCTGTCACGAAAACGTGAGCCGTGAGGTTTTGTAGTTCACGAGCTTCCGACAAAGTCACATGCGAATCAGCCTCTGTGTGCAGTGGGGACAGTACCTCTCGTCAGGCACACGCCCTGCCCAAGGTGACTGTCCCAGAAAGCAGGGGAAATTCTTCATATTTGCTATAGCACACAATCATCCTTTCGCAACACCTCAAGTACATTCAAATATACGCTTGACATCCCTGGAATGTACTGGAGTGAAAAGTTTACCATTTCAACAAGCCACTGAACCTCAGTTTCCTTAACTAAAAAATAGACGTTTGCTCAGGATAATCTTTAAACATATCTCCCAGGGTCCTGAATCTCAGATCTATGAGCTGACCCCCAAGGTGGAAGCCTTAGAGGACAGAGAAAATTATTATGGAAGAGGAGCCCACTGAGTTTAGAATCATCTGAGGAATTTGTAGAATTAAGTTGAAAAGAGTAAAATAGAGTCTCTGAAATCATATGATTATATTTTGTCATAAGATAGACGTCAGAGTATATTTGTTGAATAAATGAATGAATGAGTGAGTGAATGAATTAACTGAGAGGTAGCATGGGATATTAGGATTTGGAGTCAGGCATACCTGGGTTCAATCCCTAACTTGGCCGTATACTTGCTTTGTGCCCTTGGAAAATACACCTCTCTGAACCTGCTTCTTCATTAGTAAATCAAGCATAATAACTAGCTCCTAGTTTTGTTGCTAAGATGAACAAAAACCTACTTGAGCACATGGTAGGTGCTCAGAAACCATTTGTTTTCTTTACCCCCAGGAAATGCATGGTTCCATATACACTGAGTTGTAAAAATATCACTGTCCAGCTTTCAAATTCATGTATGACCAACTACCACCAACACATTTGGTATGTGTTATTATCATCTTTTAATGGGTAATGAAAAAGAAAGAAGAGAAGACGAAAAAGAGCCTAAAGCTTCCCTTCCAACTCCCCAAGGGTAATCAGGCCAGGGGAAGGTAGGCATCATTCAGTGTGTTTACAAGGTACTCCATCTCAGCACTCAGCCTTTGTTAACTCAACCCCCCCACCATCACCCCCAGCTTTCTGAAGACCAACATGTAATTAGAGCACTAACGAGGTCATTTAGCAGAAACCATGGGTGGGGAGTAATGAATGTGCTATCAGGCTCGGAGAACAGCTTGGGCAAAAATCCAAACAGTCCACGTTCAACTCTGATGAGCCGACCTAAACTTGGAAAACAGAGCTCGGAAAAAGGTTAATAATAGGACATTAGAAATGAGAGCCCCCTCTCCAGAGAGACCCAGAGCAATGTTTTGAGCATGATCGTTTGGGAGCAGGCATGAGGAGAAGCTGGGTGTCACCCAGGACCTGGCAAGGTGTTTTGATTGCTTCAGTGCCATATTACTGGGGATCTGAGAGTACAAACCTGGAAGGGACTTCAGAAGTCATATACTTCCATCTCCCCATTTTACAGATGAGTTTAGAATGCTCCCGAGAGCTGAACTGGCTTGACCAGTCATTAGATACAGAGCCTGACTTACTACCAAGGCCACCAGATAAGTGAGCAGTTTGACTCACTAGCACATGCTGTCCCCTTGCCTCCAAGGGTGACATTTAGGAGACTATTTGGACAGTGTATAATGATACTTTAAGTGGTGCTAGTGTTACTTGGACCACTTCTAGAGTAATTAAGTCCCAGAGGAATAAACCCATCCGTCTACCAGTTTGCATTTGGAACTAGCACTCTTAACTGAGTTGCAACTGCTAACATGGCTGTGGCTTTCAACTGTATAGAAAAGAAGGTGAAGAAAGAGGAGCCAAAAGAAGCCAAATACCTCCAAATCCCTGGCCCACTGATTCGCAAGCTAGAGGCGTGCCCACCCCACCTTCACCTCCTAGGTCACGGCGTCGCTGCCTGCATCTAAGCAAGCACCAAGCACTGCCAGTAAGTAGGTTAAAAAATGGGCCACAGACTACTACTTTTCTCTTTACAGTTTATAGATGTTATCGGAATGAATAAAATAAAAATTTCTACAAAAGCATTTTGTCATTCTGCTTTCCCCCCCCCAGTCAATAGATTCTTAAAAGTACAACAAAATATCCTTAAGTAGAGAAAGAAAGAACTTAGTCACTCTCAATACTTGAAGTGGTAAGTACGAAAGTATTAAGATTCACAGGATGGATTTTGTTCCAGGGATCATTTTCATTTCAGTGAGCATTTATTAAGCACTTACCACATACACAACACAACCAAGCAGTTGGAAGACAAAATCGAGCGTACAGTCTCTGTCTTGAGAAATGTACTGCTCCTTTGGGCAGGCCTGACATACCTACAAAGACAGGGAAGAACAGGTTTCAGGAAACGTATGACAAATCCTAGGAGTTTCTTGCCTCCTATTAAATTTATTTTTGTCCTTCATTTAAAATGGTAACTGAAGAGGGTGGCTTTGGAGTGGCCTTTGGGATCAGGAAGCATTTGTTTGCTCTTTTAATGTGTGTACTGCTTCTCTGGGGGCCCTCTTTTTGGAACAGCCCCTCCATACAACTGGGTTCCCCCAAGAACGACCCCCCAGGAACCATGTTTTCCCCAAGGGCACTATTCCTATTTTCCTGGTCATCCTATATTCCTCACACCCAGAGCCTGCACACATGCCCCCTTTGTTCCCATGGAACCGATAGGAAGCAGGGAGAAAAATCTGCCTGATAGGGGATGAAGAGTGTCAGTAGGATGGTACAGTGCCAAAAATAATGTGAGGGCGATAACCACGCCAAGGGGATGGGACGCTGGGAGTGCCATTCTCATTCCAGTAACACCGTCTTCCTTGTTTGACTTTGCAAACAATGTCGTGATAAAAGAAAGCTCTTCAAAGCCCTCGATTACCAACTGATTCAGGTCCCACTATAAAACAGTGTAGAACAAGGTTTCGTGGCCACAGATGCTGCCCAGCTGTTTAAGGACTTACCGAGAAATGTTCTCTCCTTTGCCCTTCCAGTTGTGGGAGATCCACGCCAGAAGCTGATGATGTTCTGGTGATGTGAGACACAGCCTGCTGGATTGGAATCCAGACTTTGGGGTTAGGTAGACCCTGGTTCAGCTTCTAGCTTAGGAACTTCAGAACTGTGTGGCCTTAAACAAGTTGCTTAACCTCTCTGAACTCCGGTCTCCTTACTGAGAAATAGAGAGGCTAACGACACATACCTTAGAGGATGACTGTGAAGATGACACGAGGCAAAAGATGTCAAGACACCTAACACATGGTAGGTGCCCGATGAATTTTAGTTACTGTGTTTTCAAGGCAAAATTCCACCACTGTCTACTTCAGGAGAGGAAAATCAAAACGAGCTACCTTGTTAGGATGCAACAGCTGGTGCTAGGAACAAATATAACCACATTAGGGGAGAGGGCCACCTATCCTCAGAGTCAAATGCACTTTATAGAGATAGCAATCTGCAGCTTGTCAAACGTTCCCTAACATTTTGCAAAAATCCCCAAATGTCAAATTAGTGAGTAATCTGTACAGTACTGCAGATCTTGTTATCCTCTGACTGATTCATAGCATATTTTGGGTGTCCCAGACACCAGTCCAAGTAAATGTTAGTAAATAAGGAAAATCACATCTCCCCTCGCAAGGCTCTGAAGTTCTTCCCCAGCTTCCACTTGCAAAGAAAGAATATAAACCTCGAGGGCCAGAGAGTAACACTTATTTCTTAGAGTTGATTGAACTGTCACCAATAAGTATATACCCCGCATTTACCATGCGCCCAGGCCTGAGGCAGGCTGGAGATGGGGGCAGGAGTACAGGGTTAGGGGTGCAAATCTTAATCACCGACTCCACACAAACCACTTGGCTTCATATACATTTTCTTAATCTTCTCAAAAGTCCTTTTTATTTATTTAGCAAATACTGAAATTGTACTTGCTATGTGTGTAGTGCTTCCCTGGAGGCTTATTTCTTGGGAGGGCCCTGCCATGTAAGTGGATTAGAAATGCTTTACAGTCCTCATAACAAGCCAGTGAGGTAGGCACCATCATTATCCCCATTTTACAGATTAGGAAACGGAGGCTCAGAGAGATGAAGTGGCTTTCCTAAGGCCACATATTCAGTGGCAGAGTTAAGGTAGGACCCAGACAGTCTGGCTCCAGAGTCTGTTCTCTTAACCATTAAATACTGCCTTACGAGATAGGCATGATTACCATGATTATCCTCATTTTACAGATGAGGAAACTGAGGCTCGGAAAGGTGAAGTAACACTGCCCAAGATATCATAGCTACTGGATGGTGATAGAGCTGGAGTTTCGAACAAGGTCTATCTGTTTATATAACCCTACCCAATGGGTTATAAGTTACACAAATTCTGAAAAACAGTCTTGCCTTAAGTAGCTGCTGGTTTTGCAGGCCATGAATGAAAAAAAAAAAAAAAGAGGGAGAAATCCCAGGAAGACCATGGGCAATAAGCACCAAAGGGCTCCACTCTCACATTCCCCGTTAATGTTACAATGAATTAATAGTCATGGCTCTCAACTCCTGAATGAGAGACACGTTCTCAAAACAGGGCTGAGGGCTCCCTGAGAAATGCCTTTCTGTTTTGCTTTTGTTTTTATAGTTTCCCTGACTTGAAGAAAATTGAGACAAACCCAAGTTGCTGAAGCTGCAAGATGCATATTTCTATGCTTTCTTTAGAATGTGCGCCTAAACGTTGTTTTTTTCACTCTGCTAACTTTTCAAAAACTATTAAGAAGAAGAGTGACTAGATGCTGGGGGCAGGGGTCGGGGGGAAGGGAGAGGGAGGCCAGAGGGAGGTGGTGGGCAGATGACAAGCAAAGCAGAGTGATTTCCACGAGAGCCTTCCTCCCCTGCCCCAGGCTCCTCCTGTCGCTCCAGAGCTTGGTGCCCACAGGTGCTCAGTGATGGCGGGACTGAAGTTTTTGAGGACAATGGGATTGTGACCTTTTGCTGTTAGATTTGAAGTCTAATGAAGATTCTTGGAAAAGAACTGGATTTAATAGCTGGAAAATACTAGGGGTGAAATAGATTGAACGGGAAATTCTTACACATCAGGCCCAAACGTTGGAAAATCTTGCTCACTGTATCACCTTCAACAAAGGGCCCCTATTTTCTTATCCCCTCTCTTCGCTCAGTGTTCAGTAACACTGGCTGCAGCCTGGGAGCACTGACCTAAGACAGAAGGACGCGAAGAGACTGCTTCACTTTACTCCCCAGAACCCCTTCCCCGTCTCTGCTTCATGGTGTGAAGGTCAGAGAAATCCCCCTGCACCTCTCTGGACTCCACACTTCTCAGCTCCCCCGCATACAGTTAATCTCCAAGCTCTGTCACTTATAACCGCAGGCACTCTCAAACCCAAGTACGTTTCTCCATTACCACTGCTCCTGCCCTGCTCTGTCACCATTGTCTCTTCCCTGATTACTGCCACAATCCCAGCTTGTCTTTCCACGTCCCGTCTTGCCCACTTTAATCAGCATCCACATAGCAGCTAAAGCAGAAATCTGATTGTGTCATCAGAAACCCATCGCCCTTAGGACTAAGTCCAAGCTCCTCACTTGGTCTACAGGCTTTTTTGTGATCTGGCCCTGATCTTCCCTCCTGTCTGCTTTCTCCCACCCTTGCATCCTATGCCCCATTCCCACTCAGTGTTTGCAGGTCCTTAAACACAGGCCGTACTTCCTCATCACTCCCAGCCCCTGTGCATTCTTCAGTTCTTGCTTAGCCGTTGCCCCCTCCTCTAGGCCCACACGCCCCCCTCTGCAGCTCTGCAGCCTGAACTCACTGCAGTAGCCAGTGTGGTCAACGTGTGCTGAAACCCTCTTTTGAAAACCATCATATGGATGAATGACATGGATGATCTTTAAAAATATAAATCAGATCACATCATTCCATTCCTAAAAACTCCCCAATTTGCACTTAAAGTTGAAACTTTTACTGCCTACAAGACCTGACTAAATCTGGCCCCTGCCCATCTCTCCAGCCTCCTCCCATACAGTGCCCTCCTTTGTTCACTTTTTTCCTGTCACAGTGACCTTTCTTGTCCCCAAGACACACCCACATTGTTCCAGCCCCAGGGCCTTTGCACGTGCTGTGGCCTCCGCCTGGACACTCTTGTATCAACTCTGCATTTTACTCAGGTTTCACTTCAAAGTCACCTCATCAGAGAACCCTTCCCTGACTGCTCGCCAATGTAACACACCCCATAAGTTCTATTGTCTTTGTAGAAAGTATTTCTAGCTAAAATTATCTTGTTTCTTTCTTTACCTAGTTGTTTATTGTGCTTCCCCAATTCAAATGTAAGCTCCGTAAGAGCAGGACTCTTTCTACCTTATTCTCAGTTATTTCTCCAGTGCCTAGAATAGTGCTT
>NC_138882.1:119605038-119620038 GCF_965194825.1 Balaenoptera physalus
AGGGGGCCAGTTACCCAACCTCATTTATAATTCTCAGTTTCCACATGTGTAAAATGGATTCATAAAACCAACTTTATAGGTTTCTCATGAGACTTAAACGAGTTATTGCATGTAAAGTGCTGAGCTCAATAATAGCTCTAATTGAATTACTAGACAAATAGCAAACGATAATTCCTTCTCCTTCCTCGAAGAGCCACAAAGTGGGAAATAAAGGTTATTATCTTTTCTAAGGAAAGTGTATAGTCAAGAGGGCACTATAATTATTTTCATATGTAAATAATGATACCTGGATCACTGTCTCCTTCCAAAGGCAATCAAACATTTTTAATATTCACAAGTTTGCTATGGTTTTAAATGTATAGTATCAACTCCATTATCTGATTGTAGACTAGCCAGCCAGGGGATTAGCTGTGGTATAAAGCTTTAATCCTAACATGCTTTCCCCTACAGGAGGCCATGGGAGTCTACTGATAGGGCTCTGGGGTCAGATTCACCTTTTTCAAATAACTCTAGCTGTGTGACCTTGAGCACCTTATTTAACCTCTGTAAGTCCCTGGTCCCTCAATTGCAAATGCAGGAGTAGTAACTTCTTCCTCAATGTTGAATGCTGGGGATAACATATGGAAACAACCCATGGCACGTATAATTGTTTAATAAATGTTCATCTCTTTTCCTGAGCTACCACCATTTGGTCTGAGTTTATGGAATTGCAAATTTTGTGTAACATTTGCTTAACAAAAGCATGATCACCTTGCTACCAAAAATTACGTAATTGAAAACTTACATCCACACAAAAACCTGCCCGCCGTTGATTATAGCAGCCTTATTCATAATTGCCAAAACTGGGAAACAACCAAGATGTCCTTCAGGAGGTGAATGGATAAATAAACTGTAGTACATCCAGACAATGGAATATTATTCAGTGTTAAAATGAAATGAGCTATTGGGCCATGAAAAGACATGGAGGAACCTTAAATGCATATTACTGGTGAAAGAAGGCAGTCTGAAAAGGCTACATACTATGGGATTCTAATTATACAACATTCTGGAAAAGGCACAACTACAGAGACAGTAAAAAGATCAGTCACTATCAGAGGGTGTCGGGTAGGGATGAATAGGCAGAGCACAGAGGATTTTTATTGTGGTGAAAATACTCTGTATGATACTGTAATGATGGATACGTGTCACTACACATTTGTCCAAACCCACAGACTTTACAACACCAAGAGTGAACCCGAATGTACACTGTGGACTCTGGGTGACTGTGACATGTCAACAATTGCAGGTTCATCAGTTGTAACAAGGGTTCCACTTTGGTAGGGGATGCTGATAATGGGGGAGCCTGTGTAAGTGTGAGGGCAGGGAGAACATGGGAACTCTCTGCACCTTCAATTTTTCTGTGAATCTAAAACTGCTCAAAACATATTTTTTTCAAGTGAAAAAACTACATATTACATTCTAAACCAAAAATAAATTATTAGAGTGTTACCCATTATTTTGGATTAATCTACATCATAAGTCCCCTCCATCAGAGAAGACAGGCAAGAGTTGGCTATAATCATTTTCAAAGTAAACTGAAGACTTTATAACTAATCCTTATATCCGAGAAGTTACTATACTTTCCATTGTTTCAGTGGTTACAATCCAAGAGTACCATCAGCAGAATATAAAGCCCTTTTACCTTCTAACAACTCATCTAATGCATGGGCAAGTATAGCTGTTATTAGCAAATTCCTATTAAACAGATGGGCAAAATGAGGTAGTGAGATTAAATGATTAGCCCATGGCTAATATTTTATTGGAAAGACAAATTTAATTATAGGTTCCATTTGACTTCCCTTCAGGACTAGAATTAAATTCCAAGTGTTTCCTGACTCCCAGTTTGGTGCTTATTTCACATGACAGTGCAATGTGTGCTTTATTACGTGCTTTAAAATAAAAAGGGAGGGTGAGGAGGCATGAGTACCTTTATCCTAAAAATCGCAGAGCACAGAATACAAGGTAAATATTCCATCATTAATTTTCATAGCATTCCCCTTAAGACAACAGTGAGTACTGTCTCTCCCTTGGTTGGTGCAGAAACCTAAGCTAAAAGAGGTTACATAGATACACAAGATGCCCACAGATACCCAGGGAATCAAAAAGAAAACCCAGAATTACATAGTCTTAGAATAGAATTGGATGACACACCTTCTGGCAGGCACACAGTTTTATAAATCTTTAGGAATACGGGGAAAGCAAAGAACTTTTTTAGGGGGAGTTGCAGAGGGGCGGTAAGGATAGTTTTATAGTTTTGTATTATGTTTAGCAGCAACCCTGAGCAAGTTGGTAGTGTTTTGGAAAATATTTTTTTAACTTAGTCACCCAATTCTCATCAGGCCCAACCAACCAACTGCCTCACCCCTTTTTGTTTTGAAAAATAATGTCACAAATCTGTCCAGAGCTGGATAAAATGCACAGTAATGAGTTCATTAACGTGCCATCTGCATACAAAACAAGGGGATTCCAGAGGCAGAATCCTTTGGTGGGCCTGTTGGAAATCAAATTCTGGGCTAAAAAAATATAAAACACAATTTAGGCAGAAAAATATTAGAGCTACACCTTCACTTGGCCCACTGCAAAGACAGTCTGGCTTCTGAGAGGGCCAAAGCTAGTTGGAATCTTTTTTCCCCCTTCTTTTTAATTTTAAAACATGTTTTACTACTTAGAGGGTAAAAAAACAAATGCTTACAGCATGAGGTGAGGGATGGAGTTTTGTGAATTACACCCATCCCTAGGAAGAAAGACCTAGCTAAAAGCCTCTGTGTCAGAAATCCATTGAAGATTGTCTGTCCTTTGAAAATCAAGCCTGTTTATCTGTCTGATTCACTGAGTAACAAATCAGAAAACTCAAACCTGCCCCCTCCATCTCTTCCAGCCCCCACTGCGTCCACTCCACTCTCAGAGAAGGGAAGGATTAGGTTTCCAGGGGCTGTAGCTGTAACAAACCAGAGGCAATGTTTCTTGCCCCAGTGGTACCCCAAGTTTCATCAAGAACATTGGAAGCTGCTTTTCTTCTGTTGCAATTTTCATTTCACCTCAGCTCTCCCTGACACACCTGTGAAGGGTCACCAAATGCTGTATCATATCAACTTTTAAAAACTGCCGACACTGCTAACGTCTGAAACCTCCTGATGTCACAGCCTTGCACAGGCTCGCAGCCCGCAAAAGCACGGTTGGAGTTTCACGGTGCACAATGACGGCATCCTGGGTGGGTAAGGGCAGAGCCTCTTGTTGACAGTAGTGAAATCAGACAAACAAAGCCATGTCAACGGGATGTGTGGCGAGGGCGTCTGGGGAGTCCCTACAGCCTTCTTCCCAATCTGCAGCGAAAGACCCCATCCAGCCCCTTAATCCTCCCTCGAAGAGCGATTTATTTAGGCAATTGTTCCTTCCATCCTCCCTACTCCCATTTTCTCATGAGAGAAATTTCTCCAGAGCCTAGGATTTAGAGAAAATATTTTATCTGTCATAAATTCCATAAACATCTATTCCCACTCCCTGCCCGAAAAAAAAAAAAAAAGTTGATAAACACCAATCAGGTTCCTGTTTGTGCCAGTTATGCAGCACTGGCTGAAAAACTGGTTTTCGGTCAAACTATAGAAAGTTAGTATAACTAAGTAGTTGAGAGCATGGGTCCTACAGCCTTGCTCACTACCTGGCGCGAATCTTGCCCGCCCCTCAGTGATGTGACCAGACTTCATTTACTGATTTTATGAGCAGAGGTCATAATATACACATAACACACAGATTCTCGTTCTTTACACTTGATACTCTGTAGTTTTTAATCTATAGTGCGTTCATCTATGCGTATTTTTTCAGGTCCTTACAATTTAAAGAGGATGGATGTATACCCAACCCTATCCAATGAGAAGGGTAATTTAGTCTTCAGACTGGAAAAAACATATATTGGGTAACTGAAGTCTCATTTTGCACACAGTAGAATAAAAAGATTAAAAGACCACCTGCAAAGAGTCATTGGGCTGAGATACTCCATGAAATAACATACAGAAGTTATGGGCTTTGAGAACCGGCACTTTGGCACCAAAATCCACTACAATCAGGAATCCAAGCCAAAAAAGCCCTTTTTGCCTAACCTTTATATCAACATCAAAATAATGTTTTATTAAATTGAGTAGAAATTGTCCTTAACTATTTTTCCTTTTGTAATAAAGGCAGCTTGGATTTAATGGTATGTTATAGGAATTTATTTACAAATTTTGGTATCTTTTTGGATTCTAGCAATTAATGCGAAAATAGGAAGTACAGCCAACAAAATTTTCAAAATCAGCTCAGCATCATATTTGGATGTAATTAAAGGTATAATCTGTTCCACTGGAATACTTCAGTGCTATCCTATCTTAAAAAAACAAATATGAATATTAGTTCTTTCATGATATGTCTGCTTTTTTACATCACACTAGAACATAAAAAACTTTTCCATAAAAATTATTGTGTATTACCTCTTTTATACTTATAAACATATATGTTACTTTTACATAATTGAATTCATTGGCCTTTTATTTGCCACAAATATGATATTCAGGCTCAAGCCACAACTCATTCAAACATTTTAAATATACCATATATTTCTTTGTATGGGATATAGTTAGTTATCCATTTTGCCTTCTGGACTAATATGAGTCCTAAAGTTTCGCTTTTTTTCATCAGCCTCAAGCACTTGTAGGCAGAGTTGTTATCAATTATATCTGATTATTCACCATAAAGTCATTGAGATCTGTCAAAATTCAAAAGAAATTTCTTTTAGAGTGAGGCTAAAATATGCAGGTAATCTAAATGAGTCCGCATTCCAGGCTGGATAAAGATAAAATGCAAAACTTTAGTTTTTGAAGAGAAGAAAAAACTAGTTATAGCTCATAGAATAAAGTATATCATTGTTGCAGTCTCACAATTTATAAGGCAATTCTAGCAAAATGCCAGGGAACTGGCAGTTCTGGCACTTTGGGTGTTAATAACAGTGCCCAGCAATGTTGGAGCCTGAGGAAAAGGAAAGATAAGTAATACTGATCCTGCCTTTATTGGAAATTGTGATTATTTTGTTCATCATGGGTGTTTCTGCATTAATTTTATTTTTAAACGTATTGCATTAAAGCATCATCTTGATTACTTAAATGTTGCACCCAAAGAGAGTGTCCATTTCCCCCACTGTAGTCCTGGTGCTGCTTCATAAGTCACCTCTCTCAACCCTCATGACCTCATCTGTACAACTGAGGCAATAATCACTAAGAGGATTATTGAAAGGACTGAGTGAGAGAACATGTGTAAGAACTTGTTAATAGTAAATGTTAACATATAAATACATTTACAAAGCATGACACAACTCCAAGATAAAGTCATTCTATTAAACGTTACATTTAAAGATGTAAGGTTGATGGAAAGTGTAAGTCCCATAACTGATGATAGAAATTGAATCAGAGGCCTTAGAATAGGCAGACTTGAAGACACACCCATCTCTACCCAACTATATTTAAATAAAGAAAGAGGTATACAATCACAGCCCAAGCAAGCAATTTCCTTCCCAGTTTTCATAATTAATCTTTTCATAATTAATCTTTGTGTAAGTTCAGATTCCCTCTTTTCAGTTCCTAAAAACATTCAATTCACCGAAAATGAAAAATTAATTTAGGAAGAAACTCTTTAATGTTTTCCTCTTACTTAAAAAAATTACAGCTCAAACAACACAGGTGAAGTCCTACAAATAGATGCACTGCACATGAAATTTGTTTTTGAAAAAGTGGAGGGCATAAACCTTTTGATTCAAGGTAGGGAGAACTTTCTAGGCCGAAGGAAGGTGCGACGCCTCCTGTTTTCATGAGCTAATGATGGTTTCCAAGCTGGTTGGAATTCAGCGCTAATTGTATTTTAAAACGCCACCTCTGAAATCCTCTCCTCTCTCAGGATCTTACATCAAGGTTTCGAATTTTCCGGAAAACCTCGGCACTTCACCTTTCTCACTCAACAAATGCTGAACTTTAGAAGAATTCAGTTCAGAGCTTCTCTTTCCCCTGCAGGTTTTGATCTGGGGATGGTGACGCTAACACCCAGGAAAGCTGTCCTGCCCTGTTTCGGGGGGTGGGGGGGGAGAGGGACAATAAAAATAGGTATTTTGGTGGCTCCACTCAGGCTTGTCCCTTCTAACAGAGTCATTAAACAACTTTCCAGTGTCATTCAAAGAAATTATAACAGAATCAATTGATTTTCATGCTCTGCTTTATTAGCTGTAATTTAGGAGAGAGAACGGCCCTGTTGACACAGCTGTAACATGTCAGGACCTGTAGTACTTTATTGGCCTGAGGCCTCCGAATTACAGTCCATTCTCAGCAGAATCAATCTGAACTCGAAAACCTTCCCTCTAGGAAACATGTACCTATCTACTAGCAGAAAGCACTTCTTGTACAACTGAAAATAGTATTCACTTGAGGTATGTTGCAAGTTCACCTTCCCCAAATCAGCCCTGACGTGCCATAGCTCTCAGCGTGTCCACGAAGGGAGAAGAGGGCTACAGATGTCTCTTAACTAGATACCCAACACGGGTGCATGTGTGACACTTCGCTGCTAGTCAGATCCCAGACTGCAAGTGGGAATCGCTGGCTGTTTAACATGCGTTCAGAGCCTTGCCAATCTAAAATGGCTGCTCCGTAATACTTTAATTGCAGTTTCATGGAAACAAATTGCTATTTAACTGCAGTAAGCATTTCTGTGACTTGGCTGGACTGACAATAGGTGAGTCTCAGCAGCAAAGAGACAGGTAACATCAACTTGTAAATGGTCTTTCAACAGCCTCTCCAATCCATTCACAGGATGCAAGCATCCAGGATAGAATTCCTGGGTGAAGGAGGCTTGGGACAACGTCTTCTCAATTTAAATACAATTATTTAGGCTACATGGAAACCCTTCACTATAGTGTTTTGATAGACAGATCTTGGAGTCTATGTTATGCAATTTATTGGCCCTAAGAAATATTTTATATAAATAGTAGTACACATTAGAATCTTACTATATTGACATTTAAGCCATTTAACTTAAGAGCTTCATTTTGGATTATCAGTTGTTTCAAACATCAGTGCAAATCAGGGCAAAAGAATTTAAATACGGTTAGTATTAAGAGGATGACAATTTCACAAGCTTCATGTTGGTGTGACAGTTTTCTCATTTCGTATTTTATAAGACACTACAGTCTGTGTTAAACGATTTCCTAATAAATCATGACGAGCTGGAAATAGTTTCTCGTGGCAAACGATTTGGTTTGGAAAAGCTTCGTTTGGGCTCTCCGGCCTTTTGGACTGTGTAAATCTAACCAGACAGATCGGTAAAAAACATTAAACCCTTTCAGAGGACAATCTGTTTCATTAGCAAGATTGACAATTTGCATGATTGAGACATTTATATGTATCATAAACTTTTTTTTTTTAATCAGGAGTTCAGCTGGGCTCAGTCACATTTGCTTTTCTTTTTAATTGCACTTGCTTGTAGAGACTGGGGCCATCTTGCTCTATGACGTGGTTAATACTACATAAGTCCTGTCAAAAGAACAGAGTGCATCCCACTAACATCACCAATGCCACGATGAAAGGTGAACAAGCTCGTGGGTTTTTTTTTTCCCCAGCAGTGTTGGAGCTGGGGGAGGAACGCAATCACTGCTCACATCAGAATAAACCTGAGTGTTTTTAGTAGCTTTCTATCCACACAGAGCATCCCCATTAGAGCCAGGTTTTATTGTTTGATACGCCTCTGGTTTCAAGGAAGTGTTTTACCTAAAGCAAGACTACTACTTAAATATGTTCTATTGTATATTCATAGCTCCATTAGTCCTTCTCCAATTTAGCACATCAAAGAGAAGCCTTCATCACTTGCATGTGGATTATACTAACATGAGTGACATTTGTAATCTTATAGGTCTGCAACTTAAGAAATGCTTTTAGAAGCTCGTTATTAAATACGCAGCAGTGCTTGAGGAACTAGCCCTATAATAGTTCATTTAAAGTCTTTAATGACCTTAGCCCTCCACATCACTAAATGCCACACTGTATTACTGACTACAAAGTTATTAACTATCTCCTTTGAATTTCTACACTATATGGGACATGAGTGCTTATGTCAAAAAGAATTAGAGAAGATGCTAGCATTCTTATTAACACATTTCTCCTTTTCTGTCCTGAAGAGTCCCACGTTCCCTTAAAGGATATTGAAGGGGAAAAAAAAAAGTGTTAAGAACCAGAACTAGTTCCTAGCAATTCCCCAGGGATCCAACTCAAACAGATATTGTTATCTATGTGATTTTGTTCATTTTATTTTTTCTCCTGCATATTCTTTTTATAAAGCTCTAATAAACTATTCACTTTCACTAACTCTGCCTTTAAATTCTCCTACACGAGGTTTATAGGAGGTTTTCAGTTGGAGCAACTGATTTTTTTCTCTTGGCCTGGAATCTCTGGAAGCAGGAGATCCCAAAGGGAAGCTGACTGCTAGTTGAGAGGTGGTGAGCCAGACCTCTCTGCAGAACCAATTCCTATTCTCAGAGAGAGGGTGGGTCTATATCAGGAGCTTTTCTCTGGAACAAGAGACAATAAAACTTAAAAGTAGCATTATGAACACACCTGGTTTTATTAACCTGTAAGAGAAGTTGCACTTGAGTTTGCTCACATACTACAAGCCTGGCAGGGCAGCCTTTCACGTTTTTCCTCCTTCCAGCACCGGCACTGGGCCCACTGAGTCCTTGGCCTACACGTGTTTTGTGCAGGCAACTTGGGCGCTGGTGGGGAGACTCTGCTGCCTAGAACAGGCGACTAAGTACCTCAAGACTACTACCAAATGAAATCCAAATCCTCCGCCAAACACATGGAAAGGCAGAGTCAGTACAGGAGCGTAAGGGCAAAACAAAATAAACAAATCATACAGCAGACCACACGAGTCTAGAAGCTCGGCAGGAAACGGCTGCTTCACCCATCAAAGAGGACTGTAGAAGAGCTCGGAGCTCCTAACAACTAATGGAACTTCAAAATCTGTACAGGTATGGTTTAGAACTGCTATTTCCTTCAAAAGCTATAAACTTGGTAAGAGAACAAGACGGTTATGCGACATTCTTCAACATGCTTTCCATCAATACCCAAGGCTTTCCTACTGAGAAAAAAAGAATAAACGAAATAGCTGAAGAATCAAACGTATATATATAAACACAAAAGATTCACTGTGATACAGCAGAAGTGTAATGACATGCTGTTAACAGAATATTCTGAATTTATAGAAAGGACTCCGTTAGAAACATGGCTTCGTACTCCTGCCAAAAATGGCAAGAGTTAAGTAATCTGAAGAATACCTTATTGGCTCAGAGCTAAATAAATATACGCACTGCTTCCCTCGACCCCCGAAGATTTAAAGTGAACTTGGTACGGAACAAAAAAATATAAAATTTTCCAAAACACAGAAAAGAAAAAGCAGTTTTTAAACCCAAACTCCATCGAATATTTTTCTTTTAAGTTTTTATTATTTAAATACACCATACTAGAGCAAATGTCTCTGAAAATATCACAAATAAAAGATTTTTTTCTTCATTCAGCAAATTAGAAGTAGGGGGGAATTTCTACACAGTAGCTTCTATGAGCCTGATTTTTTTTCCAATTTTTTTTTTCTTTTTTTCATTCTTTTTTTTTTTTTCTTTGCCATGGGAGTAGCAACATTAGGACGAAAACACTTACATGCATACATACATTGTATTTTACAGAGATACAATAAAAGTGTTTGTGATAGAATATCACAAAAGCCACATCTCTTTCCTTTATCTCATGTTCAGTTTTGATTGAAACACATTTCCTTACAACACTTAAATATACAAAGAGCAAATAGAATGTTGTTAAGGTAAAAACACAGGGTACAAACTCTGGCCAGTGCCCTGCTAATTGTTAATGAGGGTAGAAAGCAGATTTGAATGCTTCTTTTAATTAGCTTCATTAGTCATTTCCCTCCTCCCAAGCTCCCTCCCCCCCAAAGATGTCCTCCGGTGGATCTTTTTTCATTTTCTCTACAGTCTCCCATTAGCCCAGGTTCATGGAGTCCTTAATGTTCATATTCAGTCATTTTAATACACCAATAAATGCAAGAAGGGCAATCAAGACTAAAGAAGGTGCAATGGCATGGAGCTGGCACTGGTGCTAGCTACAAAGGTGACTTGTCTACTGAAGACACACGGGATCCACCTGTGATGAACAAGATCTGAGATGAAGGCACGCATTCTGCATTACTCTGACCTTTTAGCAGACCTGCAAGAAACAAAAACGGGCATCTTAGCTAAAATGCTAAACTTGAGAGATATTAAACTCAAACATGGCTGCTTTTGTCTTCCCTACATTCACTAATCTTCTATTAGATTACTTTCCAACTGTGACTTGTTGGAGGCTTTCTACGCTACTTAACTCTGGCAGTGGAGAACTAAAGCATAACATGTTCTGCACTTTTACTAGCGGACAAAATGAGACGACAAATGGACTTTCAGAAAGTTTCTGGTGTAAAGTTCTACAATGAATTGCTGAACTCTGTTAAAAGCAAGTTTCTTTCTGCAAAGAATGAATTGTAACATCTTGCCTCATACTAGGATCTTAAAGGCACATCAGAGCCAAGTCCCTCCTCCCCAGGAAGTTTTGTGTTAATATTCTCAACTGTGTAAACTTTGGCAAGTTACTTAACTGTCTGTGTCTTGGTTTCCTCATCCTAAAAGCGGGGATAATAAGGGTGTTATAAGGATTACATAATATATAGGGAGCGCATTCAACAGCGCCTGGCACTTAATAAAAGCTAAACAAATACTGGCGGTTAACATGATTATTCTAATATCCCCATATGATGTCTATGCACCCATGTCCTTCTCTGCTTATAGATATGTGTGTATATACATGTGTGTATACACACACAAAAAAAAATATTGAGATACTTCTTTTCCCTTAGTATTTCCTACTATGCCACTTAATATTACATAAATATTGTAAATATATGAATCAAACATATGTATTGTGTTAATGACTTGTGCTCAATTAAAGAATGTAGTTCAATGGAAGTCTAACTTAAATATCTAAGTTAGAAATGATAATCCACACAGTTGTCCAATACAATCTGTTTGCAATTACCAAAATGAAATAATATATATTAGGTTTTTACGGTTTTTAAATGACATTGTGAGCTTCCCAGGAAGTTCTCCTTTCACCCTTTCCCTAACTTACTAAAAGCCTGAAGTCTATTAGGAGCTGCAACCCCCTACTTCCAAGCTAATTAAAGTGGTAGAGGCTTAATCCCCAGAGTGGAGGCTCAGTGTGAGAAAGGTAATTTGTCTGTCCAGAACAAAGATGCGGCAGCAGCCAGCGAGCATATTTAATAAATGAGCAACAAATGTCCTCTACGATGGACACACACACACAACGTCAATTATGTAACTACGGGGGGAACTGCGAAGTGGTATGTAAACTAGAACCCTCGCTAAATTTTCTTCTGACCAAAGAGATGTGATGTCTTATTTTACTGAAAAGCACAGATTATTCTAGATGAAACCATCACTCCTGAGTGGAAGAAAGAATTCCAGAGCAGGCAAAAAATTTACCAAAAATAAACCCAAAACACCCCACAATTCTTGATTCTATTTACATAACTCTCTCTCTACAAGGCAGTATTCTCCTGAGGGGAGCCAAGTCTCCTTCAGACAATATAGGCTATAACATTTTGTAGATCCTAGAACAAGAGTGGTCTGAGACTTCAGCCAAAGAGACTGTATGATTTAAGAGCTTAAGATTATTTTTTCTCAGAACATACAAAAGCCAATGGTGCAGAACAACTAAACTATACATCCCAGACACTGGGAACAAATTTCAGGAGGATAAAAGTTGAAAAGGGCCAGATAACGGGGGCCTATACTTTCCATACAATTAGCTGCCTTTAAAGAAGGGATATACAAATAATCAACTCATTACTTTTCAGTCAGAGGATGTTTGGGTATATTTATTATGCATCACGCACTAAAAACGTAATTGGTTCTGTGAACAGAAGGAAAATCGCCAAAATTAATGTCCAATTTTCCCTACCAAAAATATGGAGAATGAGAGAGAAAATAATAAAATGGAGCTATTTGTCATTTCTCCCCTTCTCATCTCCTCCAGAAAAGAAACGCCACAGGGTTTGGGGAAAATCATTTTAAAGCATTCTCCAGGTCCAAAAAGCAGTTTGATTCCACCAGGAAGTATGTTTTCATTACCTCTTCCCCCTTGCCCTCTCATTAATATCTCTCTGGACCACATTCAGCTTACCCAAAACCTTTATTTACAAAAACCACCTTGTGAATTGACTGTGCTCATGGTGAGCTGACCACCAAGGGCAAAAATGTAAGACATTTAGGCCAACGGGGATATGTTCTTAATTAACATCACCCCCAAAACACAGCTTCTCACCAATGTCTGACAAGAACACATCCTTAAGTTATATTTCCTTATGCCTTTTAAGAGCTATTAATTTTTGCAGGCCGCCTGTCTCCTTTTAAAAGGCTTCCAACATTAAAATACACACTGGTAAGGCTCTTATTCATTGCCTCATATATTTTGTGTTCCAAAATGAACGCCCCTCCTCTCCCACCCTGCAAAAGGTATGGACTTACATGAAAGGCACAATACTTGCAGTCTCGTAAACATGTAAACCAGATTTTCCTCAAATTTTCCTCCCTAACACCTCCCAATTTACGTCATCTTATACTCAGTAAGATGGCACTGTGAGACGGTGCTTGTACTTATTACGTGTCTGTGTACTTAGTCCCTGGCTAACACTGCTATGGCCTGTATTTCAGTCTGGCTACACAGTCTGGCTACATTTTCCATCTTGTCTCTACATCCTTCAATTCTCACCATGCAAGTTGGTGAGCTGTATCATTTTTTTATGCCTTGCTAAGTCAGGGAAAGAAATGGTATAAAACCAGCAACAAACAAGATACAGTTTGTAGAGAAACTAAGCATTTACCTTGGAGGGGGTGGATTTTATTCTTGTACTTTTTTTTTGGCTACCAAGTATAACTACAAATGGCTTTGCCTCTACAATGAAATGGGTATCTCAAAATATTTGTTACCCATTCATTGGCCTCAACTCGGCCCTACAGATTCACTTAATTACAACTGAAACCATGAAGATCTGTAAGTATTTATATGTATTGGCACTCCTTAAAGAAGCTTGACCTGGCTCATCAATGGTGATTGATTAATCTGCAATAAAAAATTAGATTTCCGTTCTTAAAATAGTATTCTATGTAGTTCCCATATTAGTAAATAAGGAAAACTGTACATATTTTGATGCAATTAACCTTTACCTAAGAAAGCAATGGAAAATACATTTAAAATCATTCCATAAACTTGAGTAAGGGAAAATAATAAAAATAAGCATTAAAATATGGCAGTATAATTTAAAAGTTTTCAAATATTAGTCATTTTCCCTGTACACAGCATTAAGAAAATGCATTACGGAAAACAAAGAAGCCTAATATGTCTTCCTGAGATTTTTGACGCTTGCTAAATTCCTATTTGCAGATAAATGTTTTTTGTGATCCCTACAACAGACATTAATGAAGTTCCTATTGTAAATCCATAAAGAATTACCAAGTGAAGTGTGCACTTTTTGTTTCAATGCAATAACTCAGTGCTGTGTGATTGCTTGGGTTAATGATGAAAAAGTCAAACACACTATCAGAGCTGATGGAAAAATCTATCACCAATCTGAAATTAAAATTCATCTGTGGTCAATAAGATTTAATATCCATGCAAGTGGTGCTGTAAAGAGTAAATGAATCAATGTCATCAATACATAATCAGTATGAAATATGATGTGAATAAAATTATGCGCACGAGTCATACATTTCACTCTTTTCTGGGCCAGTGTGGAATGAACAGTCTCTTAACTGAAGGTTGACAGTAATTGTTACAAATTAGGCACAGCAGTTATCAAAATGCACTCACTTGCATAGCTATAGGACTTACTAAGGAGATTAAAATAGATCTGAAACTATCCAGTACTGCAGGTGCTGGACAACTGTTGATCACCAATTTTCCCTCTGAAGTGCCCTCTAATACATGATTCGTACATTTGCATAATTTCCTCGTTTCTAACTCTGGTCCAAAAACTTTCCAGTTGTGGATCAAGAATCAAGACATTTAATCTTTAATGATCAGCAAGAGCTAGAACTTTTAAAACAGTTGTAACTTACTCAAATATTATGTATGGGACTACCAATCAACAAAAACGCTCTCCTTTGGAATTCCAGAATGTTTTGTAAAACTGCTCTTCTAAGATTCAAAGCACCGTATATTGGGTTAGGAAGGCAGGTGTCCAGATTGCTATTACTAATGCAGAAATCATTCTTTCATGACAAAGACATTTATTCCCTCTTCCTACCAAAAATGTTTTAATTTTCCCCCCACAATAACCTAGTCACATCGTATTTCTGAATTTCAAAATTGTCAAGTGGGAGAAACAACTGGTCGTAGGCATGTTTTACATTCTGCCTGACGCTGCATGTGATAATGTGTTCAACATTGGTAAAGCTACAGCTATAACTAAGTCAGGATTTTTTTCACCACAGAAGATTCACGATTTAACCAATCAACTCTTCTATTTCTGAACGGTGTATGTATGAGTAGTCTACATTTCTTTAAAAGGGCACGCAAAAACACAACCACCGGAAGAGTGGTCGTGGCAGCAGCACCTCGGGCCCGATTCTGCCCTTCTCTGAGCCTCCCTGACACCTAGCGCGTCCCAGCGCATCCTCTCCCTGCCCCTCCATCAGGGCCCGTCCTTACTCCCCGCTAAGCTACAAAGCGCACCCTGAGGGCTCCTGTTTGCCTTCCTGGGAAGCGCCACAAAAAAAAAAAAAAAAAAAAAAAAAAAAACACAACCACCTAGGAAAACTCCCTCACTAGATGAAGAGGT
>NC_138882.1:120314967-120389113 GCF_965194825.1 Balaenoptera physalus
CATTCTGTCAGTCTCTGTGGTTTGATTGGACTCTTCGATCCATTTATTTTTAAAGTAGTTATTGATGAAGAGAGACTTATTGAGCAGGAGATCAAGATGGTGGAGTAGGAGGATGCAGAACTCATCTCCCCCATGAACACATCAAAGATACATCTACATATGGAACAATTTCACTAAAAACTAACTGGAGACAGGGAGAAAAACTCTTAAACAACTAAGGCTGTAAGAAGGATCCACATGGAATCAGGTAGGAAGGGAAGAGCAGCAATCAGGCCAGAACCTGAGCTCCTAGGAGGGGACTCAGAAGAGAAGGGAGATTACATCGGTGGAGAGCCTACTGGGTAGTGAGCATTGCTTACTCCCAAAGCAATGTAGAGAGGGTGGATGGAAACTGCATGGCTGGCTGGCTGGTTTCCCATGACTGCCCCAGCACATGCCCCAGCCTGAGCTGAGCTGCTGCTCTGGACTTGCTGGCTTTATGACTCAGCTCCACACTGGGGCAAGGGCTGCCAAGGCTGAGGAGAGAGCTTGGCTGGGAGACACAAGGGTGACTCAGACCTGAAGTGTCTGAGCAGGGTGGGGGCAGCCACTACTGATGCTTACAAAGGCAGCACATCAGAAGCATTCCTAATCTCTGTCTGTATCTGGACCACCACAGCCAATGCCCTGACCAAGGATCCACACTGGCCCCTCCTGCCCTGAGGGATAGCTCCCCTCTGGGGCGAGGGTTCCGGCACCAGGTAGGAGGAAAACACTTAAATTCAACAGAGCCAGCTCAGATCTAATTCTGAGGGCTTCTGCTCCAGCAACTTGGGACCCAACCTCGCCCCTTACAGGGCAGTGCTAGCCACGGAGCAGAGGGAAGCCCTGGCTCAGATCTGGATCTGGCCCTAGCCCTTATATTTCCAGCCCCACCTCCTACAAAGGTAAGAGCTGCCAGCACACCCTGAGGAGAGGTGTGACTTGTGTTCTGTCAGATCAGATGCAGATTGTATAGGGATGCTCCCACACAAAGACACCACTTCCAGACCACAATAGGTAACTGTTTCATCTAATTTCATAGAGAAAGAGAAAATTAAGCTAAATGAGAATATAGAGAAATTTGTTTCAATTGAAAGAGCAAGAGAAACCCCCTGAAAAAACAACTAAAGACAGAAATAAACAACTTACAAGATAAATAATCAAAGCATTACTAATTAGAATGCTAAATGAATTAGGGAAAACAATAGATAAACACAGTGAGAACCATAATAATGAACTAGAAAATATTTTTTAAAAAACCAGTCCAAACTGAAGAATACAGTAACTGAAATGAAAAACACACTAGGAGCAATTAGCAGGAAACTACGTGATAAATAAGAATGCATAAGTGGTCAAGAAGATAAACTAATGGAAATCATCTAATCAGAACAGCAAAAAGAAAATAAGTTTAAAAAAATGAGAACAGTTTAAGGGATCTCTGAGACAACATCAAGTGTACCAACATTCACATTATAGGGGTTCCAGAAGGAGAAGAGAGAAAGAAGGTGGTTGAAAATATATTTGATGAAATAATGGCTGAAAAATTCCTGAACCTGAAGAAGGAAACAGATATCCAGATACAGGAAACACAGAGGATCCCAAACAAGATGAACCCACACAGGCCCACACCAAGACATATCATAAGGAAAGTAACAAAATCAAACTAAAGAGAGAATTTTAAAGGCAGCAAGAGACAAACAAAGAGTTACATACAAGGGAACAACCATAGGGCTATCAGCTGATTTCTCTGTACAAACTTTGCAGGCCAGGAGACAGTGGCATGAAATAGTCAAAGTACCGAAAGGGAAAAACCTATACCCTAGGACACTCTACCCAGCAAGATAATTATTTAGAATTGAAGAAGAGATAAGTTCTCAGACAAGCAAAACCTATAAGAATTCATCAAGACTAAACCTGCCCTGAAAGAAATGTTAAAGGATCTTCTCTAAGTGGAAAAGACAAGGCTATAATGAGAAGTAAGAATCTATAGGAAATGAAAAATCCCACTAGGAAAGGCAAATGTACACTAAAGGCTGAGGATCAATTACTTAAATAAGCTAGCACGAAGATTAAAAGACAAAAATTTCAGAATTGTAAAATTACAATAATCAGTAAAGGGATAAACAAAAAGATGTAAAATATGACATCAAAACCCCAAAATGTGAGGCAGGGAAATGAAAATGTAGATCTTTAAGAATGTGTTTGAACTTAAAGGACTACCTATTTAAAACAAGTAAGTATAGTTGTAAGTCAACATATATGAACCCCATGTTAACCACGAACCAAAAACATACAATAGATACGCAAAAACCTAGAGAGAAAGGAACACAAGCCTACCACTAAAGGAAATTATCAAACCACAAGGGAAGAAACTAAAAGAAGAAAAGAACATTCCATTTTATTCATTCATGATAAAAACTCTCACCAAAGTGGATATAGAGGGAACATATCTCAACAAAATAAAAACCATTTGTGACAAACCAACAGCCAACATAATACTCAATGGTGAAAAACTGAAAGCCTTCCCACTAAATTCAGGAACAAGACAAAGATGCCCACTCTCACCACTTCTATTTAACATGGTATTGGAAGTCCTAGCCACAGCAATCAGACAAGAAATAGAAATTAAAAATATCCAAATTGGAAGTGAAGAGGTAAAACTGTCACTATGTGCAAATGACATGATACCCTATATAAGGAACTCTATATTCCTCACACAAAAAAATATTAGAACTAATAAATGAATTAAGCAAGGTAGCAGGATATGATTAATGTAGAGAAATCTGTTGCATTTCTTTGCATTACCAATGAAATATCAGAAAGAGAAACTAACATACCATTGTAAAGCAATTATACTCCAATAAAGATGTTAAAAAAAAAACAAACCTAGGAATTAACTTAACAAAGGAGGTGAAAGACCAATACTCTGAAAACTGTAAAATACTGATAAAGGAAATTTTAAGATAACTCAAAGAAATGGAAAGATATCCCATGCTCTTGGATTGGAAGAATTGATATTGTTACAATGGCCATACTACCCAAAGCAATCTATAGATTTAACACAATCCTTATCAAAATACCCATGACATTTTTCAGGGAATGAAAAAATAATCCTAAAATTTATATGGAACCATCAAAGACCTAGATGCCAAAGCAATCCTGAGGCAAAATAACAAACCTGGAAGCATAACACTTCCAGACTTCACACTATATTACAAAATTACAGTAATCAAAACAGCATGGTGCTGGCACAAAAACAGACATATAGATCAATGTAACAGAACAGAGAGCCTCAAAATAAACCCACGTACCTATGGTCAATTAATCTACAACAAAGGAGGCAAGAATATACATTGGAGAAAAGACAGTGTCTTCAACAAGTGGTGTTGGGAAAGCTGGACAGCTACATGTAAATCAGTGGAGTTAGAATGCTCCCTCATACCATATACAAAAATAAATTCAAAATGGTTTGAAGACCTGAATATGAGACATGACACCATAAAACTCCAAGAAGAGAACGTAGGGAAAATATTCTCTGACATAAATCGTAGCAATGTTTTCTTAGATCAGTCCCTCAGGGCAAAAGCAGAAATAAACAAATGGGACATAATAAAACTTAAAAGCTTTTGCACAGCAAAGGAAGTCATCAACAAAATAAAAAAGACAGCTTATGGAATGGGAGAAGATATTTGCAAGTGATGTCACTGACAAGTGGTTAATATTCAAAATATACAAACTGCTCATATAACTCAATATTGAAAAAACAAAAAACCCAATCAAACAATAGGCAGAAGCCCTAAATAGACATTTTTTTCAAAGAAGACATACAAATTGCCAACAGGCAGATGAAAAGATGTTCAACATCACTAACTATTAGAGAAATGCAAATCAAAACCACAGTGAGGTCATCACCTCACATTGGTCAGAATGTCTCTCGTCAAGAAGTCTACAAATAATAAATGCTGGAAAGGGTGTACAGAAAAGGTAATTCCCCTACACTGTTGGTGGGAATGTAAATTGGTGCTGTCACTATGGAAAACAGTGTAGAGGTTCCTTAAAAAGCCAAATATTGAGTTACCATATAATCCAGTAATTGCACTCCTGGTTATATATCCAGACAATAATTTGAAAAGATATATGCTCATAGCAGCACTAGTTACAATTGCAAAGTCATGGGAACAACTCAAATGCCCATCAACAGAAAACTGGATTAAGAAGATGTGGCATATATATATATATATATATATATATGTATATGTATATATGTATATGTATATACACACACACACACACACATACATATATATGTATATATATAAAATGGAATATTACTCAGCCATTAAAAAGAATGAAATACTTCCATTTGCAGCAACATGGATGGACCTAGAGAATATTATGCTTCGTGAAGTAAGTCAGACAGAGAAAGACAAATATTATATGATATCACTTATATGTGGAATCTAAAAAACTTTCTGTATGTGATGATTTGCTTCTCTTGCTGTTTTCTCTTGCTCTCTTTGCCTTTAGCTTTTGACAGTTTGATTATAGTGTGTCTCAGTGTGTGTCTTTTTCAGTTTATTCTACTTAGAGTTTGTTAGCTTCTTGGATTTGTAGATTAGTATCTTGGCATCAAGTTTGGGAATTTTTTAGCCATTATTTCTCCAAATAATCTCTTTGCCCCTTTATCTGTTTTCCTTCTGAGACTGCCACTGTTTGTATGTTGATCAACTTGTTGGTGTTCTACAGGTCTCTTAGGCTCTTTTCACTTTTCTTCAATCTTTTTTTCTGTTCTTCAGACACAATAGTTTTAATTATTTTATCTTCATGTTCTCTTGTTCTTTCTTCTACTTTTGAATCCCTCCAGAGAATTTTCAAATTTAGTTATTGTAATTTTCAGTTCCAGAATTTCTTTTGAGGTCATTTTAATGTTTTCTATCTCTTTATTGATATTTTTATTTTGTTCATACATTGTTTTCTTGACTTTGACTCCCTTGAGCAATTTGAGCATGTTTTAAAAAGTAGTTTTAAAATTTTTATCTAATATGTCTGCCATCTGGTCTTCCTCAGGGACAATTCCTGTTGACATATTTTTTCCTTTGACTGATTCTTAATTTCCTGCTTCTTTGTATGCGTTGTAATGTTATGTTGAAAAAAGGACATTTGAGTTTTATAATGTGGTAACTCTGGAAATCAGATTCTCCCCATTCTCCTGGGTTTTTTGTTTCTAAGAAATTGTTGTAGGGTGTCTCTGGGCTAGCAATCAGCCTGAGGTGTAAACTTAAGTCTTCTCAGGTTTTTTCTGAGTCTCCATCTTTCCCTGGGCATGTGTGGTGACTTTCTAGATTCCCTGTGTATGTGGTTACTCTTGAATGTTCTAATTCTTAAATGGCTGGTCCCCAAAAAGGGTAAAAAGGAAAAATGAAAGGAAAAAAATATTCTGTCTCTTTAAATACCCTGGAAGTCACTTCAGCCAGAGGGGTTGGCAACAATGGCACTCTGCTTCTGCATCTGCATCTCCATGATCAGAAGTATAATTGGTGATATTTGGAGGACATATTTTTATTGTCCACTCTGGCTCCCACAAGCCACATGTAAACCACTCCAGGTATGTGGGCAAGGTTACCTGCCATGGGTAACCTTGGCGGGATAGCCACTACTAGGCTAAGAGCTGAAACTGACCAAAATTAACCATGATTTTTCATTTAAGCCTTCCCCTGGAAGCTGCAAGCTTTTAAATATGACTCTAGAGCTCCAAAAACATTACATCAGTCATATTCTGCCAGCACAGTTGTTCTCTAGGTAGGAAAATGGATTCCTGGCACTTCCTACTCTACCATTTTCCCTGATGTCACTCCACCAAGAATGTATTTTCAATCCTTAACATCACTTTAATCCACGTTTTCTTCTTCTTTTGACTTAAGAAAAACATTCCAAATAAATGTTTACATATGTTTTACAGCATATGTAATCTGAAGGATAAATTCTACCATTGGCTTGAATTTAGGCTCCTGACCTCAGGGCCTGTTTTATTCAGCTTGAGTGGAAATTAGGCTTATTGTTATTAATATAGGAAAGGTGCTTGAAACTAATAAAATAACAACTGACATTTATGGAATGCTTACTAGATACTAGACACTGTACTAAAGCTTAGGTTACTTTGGAGGCAAACCCCAGTGTGACTGAGAACTTCAATTCAGAAATATGAAAAGCTATATTTTGAGTTATAATATGTTTGAAGTCTTAATTGTATCAACTGACAATTATTCAAGCAGCACTGGATTTCAGATATCATGAGTTACTCACCATCAACTACCCAGCCAGGTATATATGTGGCCCTATTTGGTGGACACCTTAAGCTTCTCATAACAGTGTTTGTTTCTCCATGAACCTGTACTTATAAGCTATATTTGTCATTTTCTTTATAAGTTGTAAAATATCTGGAGTAGACTCCATCATTCTTGAAAGAATCAGCACCTTGTTATAGAAATGAAGGAATAAGTTATTATTGCAAAGAAAAAGAGAAATTCATGCATTTTCTAACTCAAGGATATGGCCTTTATAAGCATATACCCTAGGTTGGGCTCTCATCTTCAAACTGACCCCTTAGAGGATATTTCCTTTATGCTCTGCCAGAACACAGTATCTTATTGAATTGATATCTTTGAGGTATTATAAAAAAATATATTACACACACAGATAAATATATATGTAAAATAAATACCTCAATTTTGTGGCCCTTGTCACCTTGTATTCAGATTATTATGGTACCCTTCTTATTGATTTCTCAGCCAAACAGCATACTTTTGCTTACTTTATCTAAACACTTACTTTTAGTATTGCTTTCTTTTATCTCTCCATTCAAATCAAAAGGGCCCCACTAAAGAAAATGTCTTTGCTTAGGAGTTCTCATCCTAGTCAACTACAAAATACCTATCTAGACTCATTCTTACAGCGATTGTTCTGCTGATTCATTAACTCTCTGGTCTGACAATGGGAAATTTCATCTACTATTAGAATAAACATTTTAGGGAGCTCAGGAATACTGTATCATCTGTATACCTGTTATCACGAGCATTGGAGTTATTCACTAAATTTCTAACACATTACTCAGGGAGTTTTAACTCTGTAAGATAGATGTTATTAAACTGAGGTCCTTGGACCAGCATCATCTGCATGTCTCTGGAACTTGTTAGAAATGCACATTTCTGGGGCACATTCTAGGAGTAGGAAGGGGTCCCAGCAACTTGTGTTATAACAAACCCCTTCACGTGATGCCTATACATAGTAAAGTTTGAGAACCACTTCTCTAAATCATTTTAGTACCACTACTTTCTTAGGTGAAAGCATTACAAATTAACTAAGTAATCAGCATTAAAACCTTGAGCAGTGATAACAAAATGCAGGTAAGTTTTAATGTAGCATGGAAGGGATTGGGAAAAGAGGAAGAAGAGGCAGGGGATAGCTTGGAAAACATAGTTATATCTGATGAAGGCACTGAAGTGTGAGTGTAGGGAATTTGAAGCTGTACCAAAGACCAATTTCACCTTCTAAATTTTTCTCAGGACCAACTCTAATTGAGGATAGTGTTATAAAATGATTGAATTAATTACATTGCAAAAGATATTAATAGAAATCTGTGATAATACAGTTGTCTACCATATTGGGTTTTTCCTTGCTCAATGACCCCTCAAAAGAAAGTTCAGTTCCCAGAATAATCCAGTCTGGGAAAATGTCTTTGAGCACCACTCATCCACACAGACCAAGGAGACAGAGCATGGCCAACACTATATCTTGTTTCTTGTGAGACAGATCTGAAATCTGATGCCCCTGTGCTGATCCCTCCTCTCTTCTGGCAGGACTACCTATTCTTGGGCCTTAGTTCCCCAGGAGTATATGTGCACTTTGTTCCAGCGGTTGGAAATTATTCCTGCCTGTCATCCCTTCTTTGATAAGAGCCTGAGTTCTACCACTTAACTTCATCTGACTACTTATGCTTCACCCTTCCTGGCCAGGTTTTCTTAATCATGTGCCCCTAAGAAACGCTTATTTAGAGTTCTTTATGCCACCTCAATCTCTTGAATGAGGCCTTTCTATATGATGACAGACATTGGTTGTCTAGATGACAAACAATAATAACAACCTTTATGGAGTGCTTACCATGTGCAAGACACTTGCAGATCACTTCGTAGGTTTTACCTGGATAGAATGTCCTGCTTGTCCTGCTGTTTATCCATAATCTGCATCCATTCTTCTGGTGCCTGTCTCTCTGCCCCACACTGCCATAGGGACCCATAACATACCCTGAGTTATAAAAATAGAGGCTTATTCATAAAAGCCTATGAATTACCTGCACCGTTATCTAGAAGTTCCATAACTTTTGTATTCCCATTATTTGATTCAATGAAAGCAGTCACATTGGCTCCAAGAAAGGGTATATACCCTTGTAGAATTTCTGCATAAACAATCATTGGGCTGGGGAAACTGTTTGTGTCTTTTTAGCATTCACCGTGATTGGAGGCACAGAAGAATTTGCTGCCTGAGAATTTAGTGTTATAGTTAATGTTTCTGGGTTTGCTTTTGCTTGAAGAGTGTAAGTCCAAACACCCACCTAAAAATTCAATGGAAATATCAGATACCAAGCTATTTTCTGTGTGTCCATTATCTATTTCTAAAGTATAATTCTTATAAATGTAGTGTAGAATAAACAGGTTTTTGCAAATTTGTACAACATCCCACAGATGAGTGCTGTGGCAATTCAGACAGGGGACCTAGCCAAATGTCATGCATAATGTCTCTACCTGGTGTAGTCTCTGGTGGGAAATATAAATCTTGAAAGATTCCCTTCTTTTTGGCCTTTATCCTTTGGTCTCAGAGTGCACAGATTGTATAATCCTGGTTGGGCTTAATTAGGAAGGAGGCTCTAATGACTTATACACCATGTTGAAAAGACTCCCCACAATTAGTCTTCAAAGTGCTTCTTGCCCAACCTGTATTTTACCCTTTTTTTCCTTCCTCCTCATATATAAATTCTTTCTTCTTTTTTCCTCCCATCTAATTCTTAGGATTACACAGGAGTAGAAAGCACATTCTATTTTATCATAACTTTGAAGATGATACAATTATTGGCACTCAATTAAGATTATATGTATGATATTAAACAATTTATTTTAAGCTTTTGAAAAAATTTTAAAGAGAAGAAGTCTAAAAGCTGATTGCTTACCTTGCAGTTCCTGGAATACTGAAATAGGCCATTTTGGAATCTTTGTCGACTGTAAAACTTTCCATTGATGTTCCATTGGGATCCCAGAGAGAAATAACGGGAGGCTGTTTGTCCCATGTGACAAGAAAGAATGTGTCCTTTCCCACAGTGCTATCAATTATTACAGTAGCATTCATCCAGCCATTACTGTTGAGTGTTAATCACTTACTTTCAAGCTGTTTAAATATATTTTAAAAATCAATAACTGGGGAAGAGAGTAATTTTATTCTTTTTTCTTTTTTGCATAGTTCTTAATTTCTGGCCTGAGAACAAGCTTAAATATGGCATACTACCATAGTCTCGCAATCTCTCTGAAAGCTGACTGGGATGTGACAGTTGTCAGTCAGAAAATGTGGAAATATAGGGCCTAAGGACAGGACAGGCTATAATAAAAACATTAGAGCAGGAGAATTGGTTTCACAATTGGAGATATGGCTTTATTATTTTTTTCTTAGTTGTCTTAGCAAACACTCCAGATTTTAGCATTAAAGGGTGTTACAACCTCAAAGAAGAATTAGCTGTAGGGCGTGTGTGTGTATGCATGCACTTGTGTGAGTGTATTTGCTCATCTTAATGGTGACTCAAAAGAAAATACTTATTGGTGCCTAGAGTATTTGAGTAGAGACATAATGAGGAGGGCCTCAAGATAAAAATGACGACTAGCAAATAACTGAGAAAATCTTTCACTGATCTTTCCAATGTGAAATATTGAAGTAATTTTTCACATATGATAGAGTAAATAGCCCCATATGATAGAGTAAATATGTTCAAGAAGAATACAGAAATGGCAATCTATTCTTTATGTAAACTGCAGTCCTGAGAAGAAAATAAATGAAAGATAGGACCATTCTCTGAGAAGGACTCTGAAGAAGAAGTTTTTCAAAATCTTTGTGGATAGTTCTTAGGAAGAGTCAACTTTATCCAGTGACCAAGTAGGTGTTTCCTGGGAGGATGTCATTTCAGGAAAAATGGGAAGTATCACTTGTAGCTCAACTCAGTCCTAGACCCACCTTCACTTCAGTTCTGAAGGAAGAGTGAATTCTACCCTTCAAACATCATTGCTTTGACAAAAATCTCAGTCTTCTGTAAAGTCTTTGAGTGGAAAAAGTATTATTATCAAGTTAAATCTGAATGTGAATAGCTTTTTTAGACTCCTACCAGGAAGATCTAATAAAGAAATAGAGCTTTGGCTGTATAAGAGTACTAGGAGAACATAACTGAGTAAATAATGGGACACAGTCTTTCTTCTGTATTCCAGTGGCCACCACCACCCAAATCCAAGTTCCCATCAACTTATGTTTGGTTATTGTAACAGGCATCTAGTTGGCCAACATATTTTACAAAGTCCTACCCATCATATTCATGAATCTAAATTAATCTTGCAAAATTTGTTTAATTTTAAATTTTCATTATTTAAGAACTTACTACAGATAATACAAATGAGGGGAGCAGAATTTTCAACCGGCTCCTCCACTCCCTTTGAGAACTCCATGCTCAAAACTTTGAGCATCGCCTTTATGCAAATATTTCCTTTCTGGCTGATTTCCCTTATTCTGCTCTTACACTTTTAACTGCCTTTTGAGAATTCCACTTAAATGTCCCACCAGCTAGTCAAAGTTACCAAGGCTCAAACACAACACAAATAATATGTTGGAAATCAGTTCTCCCTCCTTGCTTCTCAGTTTCAGTCTGTGGTATCATCATTCTTTAGTCAACCAGGTTGACAACCTCAGAAATGACCTCTATTCTCCTTCAGTTTTTACTCTATTTTCTGCCACACTAGATCTCCAGACCAATCTGTACAACAGTTTGCAGGGTATCTCCAAACCAGATCTCCAGACCAATCTGCATATATTATTTACCCCCATATCCTACAACTTCTGCACTTCTCATATTGGAGAGTAGAGGAAAATAGGTTTACTTAGGTGATCATTGGCAAGTTTTAATATAGACAGTGATTTGATGAACTAGAAGATGGGATATAGGAGTCTTGGCATAAAGTGACATGATATAGACAGTGAGAATGGATATAGAGAGAAACGGGTTTTTGTAAAATATATTTTGAAAGAAACAGGCTGCATTGACATTATAATGGGACATGAATGGAGAAGAAACGAAGTTTTCTCAAAGTTTTTGAATCTAAGTAGTGATAGTGCTTTTGAGACACAGAAGTTGAGAAAAGGAGTTAAATTCAGAAGGGTGGATAAAATAGAAAGCCAGTGAAAAAAATGGTTGAAGAGGCAAGAGAAGAACTAGATCCATAGATACGCAATGATTATTCACTCTCTTTCTCCTGTTCAATTATTTTCCAAAATATATTCCTTCTTCCCACAAGCCAAGTTCTGAGGTGCATTTGTTTGACTCTGAGTCTATTTCACAGGTGTCAAGTGGTGGGGCAGGGGGGGCATGGAAGTATGATATTTTTAAATGAATTCCTAGAATAATGGGTGCTATATTATTGGACAAAGTCTAACTTTGGTAGGGGAAATTAACATTATTAAGTTTTGATGTTATTTCTAATCTAACTCATATGGGAAAAGAAAAAGAAACAATTGTTACATATGCCAGTGCTATTTGTTCACAGTCCTTCTTTCAATTTATATTTACGTACTTGATTCACATAACTAGAAAGGCTAGAAATTCACAATTTTCTTACTGTCTTTTTGATCATTTCAAAAGCTGAAAACGTCATAATGAGTCCCAGGAGTTTTAGCTCAGAAATATCATATGGTTTCACATTCCAAATGAGGAAATGAGACACGAAGAGCTTCAGAGTCTTGTTCTGGTCTTGATTTCATATTATAATTTAGTGCTACTACTTTCATTATGTGAAAATCTGATTTACATCCATGGTAAAATACATAAGATAATCCCTGAATTACCCATCCATAAAAATTAAAGGTAATATATATTTAGAAAAAAATGTAGTGGATTAACTTTATGCATTGGTTTATTAAATGGTAAATAATATCTATTTACATTATTAAAGCATAATTTTGGACATACTTTTTTGGGTATAATTTGTTTTCTACTTTTAAGTCATTTACTATTGTATTCACACACATACACTCTAATTTCATCATGTAATTGGGTGAATAATTTCATATTAAAGTCTTGATTTTAATTAAAAATTTACTGTAAGAGGGGATGGAAGAAGGTATTCCATGCAAATGGAAATCAAAAGAAAGCTGGAGTAGCAATACTCATATCAGACAAAATAGACTTTAAAATAAAGACTGTTATAAGAGACAAAGAAGGACACTACATAATGATCAAGGGATCAATCCAAGAAGAAGATATAACAATTGTAAATATATATGCACCCAACATAGGAGCACCTCAATATATAAGGCAAATACTACCAACCATAAAGCGAGAAGTCAACAGTAACACAATAATAGTGGGGGACTTTAATACCCCACTTTCATCCATGGATGATCATTGAGACAGAAAATCAATAAGGAAACACGGGTCTTAAATGACACATTAGATCAGATGGACTTAATTGGTATTTATAGAGCATTCCATCCAAAAGTGGCAGATTACACATTCTTCTCAAATGCACATGGAACATTATTCAGAATTTACCACATGCTGGGCCACAAAGAAAGCCTCAGTAAATTTAAGAAAATTGAAATCATATCAAGCATCTTTTCTGACCACAACACTATGAGATTAGAAATAAACTACAAGGAAAAAACACAAACATGTGGAGGGTAAACAGTATGCTACTAAACAACCAATGGATCACTGAAGGAATCAAGAGGAAATCCAAAAATACCTAGAGACAAATGAAAATGAAAGTACAATGATCCAAAACCCATGGGATGCAGCAAAAGCAGTTCTAAGAGGGAAGTTTATAGCAATACAATCTTACCTCAGGAAACAAGAAAAATCTCAAATAAACAACTTTAATTAACCTTACACCTAAAGCAACTAGAGAAAGAAGAAAAAACAAAACCTAAAGTTAGTAGAAGGAAAGAGATCATAAACATCAGAAAAGAAATAGAGACAAAGAAAACAATAGCAAAGATCAATGAAACTAAAAGTTTGTTCTTTGAAAAGATAAACAAAATTGATAAACATTTAGCCAGACTCATGAAGAAAAAAAGGGAGAGCACTCAAATCAATGAAACTAGAAATGAAAAAGAAGTTACAGCTAACACCACAGAAATACAAAGGATCATAGGAGCCTACTAGATGCAACTGTATGCCAGTAAAATGGACAACTGGAAGAAATGGACAAATTCTTAGAAAGGTACAATCTCCCAAGACTGAACCAGGAAGAAATAGAAAATATGAAAAGACCAATCACAAGCACTGAAATTGAAACTGTGATTAAAAAACTCCCAACAAACAAAAGTCCAGGACCTGATGGCTTTACAGGTGAATTCTATTAAACATTTAGAGAAGAGCTAACTCCTATCCTTCTCAAACTGTTCAGAAAGTTTCAGAGGGAGGAAAACTCCCAAACTCATTGTATGAGGCCACCATCACCCTGATACCATACCGAGACAAAGATACCACAAAAAAGAAAATTACAGGCCAATATTACTGATGAACATAGACACAAAAATCCTCAACGAAATACTAGCAAACCAAATCCAACAATACATTAAAAGGATCATACACCATGATCAAGTGGGATTTATCCCAGGGATGCAAAGATTTTTCAATATATGCAAATCAATCAGTGTGATACACCACATCAATAAACTGAAGAATAAAAACCATATGATCATCTCCATAGATGCAGAAAAAGGTTTTGACAAAATTCAGCACTCATTTATGATAAAAACTCTCCAGAAAGTGGACACAGAGGGAACCTACCTTAACATAATAAAGACCATATATGACAAACCCACCGCAAACATCACTCTCAATGGTGAAAAACTGAAAGCATTTCCTCAAGATCAGAAACAAGACAAGGATGTCCACTCTTGCCACTTTTATTCAACACAGTTTTGGAAGACAAACTTATGGTTACCAAAGGGAAAAGGTGGGGTAGGGATAAATTAGCAGGTTGGGATTAACATATACACACTACAATATACAAAACAGATGATAAACAACGACCTACTGTATAGCACAGGAAACTCAGTATTCTGTAATAACGTATATGGGAAAAGAATCTGAAAAAGAGAATTATACATGTATGTATAATTGAATCATTTTGCTGTACACCTAAAACTGACACAACATTGTAAATCAACTCTACTCCAATATAAAATAAAAATGTTTAAAAAAATCAAAAACAATATGTGAAACAAGCTTTATCTTGATTCAAACTATTCCAGAAGGTAAATCTAAGAAAAAAGTTATAAAACCTATTTTTTAAAGCCAATTTAATACAGTAATTGATACTCATAATGTTATTACTAAATCATCCTGACAGTTTAAAATATGTATCCTCTACTACATTTAAGAAGTAGCATTTGCAAATGCTATTTATTTTCAAATTGGCTTTTAATGTTACCAAATATATATTTGTTTTTTAAATACTTGGTCGTACAAACTCCCATAATTTTTAAAGTGCTTTTATGGCCATCGTAATTTATTTTGTCTCAAGTAACCCCCAAAGTAGTCGTTTTGTGGTCTTGTCTCCATTGCTTACCATTTTTCCATCTCCTCATTGTCAGCTCTTGTCAGGATATCTCAATATAGCAGCTCTTTAACCTTTCTAATTTTCTGATTCTGACCCATACTGGTTGGAAAATCTGGAGGCCAACATTGATAGAACTGTATCTTTTGAAAAAGTGAATAATTCCCCTCAAGGGCTGAGAAGTCTGTGAATTTTAATACATGGAATTATAACATCTTTCTAGTATTCTATGATTATTTGATGCATTTCAGCCAAAAGTTTCCACAATTAAACTCCAATAAAGATGTTAAAAAAAAAGATATTTAGACTCCAGGAGATAAAATTTGTACATAAAATCAAAAAAAAAAATAAGAAGTAGCATTCACATATACACACTACCAAACGTAAAATAGATAACTAGTGAGAAGCAGCTGCATAGCACAGGGAGATCAGCTAGGTGATTTGGGACCACCTAGAGTGGTGGGATAGGGAGGGTGGGAGGGAGATGCAAGAGGGAGGGAGTATGGGGATATATGTATACTTATAGCTGATTCACTTTGTTATACAGCAGAAACTAACACACCATTGTAAAGCAATTAAACTCTAATAAAGATGTGAAAAAAAAATTGAGGTGAAAGAAATACTTTTCCAGATTAAAAAAAAAAAAGCCATTGAAAACATGCAGTCCATTTTCATCACACGACTGTATATCAAAGATAACAGCTACCAAAGTAAATGTTTACCTAGAAATTTCATTTCTATTTAGATCTATACAGCCTCAGCTTCTGTTAATCCTGTCCCCCTCCTACCCCAGTCTCATGGATTTCCCACTGTCTTTCAACGTGCCTTGCATTGTCATCCCAACATGATTTTTTTTTTACTCATGAATTGATCTTCTTCTCTCATCCCTTTTTCCTCCAGTAAACATCTTTCCAACATCTTGTTCAAGGCCAAGCTCAAAAGTCACCTCATCTCTCATGCCTTCTTTCCCTGACTCTATTCAACCCTGGGAGAATTAATGGCTCCCTCTGCTCACATAGTGCTTGACTCCTATGTATGTCTCCTGTTATGGAAGAATGTTATCTGATTACTAGTTTTATTTGTCTCTCCAGCCAATAGGACTGTGAGCACCTTGAGATCAGGTCTGGTTTAACTCTGGTCCCAGGCTCCTAGCACAGCACCTGCACAGCAGGAGCTTAAGAGAAGTTGTCCAATTGTCAGCCTTTACATTTATGCATTGTTATCAAAGGACTAGAATGTATGTCATATTTTACCTGTTACATTGCTCATCTCTATGACTGCTTGATCGGCATGTGGTCCCAGAGCAATAAAATGAATGATGGCCTCACTTTGTTTCACTTTGTCCGTGCAATTTCTTACATTTTTGTCCTCTCCAGCAGCCACCAGTATTATTTCAGATCCATCTATTTGGGGATATATTTCTATAATTACCTACAAATATAATTCAGACTATTAATTATCAGGTACCCCTAAATCAAATGAACTCATGGGGAACTGGAAAAAAATTTAGAGGAAATAAACAAAACTGCAGAATAGATGAGAAAAGCTCTGCTTTAAAATAATAGAGTCTATAATCAACCTCTCGGGGAATTACACGACTTTTAATTTTCTGTCCACCTGCCACAGGGAATGTTTGCTCAAATGTGGCAAGAGAGTTGTGGACAATCTTCCCATTTAAATGACAATGACAATTCAGCCTAGGGAACTCAGATCAACCAGACATCAAAAATAGAATCTGGGTAGGTGGCATTGAATACCTATCTGATTTCTTTGACTAAACTATCCTCTGAAAAATTCTTTGGTACATAAAGTCAGTTGCATATATAGCTAAATGGATTAAATATCAACCACAATATAAAAAGTCAATGCATAACCTTTTAGAAAAAAATTGTAAGTAATTCACAAATTTCAAATTAGAAAACCCTCAGTAGCTCTTAAATAAAAGATATGGAAACTTCTAAGCATCTTGAGGTTAGGTATTTGTTAAATAATTTTTGTTTTACCTCCCAAAGTAATTAGCACAGAGTTGTTGCACATAGACGGTGGTCAAAGAATACACTAATTATATTTATTGAGTTCTTTATGTGGTTTGAACCCCTTTCCTACATCAAACTCCTAAACTAAACAGTGTGAAAATTCAGATTTTTTAATATCATATATCTGATACATAAAATATAGAGAACTTAACCCAATATAGCAACTGTATTTTGACTTCTCTGACAATTTTAATTAGTAGTGACTTCTTGGCACACTATTTTAAGAAACTGAGTTCAAACCAAGAGGAAGAAAAATGCCATGATGGATTAGCAGGGGTTTTTATGGGCATAGAATGAAAGAGTAGAGGTATATATAAAATTGCAAAAGAGGGCTTTTTGTAGAAATGAATGTAGAAATTCATTATAGACCTAGTGTCAGGGAACGAAGTAACCACATTTATTATGTTTTTTTTTTTTTTGGCATATTTTGAGACTAGGAATGCCTCTTGTATATATTGCAAAATGTAGGAAATTATTTATACATTTACAGCATTTATACAGCATTTTCATCACACTTCCCCTATACATTTGAGTGCAAAATGAAGATCTAAAGGTGGAGTTCTCTCTGCTTCACCTCTCCCTTTCTTGTATTAGTCTATTCACTGAGCACTCACGATGTATCAGTTGCTGTGCTGGGGATTCAGCAGGAACTACATGGTTTCTGCATTCATGGAAAGAATTGAATTCAATTAAAAATATTCATTGAGTTTTGGGTCAGTGACTGGCAAGGTATAGAGATGAGCAACAAAGTCACAACTAATATATATGCCAGAATATTCTACAGTTCAGGAGTAATAACAAACTATTACACCACTACCATTTACTGTACCTTTGCTGTGTATTAAATGTTTTATACATTGTCATTTAACCTAAGTTCAAGCTCCCAACCAGTTTCCCTGCTATGACTCTTGCTCCCTGTAATCTTCCAGAGTCATCATCTTCATAAACCAGCGCAACTAGAGTCATCTTCCTAAAGCATAAATTGATCACATCTCTCTGATGCTTAAAACCCTTCAGTAGTTTTCTGTTGTACTTAAAATAAAATCCAAAACTCCTATCATAGGTTTTGAAATTTTGAAAGAGGTAGCCCTTGTCTAGCTTGCAAACGACATTTCATATTCCCTCATTTACCAAACTTCAGAATCACTGAATTCTCTCATTTATTAGAATAATTCACTTCTTTTCTACCCCTTCCCATGAGACTTTTGCACTTTCCTTTCTTCTTTGGCCACTGGCTCTTTCTCATCCTTCTAGTCTTAGCTCAAATATGACCATCAGAGAGGCTTCTCTACCTAAAGTAGGTAGTTCCACTCTTTTTCCCAGTACCTCTTTATCACATTATCTTGTTTGGTTCCTTCACAACACTTTCTCCACAATCTGTAATTTCATTTCTTTAAAAATTTTTTCTTATTTATTCATTATCTGTTCCCCACTGAAATGGCATGGTCCACCGGAACAGGGAATTTATTATATCCCAAGGTCTTGTACACTTGGCCTGGCACATAACAGGCAGACAAAAACATATGCTGAATAAATAAAAACATGAACAATCCTATGTGCTAACTTTCATTATCCTCTTTACTGATGAAGTAATTGAGGACTAGGAAGATAAAGAATTGTGTTTAAGATTGCAAAACCAGTAAGTGACAATTGGGGTTTGAACCCAGGACTTCATGTTAGAAATCTACACTAAAATGCCACACAATTCATAAAAGAAGGAGATTAAATAGAGCTGGGAGTAGCAGGAAAAGTTACATTAAGGAGCAAGGATTTTGAAGAATTGGTAGAATTTTAACATGCAAAGATAGGAAAGAAGGAAGCACTTTAGGCAGAGGAATTACAGGGGCAAAGGTATGGAGGCTTGGAGAACAATGTGTGCAGTAAATTGGTTGGAGCATAGAGCATTGGGAAGGGAGAACTGAGAAAAAAGGCTGGCAAGAGAGGTGAGGGCAAGTTTATCACAGGATGAGAAGCTTTTAAATAACGTCAGACTGAGGGATTCAGACTTAATTTTACAGACTGTGAGGGAACAGGATTTCTAAGCAGGAAAATGACACAATTGATATTAATCGTGAGCTCAAGATGACCATTGGGATAAAAATAAGATTCATAATGATAGTTATTATGAATTATATATTTGCTATGTAATATAATATTGTTCTAAGTATGAACATGTATCATTTCACTTGTCTTACAATAACCCTATGAGATAGGCATTCTTATTTTCCTATATTTTATAGATAAGGCATTGAGAGTCCAAAGAGACTGAAAATTTTGCCTAGATCACATGACTAATAAGTAATAGAGCCAGTACTGTGATCTCAAAACTCATGTTCTGACCAGTATTCTTTACCCTAAATGTAAGTAATAGTGCCTGCTACATCTGCTTTAACAGATTAACATCAGATTGCCCTAACAGAATGTCACAGAAACTAAAATGAGGATTGGCCCAAAATGGAATCATACCATAAACTTGTTTATTGCTCTAAAAATTGGTGACTGTTGCTGCATTAGCATATTCATTTATTTAAGAAACATTTATTGAGCACTGAATTTTGCATGATAACAAGACAAAATCGCAAAAGTGGGACTTTATAGACACTTATTCATCCATCAATTTATTCATATTAACTGATTCATTAAGAAAATTAATTGAGCTTCTTTCTATATGCTTAAGACTGTGCTTCTTAGAATGAATTATGTTATAATTAGGCAGTAATATGTATAGTAGAAATTAACATAGAAATATCCTTAAAAATTAAGAAAGCCAAACTTTTTTTTTTGCTGAACAATTGTTTTTGCTGAACAATTTTCACCTGAAATGCAGATTCAGTTCCAGAGCAGATGGACGTTCCTCCTGAAGCTTCTGTAGGTAAGCTCTCCAAGAGCTTTCTTCTTTCTTTGTTGCTTATTATTTGGATTAGCTTTCTTTTAATGTGAGAAGTACTATCAAAGTCAACTATCCCCACCCAGGATCCATTTTCAACGGTCTGCAGCAGGAAATGTTTGGCTGCTTGGTTCATTCGATTTAGGCGATTAGAACCCTGAATAAAAAAGGATAAGACAAACAACCAAGTGGTTTTTGACTGGCAAATGATAACAGATAACATACAATGTGTGTTCGTAAGAACTTTCGATGAACAATAATTAGTGTTTTTAAATAAAGCAATCATAAATTTGTTGAGTTGTTAAAACTGAAAAATATAGTTATATGTATTATGAGACATATGATAGTATGGACAAGAGCACACACTTTTAACTAGAGCTGATTTTGGGCTATAAACTGCACAAATAAGAGCTGAAGGGTAAGGTGGGGTTTGGGTTGAAATCAAAACTTAGAGACTGTAATTATTCTTTAAGGCCTCTGTACCAGTTGTCTCAAAATGAAACCACTCCCCAGAGCTGGCAGAATCAATCCAGACTGTAGTGGATGGACTCTGATTAGTGAGTGAAATCTCCCCATCCACTGGGGACTAGACTTCCCAAAGGGTGAGACTTACCAGATGTGCAGCTGAATCCTGAGAGGTCAAATCCCTACCTCTGCCCATTCCTCTTTACCTCTCCCCACCACTTTTCCACCAATGGATTGGTTGGAATTGGCTCTTCGGTAACCCATCAGGGCTCTCATCTCTCTTCCTAGGCCATTGAAGCCAATCCCCTTTACACACTTTTCTTCTAGCCTCATCACTGCTCTGATCTGTGGTATCTCCTCCCAACACTTGCCCAAATTTCCCCATGAAACTTACCTTCATGTTTTCAGACTTATCAAGAACTAAGCACACAGTTCTTTCACTGATCCTCAGCAATGAGAAGACGGGCGGAGGAGGTGGTGCCACCATAGGCACAGTGTCTTTAAAATCCTGAGAATTGCTGATCACCTCCCACGTGCTTCTGAAATTGCACATTTTATTTTGTAGGCTTGGAGCTTCTCAATTATGGTTTTTTTCATTACAGAATTCAATGATCTAAAAGTTTAATATGATGAAAAAAGTTTTATATACAATGCATTTAAAGATATAAGTACATACCTGACAAAAATTAAGATCTGTTTTGCAAATTTTTTGTTTGTTGAATGAAATATGATTCATTGAGGAGTCAATATCATAGCATTGTAGATTTTCAGTAACAATGATAGTAATAATAATAGTAATAATAATAAATAACACTAGTTAAGTGCTTTACTATGTAGCAGCCAATGTTCAAAGAACTCTATATTAATACATCTAGTCCCTCAGGTCACTTGCACAGATATTTTATAAACATGATGAGAGGTCCTTTGATTGTAAATATACAATCTAAAGTAATGATTGGTATACTTATAGAATCAATACCTTGCATAAACATTATGGATGTCTTTTCAGTTTGATATTTATCAGGGAAGAACTGACAATCTTTTTCATACAGTTTTGTCTTAGAATCAGTTTTGCATCTATTAGTTACACAGCTGTTTTCTTTACACTTATAAACTCTTATTTATACCAGTAATATCTGTAGAACACCTGAAAATATGACAGTTAGTCTTTGAAGCAACCTAACCATTAACAGTTTTTGAAAATCTTAAGTGTTTCTATCCACAATGATCCTTATATAAAGGTTTTTATTCTGATTTGTGTACTATACGCATAATATTCTGACAGCAAAGTTTAAGGGTTTCTACCAGAGCAGTTATCTATTTTTCAAGAAGTTTTAAATGGGACCTACAGATATGTACAATGACTGAGTTTTCTGCTTATATTAAAGCTGCTGCTGTCTTGCGTAGACTCAAATGGCTGGAGGTAGTCCTTTTTCAAACATTTCTCCTGGTGGCTTTGAGACAGTAAATGGACTGTAGTCGTCTGGAGGAGAGAACTTGTAAACCCATTTACTCTCAATATCACCTTAGCTTAAAGATAGATTTGTCCTTAGAGAAGTTACCCCTCTAGAGAATGGGTGTGTCACAATCACAAGTGTTGTGATTATTGAGGAACATTGCTATTCAAAAGAATTTGTGGCTGGAAACAAAGAGTGAGGTGTTGCCAAGGTCAGCAGATCGTAGAGTAAAAAATGGTGGGAGCATTGTAGACGTATGCTTTATTGTATGAAACTGGCCACAGGTGGCAGTGATTACAATACATATGCTGGGATGCAAATATATCCAGTTTTTAAAATGTGTTTCCAGTTCAAATTCAGGAAGTGATAACTAGATTTCATTCAATCATTTAGGGAGTTTCCTAAACATGTCTATGCTTCTCTTGCCCCCAAGCTCAGGGAACATATGGTGCTATCTATATTAAGAACCATGATGAATATTCTGTGGCAGAGACTAGGCATTTAGGGGGAAAATGATGTAAACAAAGGTAATCAATGTAATATTCTTTAAAATAGGTGTCCTGAAACTGATGCGATGGGGGCTTTCCTTGAAATCATGTATCTTTCAGCTTGTACATTTGTGACTAGTCCTCAGCCCCAGTAGGGCTTCTAACATTGATGGCACCTAATTTTAAACCAATCCTCAAACTATTCTGCTATCTTCATCTCAGAACCCAGAGGATTGCCTATTAACTGTGATATTAGATTGGTATTTCAAAGTGAACCTTAAATCCCAAGAAATTCCTGTTTGGTTCTTTGAAACTGGTTGATTTCCTACTCAGCCAGCCTTTGCCACTTCTTCTTACCCATTTTCCCCCATTTTTTTGTAATGTAAGTAATTTTGATCTCCTAGCATGTAATACAAACCTTTACACAGAGCACAAACTTCAGTGCAAATGAATTCTGGTAGCTGTGGTAGAGAGGTGAAAAATATGTCAACTTGGCTACCAAATGTTCTTGAAGTTATGTATATTTTACATGGACAACCAGCTACTTTAAGATACATTTTTCGAACAAAACAGAAAAGCACTGTTTTGTGATATAGCATCTGTTACCTGCATTGGCACAAAAGTGAATAAATGGCTTTTGAAAGAAATCAACTAAGGAAAACAAGAAGTTACAGCCTGAAGTAATTTAAGACAATTTAAATAGTCATGCCTTGTTGCTTCAATTTTCTTTGACTTAGCGCTGTAGAAAGGCTCATCATCATTGTACTCATCAAACACTCCCCAGAGGAGATGGGCCCACTCATGGACGCACACTCCACCTGTGGGAAAATATTTCAAATACATGATCATAATTCAAGTGACCAAATTTATCTCAAATATTTTTAAAGGCCTTTTTTCCCTATTACAATTATTTGGATTTTAATGACTGCCATTGTTTATAATTTCTTTATATTACATGACATTACAGTATACTATAAAGTGTATTTTTTATTCCACAGCATGTTAAATCAAGAAAACATTTCTAGAGAATTTTCTATGGCCCAAATACACTGGGCTTTGGGTACCTGTAGCTATATAGTAGGGGAGACTGACATAAACAACATAATTAGACTGCGAGCCTCCTTCAGTTCAGGAAATGTAATATTTTTCTTTGTATCATTCATCCTTCCATACATCCACCCAATTTTTCAATTATTATCTTATTCATTCAACATTTATTGCCTCTTCTCAGCTGTGTATCCTTGGACAAGTTTCTTAGCCTCTCTATGCCTCAATTTCATATCTGTAAAATGCATTCTCATTGGGGACGAAATTGTCTCCAAAGTGGCAAAAATTGGTACCTGGGGTTAATAAATCTTAGGAATTACAATGGTGTGTGTATCTCTTAAGCTCAATACCTGGCAACATATGTAGATATACAGTACATGCGAGGTATTAAAATATCACGGGAGGCATTCGGAAAAAAAAGTCTAAAAAGGCTCCTCCAGTGGGCAATAATGAAAAAAAGATTGAGAAACACTGTTATAAAACATAAAAAATTGTGGTGATGTTGAAATGAATTGACTCATTAAAAGTGCTTAGCATATAGGTAGCATTCATTATATAACAATTATTTCTATTATTAATTATATATATTTAGCACTGTACTATGTACCTGAAAATATAAAGATGAGTAATATATTGTTCTTGACTTGGAGCTGCTTAGAGACAAAGGGATATAATTAGAACTTTTTTTCCAAAGAATTCAGGGTGAATGGAAGGATATAGATAAATCAACAGATTGAGTTGCAGAAAGAAGCAATTAGGGGAAATATAAGGGGGAGTTTTTGCTTTAGCAATAATGAGTAAAAACTTCTGAGGAAATGAAGATGCAGAGAGATAGGAAATAGAGTCTGTTCTGTTACAAGATATGTTTATGTGAAACAGATTAGCTCATGTGAGATCTGAAAATAGGAGGAAAATATAAGTATTATGCAGATTTTATGTTTTGTCTCTTAGTCTTTGTTACTCAAAATGTAGTCCTTGTGTACCACACCAAGATCCCCTGGAAGCTTGTTAGATGTGAAGTATCTCAGGCTCACTCCAGACCTAGAGAATCAAAATCTGTATATTAACAAGATCCCTCCATTGTTCCTATACACATTCAATTTTAGAGATACTGGTTTAAGTTTCCTAGGCAACGGTTACCAGAATATTGGGAGTAGAATTATAACCTTTGGTATGGAAGAAAAAGTCCTCATATCAACTACTGTAATAGGAATTTAATGGATTATAAGAAAATGTAAAGCTGCCTGCACTTGCAGCTCTCTTCTCATAGAGTTCTACTCTCAGACTTGTTTCATTCTCAGCTGATAATAGGTTGCCCTACTTCCCAAGCCCGTTTTAAAAGCAGTGCCTTTGGCTTAGAATTCCTTCCATTCCCATCTACATTTTCTAAGTTCCCATCAGCCATTTTTACTTTTTAAAAAGCATTTCAACTTTATATGAGTGTATGTTGATATCTGTTGTGGCAGCAAAACTTAGAGGTTGCCTGCGTGGCCCAAATCATCTCTCTAGGTACTATTGTTATTTTTGTAATTGTTATTATTATAAATTGAATAGGTTTTGAGGAATCTTTTTCTAATCTTATTTTTCCAGAAACCTGTTGTTTTAGGGTATAGTTTGGCAGAATGTGTGATTTTTTTCTTATGAACACATATCTCATTATGGGAAAAACACCTGACTGGGAGGAAGAGAGGAATCAAAAATGGGAAACAGCTGAAGTGGGGGGACTGAGAAAAGAACAAGAGCTCAGTCCTCAATGGGGACATTGCCTTTAACGGCTAGAGAATAATTGGCTTTAAGGATTGGAGAAAATAATATCTTCTAACAAGTGGAGATGGGGGGAATGAAGGTAAACATGAGTTTGGAAGCAGAGAGGAAGTAGGGGCTCTGTTTTCCCAATAAAGGTCCCTCTGTTGTTTGTTGGGATTGAAAAGAGTAGCTAGAGATCTTGAGAAAAGTGGTAGAAGCTTTAGAACAGCTTCTATGCAGAATAAGAAGGGAGCTGAGAGAGGTAAGTTCAAACATTATTGAGTAGATTTGAGGGCTTCAATGAGCTTTGAAAGCATATTTTTTTAAAGATACCAATTAGTTTTATAATTTTGTTTCACAATCTTGGAAATACATTAATAGGGGCCAAAAGAAACTGGCTAGAAATTCAATTCAACCGGCAAGTTGAGTAAAACATAAGGATAAGAGTGCTAAGGGAGTTGAGCTATTTATACTTGTAGCTGACATGACTGACTTCACTGGACATGCCAGGTAGAAAAGAAAGTATATCTAGAAGGGCACAAAGGATTAGAGGTGCCAAGTACAACAAACATGGTCAGACCAAAGTATGGGGGAGAGATAAGATTGGGATGGGATAGGATGATGGAGCTTTCAAGATTGGGTCCAGGCAATGTTGAGCACCATGACTAGCTGATTGTTTGACAGAGATAAGAGACTTAATGAATGTTCACTGAAGGGGCAGTGGAAGAGGAAGAAGTGGTTCTGGGCTGTACAGATTCAGGAAGGCTTTCATTGAGTAGTGACATGTGGGTTGGGCCCTCCTTTGACAATGATTTTCATTTTTACCTGAAAAATAATGTGCTTTAATTCATTTGAAACAATAATCTTAACTTCTTAGATTGAACTAGATGAAATTGCCATGTTTATAGGTAAAAATGATCACTTATGGACAAGTTCATCTGGTTCAAAGAATGCGTTGAATAATAGTATCAGCAACTAACAGCCTGTGAGCGTTTTCTATTGGCCAGGAACTGTCATCTTGGCCCTTTTCAGCTTGCCACGCATCTGCCTTCCATGGAGGTGGCATGTGATTGATTAATATCCAGTAGTGGAGAACTGAAAAATTAAAACCTAAAAAAGTGTTCCTAAAGCAAAACATTTACTATGGCCATCCCATGTTCAAATTTCTGTAGAGACCATACTGAGTACAATTACAAGGATGATCTAGTTTAATATTCCCAACATTTCTATAAGATAGGAGCTCCTCTATTCACCATTTTTTTAGGAAATAAGCACAGAGAGGCTGAGTCGCTTGTCCAAGGTCACCCATAGCTGTAAGGGAGTCAGGATTTGACCCTAGGGACTCTGGCTCCAAGGCTTGTGCACTGAACATGGATATAAAGCTGCATGTTGGAATCATGGCAAAATATTTGTTTTAACCAAAATTCCTACCTGATCGTCCAAATTCATTTTGTTTTTTTCCAAGTACAAAGTCGGGGGTGAAATGAATGTATTCTCCTTTTTCTTCACAGGCAGTGAACTGCTTGGTATATATCTCATCTCTACCTGGGAGGGTAGGTGGTGTGACTAAAACATCAACCTGAGAACATTTAAAAAGATTTCTAAAACATAGGAATAGAAATGATAACATTTGTCTAAAAAACCCTGAAATGAGTAATTTAGGTCAAAATTGAGAAGCAGCAGAGAAAATATTTTTAAGAGAAGATTTTTGACTCTTACATGTTTGTAGCTTTCATGTTTTGGCCTCTTGTATTGACTTTTGTTCTTCCAGTTCTCTGGAATTAATATTGATACATTTTTGAAAAAAACCTTTTTTCTGTGGCTTCATGCAGATAAGTAGAAGCTGTAGTCACCATGTCCTATTATTATAGGAAAAAAAGAGAAGTGAGGATGGCCAAGGGAGAGTAGACTAAATGAACAGGCATTCATCACAAGCAATTCTCACTTTCAGTCATTAATACAAAAAAGCAACTGACTGGTGAGTAGGGTTTCTGATTCAGAATTTGAAATCTGTTACCTGTCAGTCCAAAATTGTCGCTTAATTCTGCACATTTAACAGCTTTCAGTCTTCTATAATCCTACATCAAAAGTCAAATACTTATGTTTGGCATTACAAGGAATTGCTTAATATGATAAATGGCATGGATTTTGGAAGCATCTAGACTTGGTTGCAATACTAGCTTAATACTCTGGCTTAAACCTTGGCTGGTTTATATGACTGCTTTGAATCTCAGTCTCATTATCTCTTTATTTTTAATTTAATTTTATTTATTTATTTTTGTTTTTGGCTGTGTTGTGTCTTCGTTTCTGTGCGAGGGCTTTCTCTAGTTGAGGTGAGCGGGGGCCACTCTTCATCGCGGTGCGCGGGCCTCTCACTATCGCGACCTCTCTTGTTGCGGAGCACAGGCTCCGGATGCGCAGGCTCAGTAGTTGTGGCTCACGGGCCCAGTTGCTCCGCGGCATGTGGGATCTTCCCAGACTAGGGCTCGAACCCGTGTCCCCTGCACTGGCAGGCGGATTCTCAACCACTGCACCACCAGGGAAGCCCTCATTATCTCTTTAATATACTATTACAACCTATCTTTAAGGTTGCCACAAACATGAAATGAGTTATAAAGTACATATAGGCAGTCATAAAACTCATTGATATCATTACTATTATAATTCCTAGTAGGGAACAGCCTTAGCTGATGCAAGCTGAGGAAAACAGTTTATGGCGATGGCCCATAGAAGAGATTTTCACTATATTTCCACCTCCCAGCAGAGGCAGCTGGGTTGGGAGCACAGCAAGTGGAGTAGTGGAAAAATTCATAGGAGAGGCAGAGCTTTTTGATCATAGGCAGAGCTTCTTGCTCTGCCATCAAGCTGAAAATAATATCACCTTATATTGCTTAGTATCCCAAACCCAAAAATGTTATGATTAATGAGAGAAATTGTTCCTCCTTATTATCTAGTGGAGGAAACAGCTAGATGAAACGTTCATTGGTAATCTATTCTGCATGATCAAATGCACTGAATAATTGAGGAATACTGGGTGCTGTATGACGATGTCAACCTCTTCATGTTGCTGGCAGCACCACAGTCTACGGTATTTTTTATGTCGAAGTAGATCCTCCTTCTCAATTCTTCCTGACCTAAGACCACAGTAGATCTATTCTTCAAGATTTCCAAGGGATCCTTTCCTTTTCTCTGGAAGTTGCTCTAGTGTGCTCTTGATGTATTGAAGAGACCATTAAACTGATTGGGCTCAGGGCAGGGATCAGCCAGAAGCCAGAGTGCAGAGGACTGGCTGTTGGTAGGAAAGGGACTTTAGAGAGCTCCCAGAATAGGCTGGAGGTTACTTCTCAATTGATGATAATTATATTTTTCCAAGTGTTCAGGCCAAAACCCCTGAAGTTTTCTGTGATTCTTACTTTCCCTCCACCCCTCCTCTACCCCACACATCTAAACTATCAGCACATTTCTCTATGATACTCTCAGAATATGTCCAGAATCACACCACAGTAATGATCTCTACCACAATATCCCTGTTCCTAGTCACCATCAGTTCTCATCTGCAGCAGCTTCCTACCCAGTGTCCCTCTATACCTCTGTGCTGCAACAGAGCTTATACAGGATGAAGGACAAGTGGAAGCCCTGTACAGAGTTTCCTCAACACTGCCATCAGAATGATCTCAGAATAAGCAGAAGAGAGCACACCTCGCCTCTGCTCAGATCCTTCTATGGGTTTCATCTCACTCAAAGTAAAAGCCCAAATCTTTCCGATGGTCTGGGCCCTGCTCCCTCTCCAACTTCAGCTCTCCCCAGCCTTCCTCCTACTCATTCACAGCTGTTTCCTTGCTCACATCAAGCATGCTGTCACCTCCATGCTGCTGTACCTACTGTCCCCTCCCCAGGTTTTCAGTGGGCTCTTCCGTCACTCATCTCAGGCCTCTGCTCAGATGTCACATCAACAGTGAGAACTTCCATGCCTACCCTGCATGAAACAGTAACCCACATTCTCTCCCTACCCCAGTCCCACCAACACTGCCTATCCCCCTTTGCTGATTTATTTCACTGCATAGCAACTTACTACCGTTGGCCTGCTCTACGTTGACATGTTTTTATTATCTATATCATCTGAAAAGGATATATACTGCAGAAGATCAGGAGCTTTAAAAAAATTCACTGCTCTCTCTCCTGGCATGCCATAAGCAAGCATTCAATAAATAATTGTTTAAGGAACAGACGAGTCCAATTGCTAATTTACAGATGGAAAAACGGAGGATCAGGGAGGCCCCATGCCTTGTCTTTGGTCTTATGGTGAGACAGGGTAGAACGCTGTATAGAACCTTCAATTCCCACTGCCCATTCCAGCATTGTCTTCCCTGTACCATGCTGCTTTTAAACTTCCTGGAGTACTAAGAAGTTTCCATTGCAATTATTAACTACTAACTTTTTTCTTCTCTACAATTCAAACAAGAGAAATTCCATTTCTTCCTTACCTTTATCTGTTCAGTTAGTGTTTAATGTTCTGGCACAGCAGGGTCTATAGCAATGACAATGCCCTCATAGCCATTGTTACTCAGCCGAACAAGGGGAGTATTGGACCCCTGCAGCAACTATAGGACTAAGAGGAAGACAAAACTTCTGAAAAACCCCATTGTTCCTCTTGAGTTGGTCCTGATCCCAACTTTGGTTTGTTCAAGAGGCTTTTCTTTCTCACCCTCTCCAGTTCCCTCTCTTTCTCTCTTTGTTTCTCTCTGTCTCTCTCTCTCTTTTTAGGAGTATATATGTATATATTTTATCAGTGTTGGCTGATTATGGGATATTAACTGTATAAAGGTCAGTGTTTGGAAAGTGGGAATGTACTTGGCTTCTGGGTACACAGTTGTTTTATTGTATGTTATTGTAAAAGTGATCAAGAAGCCTACTAGGAATCAGATCTTTTTATAAAATACTTTGCACATTTTCTTCTTGGGATACATTTTCTATACTTTATACTTGTTAATTTTTTAAGTGTAGACAAATGCTTATTACTTTCTGTAGCAAGTTATGTGAAAATTAATAAAATTTGTAATAAAGTTGATAGAAACAGAAATGATGGTGGTGTTTCTCAATTTTAGAAGTGGTTTTAATTAATTTATTTATTTATTTATTTATTTATTTATTTATGGCTGTGTTGGGTCTTCATTTCTGTGCGAGGGCTTTCTGTAGTTGCGGCAAGTGGGGGCCACTCTTCATCGCGGTGCGCGGGCCTCTCACTATCGCGGCCTCTCCTGTTGCAGAGCACAGGCTCCAGACGAGCAGGCTCAGTAATTGTGGCTCATGGGCCTAGTTGCTCCGCGGCATGTGGGATCTTCCCAGACCAGGGCTCGAACCCGTGTCCCCTGCATTGGCAGGCAGATTCTCAACCACTGTGCCACCAGGGAAGCCCAGAAGTGGTTTTATTATTAAATTATTTACCAAGAGTATAAATATTGGAATATTATGTAAGATTTTTAAATGTAAATAATACCAAATTGGGTGATTTGGCTTAGAGACCTAAGTGAAAAAAATTTTTTCTTAATTGAAGCGTAGTTGATTTACAATATTGTGTTAGTTTCACGTGTACAACATAGTAATTCAGTATTTTTGCAGATTCTATTCCATTATAGGTTATTACAAGATAATGGGTATAATTCCCTGTGCTATACAGTGTATCCTTGCTGCTTATCTATTTTATATATAGTAGTTTGTATCTGTTAATCCCATACCCCTAGTCTGTCCCTCCCCTCTTCTTTCTCCCCTGTGGTAACCACAAGTTTCTTTTCTATGTCTGTGAGTCTTTTTCTGTTTTGTTTTACATTCATTTGTATTATTTTTTAGATTTCACATATAAGTGATAGCATATCATATTTGTCTTTGTCTGACTTACTTCACAAAGTGTAATATTCTCTAGTTCCATCCATTTTGATGCAAATGGCAGTATTTCATTCTTTTTAATGGCTGAGATATATATATATATATATATATATATATATATACACACACACACACACACACACACACACACACACACACACACACACATGCCACATCTTCTTGATCCAATTGTCTGTTGATGGGCGCTTGGTTTCCTTCCATGTCTTGGCTATTGTGAATAGTGCTGCTGTGACCATATGAATGCATGTATCATTTGAATTAGTGTTTTTTGATCTTTCTGGATATATATGCAGGAGTGGAATTGCTGGATCATATAGTAGTTTTATTTTTAGTTTTTTAAAGGAGCTTCCACACTGTTTTCCCTAGTGGCTGCACCAATTTACATTTTTGCCAACAGTGTATGAGGGTTCCCTTTCCTCCACAACCTCTCTGACATTTGTTATTTGTAGACTTTTTGACAGGTGAGAGATGATACCTCATTGTGGTTTCAATTTGCATTTCTCTAATAATTAGTGATGTTGAGTATCCGTTCATGTGCCTGTTAGCCATCTGGATGTCTTCTTTGGAAAAATGTCTATTCAAGTCCTCTGTCAATTTTTTTATCGCATTGTTTCCTTTTTTGATATTGAGTGTATGAACTGTTTGTATATTTTGGATATTAACCCCTTGTTGGTCACATTATTTGAAAATATTTTCCCCCATTCTATAGGTTGTCTTTTCATTTTGTTGATGGTTTCCTTTGCTGTGCAAAAGCTTTTGAGTTTAATTATGTCCCATTTGTTTAGTTTTACTTTTACTTCTTTGACTTAGGAGATTGATCCAAGGAAATATTGCTATGATTTATATCAAAGGGTGTTTCACCTATGTTCTCTTCCAGGAGTTTTATGGTTTGGGGTCTTTCATTTAGGTCTTTAGTCCATTTAGAGTTTATTTTTGTATGTAGCGTGAGGGAATGGTTATTTATTTATTTATATTGTCTGCTCTGGGTCTTAGTTGCGGCATGTGGGATATTTTAGTTGCAGCATGCGGACTCTTAGTTGCAGCATGCAAACTCTTAGCTGTGGCATGCATGTGGGATCTAGTTCCCCGACCAGGAATTGAACCCAGTCCCCCGGCACTGGGAGCGCAGAGTCTTACCCACCAAACCACCAGGGAAGTCCATGTGAGGGAATGTTCTAACCTCATTGTTTTACATGCAGCTATCCAGTTTTCACAGCACTGCTTGTTGAAGAGATTGTCTTTTTTCCATTGTATATTCTTCCCTCCTTTGTTGAAGTTTATTTGACCATAGGTGCATGAGTTTATTTCTGGGCTCTCTATTCTGTTCCATTGATCTATATATCTGTTTTTGTGCCAGTACCATGCTGTTTTGCTTACTGTAGCTTTGTGGTATAGTCTGAAATCTGAGAGGGTTATATCTCCAGCTTTGCTCTTTTTTCTCAGGATTGCTCTGGCAATTCAAAGTCTTTTGTGGGTCTATCTAAGTTTTAGGACTATGTGTTGTAGTTCAGGAGAGGTATACTTGGTATTCTGATAGGGATTGCATTAAATCTATAGATTGCTTTGGATAGTATGGCCATTTTAATAATATTAATTATTCCAATTCAACAGCATGGGATACCTTTCCATTTCTTTGAATCATCTTCAATTTCCTTTATAAATTTTTTTAGTTTTAAGAGTATAGGTCTTGGGACTTCCCTGGTGGTCCAGTGGTTAAGAATCTACCTTCCAATGCAGGGGATGTGGGTTCGATCCCTGGTCAGGGAATTAAGATCCCACACGCCGCAGGGCAACTAAGCCCACATGCCACAACTAGAGAGAAGCCTGCGTACCACAATGAAGGTCCCGTAACTAAGACCCCAAGTGGCCAAAAATAAAATAAAATTTAATTTAATTTAAAATAAATAAATAAAATTTAAAAACCAGAAGAGTATAGGTCTTTCACCTCCTTTGTTAAGTTTATTCCTAGGCATTTTATTCTTTATGATGCAATTTTAAATGGGATTGTACCCTTGCTTTCTCTTTCTGATATTTCATTATTAGTGTATAGAAAAGCAACAGATTTCTGTATATTAATCTTGTACCATGCTACCTTGCTGAATTCTTTTATTTAGTTCTAATAGTTTTGGGATGGAGGCTATGGGGTTCTCTATATAGAGTATCATGTCATCCACAAATAGTGACAGTTTTACATCTTCCCTTCTAATTTGGATACCTTTTATTTCTTTTTCTTGTCTGATTGCTGCAGTTAGGTTTTCCAGTACTATGCTAAATAGAAGCAGCAAGAGAGGGGATCCTTGTCTTTTTCCTGAATTTAACAGGAAGGCTTTCAGCTTTTCGCCATTCAGTATTATGTTGGCTGTGGGTTTGTCATAAATGGCCTTTATTATGTTGAGATATATTCCCTATATATCCACTTTGATGAGAATTTTTATCATGAATGTTGAATTTGTCGAATGCTTTTTCTGCTGCTATTGAGATTATGTGGTTTTTGTTTTTTTAAAAATTAATGTATCACATTGATTGATTTACCTATGTTGAACCATCCTTGTGACCCTGAAATAAATCTAACTTCATCTTGGTGTATGATCCTTTTTATGTTTTATTGAATTAGGTTTGCTAATTTTTTTGAGGATTTTTGCATCTATAGTTAACAAAGATATTGGCCTATAATTTTCTTTTTTGCAGTATCTTTGCCTGGTTTTGGTATCAGGGTAATGGTTGCCTTGTAAAATTAATTTGAGAGTGTTCCTTCCTCTTCAATTTTTAAGAACAGTTTGAGAAGGATAGGTATAATTTCTTTTTTATATGGTTGGTAAAATTCCCCATGAAGCTGTCTGCGCCTGGACCTTTGTTTGTAGGGAGTTTTTGTTTGTTTGTATTTTTACATATTCTATTTCACTTCTAGTGACTGGTCTGTTCAAATTGTCTGTTTCTTCTTCACTCAGTATTGACAGGCTGTATATTTCTAAAAATTTGACCATTTTTTCTAGGTTGTCCAATATGTTGGCATATAACTTTCCTAGTATTATCTTATGATTTTTTGTATCTCTGTGGTATTGGTTGTTATTTCTCCTCTTTCATTTCTTATTTTGTTTATTTGAGTCCTCTTTCTTTTCTTCTTTGTGAGACTGGTTAAAGATTTATCAGTTTTGGTTATATTTTTTAAAAAACTAGCTCTTTGTTTCATTGATCTTTTCTATTTTTTTTTTTTTTAATTTCCTAAGTGAAAGGATTATAAAGACTTTGGTAAATTAAGGAAGATTTGATAGAACTGAGTTATCGGAATGAATTTAAAAACCCTATCCAGTAAAAAAATATAGAACATTTATTTTTTAATTTTTATGTTTTATAAACATTATGAAAACCTATAACATTTTTATGTGTTGACACGAACATAAAAAAATCCAGTAGTTTGCTGGTTATCACTGAGGCAGAGAATAAATAATGTTACTAGATAACATTTATTCACTGCTTATCAGGGCATAGACTGCTTCTTTTATTCCCTATAGCAACTCTCTAAGGTAAGTATGAATTTTGTATATGAGAAAGTGAGGCACACAGTGGTTGAGTAACTTGCCAAGATCATTCAGCATTTTGACCCCAGAGCCCATATATTTTTAATCACTCCACATTAAGGCAATGTTGTTTTATAATGAAAATAATGTAAATACAATTTTTTAAAAATGGGAAATGGGGTCAAGGTTAGGAATTGTGATGATGAATCAAGAATGTCTGACTAAGGCCAAAGGAGCCAAGACTTGACAGAAGCCCAAAGGAGAACTGAAAATAGAGAACTGGTAACTGAAAACAGAATAGCAGAAAATACCTTTAAATTAAGAGTTCAGATAGGATAATACAATGTTAAATTCTAATCAAGCAACATCACCAAGAAGGAGGTTTTATTATATGTGCCCAGACTCTGCCCTCTTAGGCAGCATCCCACATCCTCTTTCCATTCCTTCAAGAATATTATGGGATAATTGTATATTAGTAGAATTAATATGTTGTGCAAACCTCCAATCTACACTTTGTCTCTATGGATTTACCTATTCTGAATATTTCATTTAAATGGAATTGTACAATAAAAAAAAAATGTTGTGCAAGTTATAGGATGGAGCTGTTGTACTGGCCACAATTTCCAGGGAAATTGTCATTAACTAGGGGAGGAAGGGGACTGGGTATTGACAAATACATCCTAGGCAGTCTTCTCTGGTTCCCTCACTGACCTCCTTTCCTACTGTTCCCTACCTCCCCCTGAACTCCAGGTTGGGGGCTTCAAGCAAACCAAGCATGCACTCATCCCATAGAGTGAATGCTCAGGAAATTGCTTTTGACTGATGAACTGACTGAATTAGTGAATGATTATCTTTTTAACCCCAAATAACAACATATCACAATGCCTAAACAGAAACTTGTTTAAGGTCTTTGAAATGTTGGAGAAACCTGAGGGACTCAGATCCCCTCTAGTGTTTGAGGGAGTACCTAGGTATTTTTGAGGAGGTGTTATTACTCCCTCAATAAAATCAGGAAACTCTTGTTTTTGGAAAGGGAGATCCTTCCTTTTTGCCAGAGAAGTTAAGAATAGCTTCCCTTCAGCTAGTGGGTACATGCACTGCAGGAAAAATAGATAAATGTTAATAACACTCCTCCTCTACTTGTTCATAGTGGAACAGAATGTGTGATGGTTCATAGAGTGTGAAAAAGGACCTTCAGCGAATTAGAAATAAATGCATGCCCTTGACTTATTTATCATGTCTCTTTCATGCTGAGTTTCTAACCCTCTTTGTAGAAGGAAAAGTAGGGAGCTGCTCTGGTGCCCTCAGAACCATCCCTGTTCATAACTAGTCCACCTCTTACAGATTCCCAGTTGGCTGGTCTAGCTACAATGGCCACTGTCTCCATCAATCCAAACTCAGTTAGACATTCTGGACAGAGGCTGGCTTGCATTAATCAGATAGGACTGTGCTCAGTGAGTCTAGATGGAATCCTACTCAGGCAAACAGGGTCAAGGACCTAAACTCTTGGGGCCACTCAAGAGTGCCTCTGGAACTAGGAGGAACTTTTTGAAAATTTTAGTTGATATGTAATCATTTTAGTGTGTAATAAAAAAAACATATCCAACACATCAAACTTCTAATTTCACATATTGTTATTGTTAGAATGACACCAAGATTTTTTTGTTTTTTGTTTTTGTTTTCAGTGAGTTGACTTAATAAGAAAATAGTAAAACAGTGATACACAGACATGGGAACAACCTTGAAGTCGGTATGTGCAAGTGTGAGGTTAAGATACCTAGTCTAAATGATCTGGAAGGCTTTCCTTAACTCTACAATTTTATTCAATACTCTGACACTTAGTCAGGTCAGAACTCCTAATGCTGGAACCAGTATCTACACTAAAACTTAATCATGAGAATTAATTGGCAAGACATTTTAGCTATCTTATCTAATAATAATATATAAGAGTTCATAAAAATTTGAATCAACGTAGAGTTTGAAGGCTAGTTGAAGGATTAACAAAGAGCAAACTTTAAATCAGTTTGTTACTGCAGTAACAATGAGGATACAGTTTAAGGTCTTCTTCCTCAATTAGGTGGAGTGAGGCTCAGTATTTTTACCTACAGGTATAATATTGTCTTCCTATAGTGTAAGCCCAGGCAGTAAGATTTTACTTGTTCCTTTTGTGCTCTCCTTGTCAGCTCTGGGATTGATTCGTTACAACTGATACTCTGGAGAAGACAAATTTCAAGTTTTCCTTGATGAAATTTTGATTTATTGAGCATAGTGATAGACATTGGGGTATGCTGATGATAAGAGATTGTCCCCTGCCCTTAAGAAGCTCACCGTCTAGACGAAAATAGGAACAAGTAAATTGTCAATTAAAACAAAGAGGGTTCAGTGTTACCACAGAGGTTAGAAGTGAGATGATGTGAGAGGAACTTAACCCAGTGAGAAGGGGGACTGGAGGAGTTAGGGAAGAATGATCATGAGTCATCCATGTGACTGGAGAATGTAAAAGTGGTGGGGTGGTGGCAGGGGGCTTTCCTGGAAATGAAAAGCAGCTCACAGCCTGGGGATGAGATATCCTGAGATATATTAAGAGAGAGTGGATGGAGCCCAGTATATACAGTATACACTGTGTGATGGTGTGAGAACTGTGACTGGAGTGGTAAACCAGAGGTGGAACATGAAAGACATTATCAGTCATATCATGGGGCTTGAACTTCACACTGAGTACAAAGGAGAGTCGTTAGAAGGTTTTAAATAAGAGAGTAAAGCATCAGATTGGTACTTTAGAAAGACTCTGGCTGTATGGTGAAGAATGGTTGAAACAGGGCTGCATTGCTAGCACATATGTTGTGTGAATTACAAAAACAACTTGTGAATTAGAAAAATGTGTTCCCTCTGGGCAGAGAAATGATCAAGTAGTGCCCCCTCGACTTTAGTCTTGGGAGCTGAGTTTAGACTGTGTTTTACCCCTACTCTCCTTTCCCCTGACAAGGCTGGGTGCTTTCAGGCAGGACACAACCTGTACAGTGGTTCACAGTGTGTCTGTTTGCAAAGGGTCATGTAGGAATCCAGGTGAGAGATGCTGGGGGCATGAACTAAGGATAGAGACAGGTGGAGGGCTTTTCGAGATATTCAGATTTGACAGGATTTGATGACTGTTTGTAAAAGGGTAAAGAAAGGGAATGGAAAAGTTTCTGTATGTATATGTATGTTCAAATATTCATTACTTCATCCTTCCCTCTCTCCTCTTTTATTCTCTCTTCCCGGGATGCAGTCCTGTCTCCAAAGAGCTCACTGAATAGTTGAAGGGTGTTAGGGAGGCTTATGTCAGATATGTAAAGAAGTAAATGCATTTGGAAGTTAGATTCTATATGAAGAGTGGAGAGTTGGACATGAAAGAAAGTGCTCTATTCTGCCTGAGAGTGGGGGAGACAGTCAGGAAAGGCAGTAGGGGTGGGATTTTGAAAGGGGGGCATATGGTCAGAAGGCAGAAAAAGGAGCCTGAATATGGTAAGATTAGAAATGGAGAAGGATGGAAGGGGTATGGTATTCCTGATAAAGACCCAAAGACATAAAACAGTGTGTACTTTTGGGAAAACTGAAAGTCCTTGACTGATTAGATGTGTGAGAACAGTGAGATGGTACAGTAAGAAATAGAGAAGTGGAGGCAAGGGCCACATGGTGGCAGGCCTGGCACTCATTCATTTGACACATATTTTGGTCCTTTTGTCCTTGGTGTCTGGAAAAAGTGATGTATAGTCATAGTCTCTGCCTTTGTGGCATTAGTCTTTATTTTTAAAATAGTTTAAGAGCTATTTTGGTTTTGCACATTACTTTGGGGGCAATGTGGCAGACATATTGGGGAGGGTAGAATGAAGACACAGAGTTTATTTTTGTGTATAGTATTAAGGAATGTTCTAATTTCATTTTTTTACTTGTAGCTGTCCAGTTTTCCCACCACTTATTGATGAGACTGTCTTTCCTCCATTGTTATAAATGACCATAGGTGTGTGGATTTATTTCTGGGTTTTCTATCCTGTTCCATTGACCTATATTTGTTTTCGGTTAACACCATACACAAAAACAAACTCAAAATGGATTAAAGACCTAAAAGTAGAACGAGACACTACAAAAATCTTAGAGGAAAACATAGGCAGAATATTCTTTGGCATAAATTGCAGCAATATCTTTTTCGAGCTGTCTCCTGGAGTAATGGAAATTAAAAAAAAAAAAAAAGGGACCTCATTAAACTCAAAAGCTTTTGCACAGTAAAGGAAACCATAAACAAAAAAAAGACAACCCACAGAATGGGAGAAAATATTTGCAAATGATGCAACTGACAATCAATTAATTCCAAAATTTACCAACAGTTCATGCAGCTCAGTAGCAAAAAAGAACCCAATTTTAAAAATGGACAGAATGGGGGAGACCTTCAAGATGGTGGAGGAGTGAGACGTGGAGATCACCTTCCTCCCCACAGATAGATCAGAAATACATCTACATGTGGAACACCTCCTACAGAACACCTACTGAACGCTGGCAGAAGACCTCAGACTTCCCAAAAGGCAAGAAACTCCCCATGTACCTGGGTAGGGCAAAAGAAAGAAAAACCAGAGACAAAAGAATAGGGACAGGACCTGCACCTCTGGGAGGGAGCTGTGAAGGAGGAAAAGTTTCCACACATTAGGAAGCCCCTTCACAGGTGGATATGGGGGGTGGCAGGGGGGAATCTTCAGAGCCACAGAGGAAAGCACAGCAACAGGGGTGCAGAGGGCAAAGCGGAGAGATTCGCACACAGAGGATCAGTGCCAACCAGCACTCACCAGCCCAAGAGGCTTGTCTGCTCACTTGCCGGGGCGGGTGGGGGCTGGGAGCTGAGGCTCAGGCTTCGGAGGTCAGATCCCAGGGAGAGGACTGGGGTTGGCTGCGTGAACACAGCCTGAAGGGGGCTAGTGCACCACAGCTAGCTGGGAGGGAGTCCGGGAACAAGTCTGGACCTGCCTAAGAGGCAAGAGACCATTGTTTCGGGGTGTGCAAGGAGAGGGGATTCAGAGCACCACCCAAACGAGCTCCAGAGACAGGTGCGAGCCACGGCTATCAGTGTGGACACCAGAGATGGGCATGAAACGCTAAGGCTGCTGCTGCAGCCACCAAGAAGCCTGTGTGCAAGTACAGGTCACTATCCACACTTCCCCTCCCAGGAGCCTGTGCATCCCGCCACTGCCAGGGCCCTGTGATCCAGGGACAACTTCCCCAGGAGAACACACGGCACGCCTCAGGCTGTTGCAACGTCATGCCAGCCTCTGCCGCTGCAGGCTTGCCCCACATTCCGTACCCCTCCCTTCCCCCTGCCTGAGTGAGCTGGAGCCCCCGAATCAGCTGCTACTTTAACTCCATCTTGTCTGGGCGGGGAACAGATGCCCTCAGGCGACCTACATGCAGAGGCGGGGCCAAATCCAAACCTGAACCCCAAGAGCTGTGCGAACAGAGAAGAGAAAGGGAAATTTCCCCCAGCAGTCTCAGGAGCAACGGATTAAATCTCCACAATCAACTTGATGTACCCTGCATCTCTGGAATACCTGAATAGACAACGAATCATCCCAAAATTGAGGCGGTAGACTTTGGGAGCTACTGTAGACTTGGGGTTTGCTTTCTGCATCTAATTTTGTTTCTGGTTTTATGTTTATCATAGTTTAGTATTTAGAGTTTATTATCACTGGTAGATTTGTTTATTGATTTGGTTGCTCTCTTTCTCCTTTTTTTTTTATATATAGATATATTTTTTCCTTTTTCTCTTTTTGTGAGTGTGTATGTGTATGCTTCTTTGTGTGATTTTGTCTGTATAGCTTTGCTTTTACCATTTGTCCTAGGGTTCTATCTATCTGTTTTTCTTTGTTTCTTGTTTGTTTTTGTTTTTTTTCGTATACTTTTTAGTGCTTGTTATCATTGGTGGATTTGTTTTTTGGTTTCGTTGCTCTCTTCTTTCTTTCTTTTTTTTTATTATTAAAATTATTTTTTATTTTTAATAATTAAAAAAATTTTTTAATAGCTTTATTTTATTTCATGTTTTTCTTTCTTTCTTTTTTCTCCCTTTTGTTCTGAGCCAATGTGGCTGACAGGGTCTTGGTGCTCTGACTGGGTGTCAGGCCTGTGCCTTTGAAGTGGGAGAGCCGAGTTCAGAACACTGGTCCACCAGAGACCTCCCAGCTCCACGTAATATCAGATGGCGAAAGCTCTCCCAGAGATCTCCATCTCAACGCTAAGACCCAGCTCCACTCAACGACCAGCAAGCTACAGTGCTGGACACCCTATGCCAAACAACTAGCAAGACAGGAACACAACCCCACCCATTAGCAGAGAGGCTGCCTAAAATCATAATAAGGTCACAGATACCCCAAAACACACCACAGGATGCCATCCTGCCCACCAGAAAGACAATATCCAGCCTCATCCATCAGAGCACAGGCACCAGTCCCCTCCACCAGGAAGCCTACATAACCCACAGAACCAACCTTAGCCACTAGGGGCAGACAGCAAAAACAATGGGAACTATGAACCTGCAGCCTGAGAAAAGGAGACCCCAAACACAGTAAGTTAAACAAAATGAGAAGACAGAGAAACACACAGCAGATGAAGGATCAAGGTAAAAACCCACCAGACCAAACAAATGAAAAGGAAATAGGCAGTCTACCTGAAAAAGAATTCAGAGTATGATAGTAAAGATGATCCAAAATCTTGGAAATAGAATGGAGAAAATACAAGAAACGTTTAACAAGGACCTAGAAGAACTAAAGAGCAAACAGACAATGATGAACAACACAATAAATGAAATGAAAAATTCTCTAGAAAGAATCAATAGCAGAATAACTGAGGCAGAAGAACAGATAAGTGACCTGGAAGATAAAATAGTGGACATAACTACGGCAGAGCAGAATAAAGAAAAAAGAATGAAAAGACTTGAGGACAGTCTCAGAGACCTCTGGGACAACATTAAATGCACCAACATTCGAATTATAGGGGCCCCAGAAGAAGAAGAGAAAAAGAAAGGGATGAGAAAATATTTGAAGTTGAAAACTTCCCTAATATGGGAAAGGAAATAGTCAATCAAGTCCAGGAAGCACAGAGAGTCCCATACAGGATAAATCCAAGGGGAAGCATGCCAAGACACATATTAATCAAACTACCAAAAATTAAATACAAAGAAAAAATATTAAAAGTACCAAGGAAAAAAAAAAATAACATACAAGGGAATCCCCATAAGGTTAACAGCTGATCTTTCAGCAGAAACTCTGCAAGCCAGAAGGGAGTGGCAGGACATATTTAAAGGGAAAATCCTACAACCAAGATTACTCTACTCAGCAAGGATCTCATTCGGATTCGACAGAGAAATTAAAACCTTTACAGACAAGCAAAAGCTAAGAGAATTCGGCACCACCAAACCAGCTTTAAAACAAATGCTAAAGGAACTTCTCTAGGCAGGAAACACAAGAGAAGGAAAAGACCTACCATAAAAAACCCAAAACAATTAAGAAAATGGTAATAGGAACATACATATGGATAACTACCTGAAAGTAAATGGATAAAATGCTCCAACCAAAAGGCACAGACTGGCTGAATGGATACATAAACAAGACCCATATATATGCTGTCTACAAGAGACTCACTTCACACGTAGGGACACATACAGACTGAAAGTGAGGGGATGGAAAAAGATAACCCATGCAAAGGGAAATCAAAGGAAACCTGGAGTAGCAATACTCATATCAGACAAGATAGACTTTAAAATAAAGACTATTATAAGAGACAAAGAAGGACACTACATAATGATCAAGGGATCAATCCAAGAAGAAGATATAACAATTGTAAATATTTATGCACCCAACATAGGAGCACCTCAATACATAAGGCAAATGCTAACAGCCATAAAAGGGAAATTGACAGTAACACAATCATAGTAGGGGACATTAATACCCCACTTTCACCAATGGACAGATCATCCAAAATGCAAATGAATAAGGAAACACAATCTTTAAATGATACATTAAACAAGGTGGACTTAATTGATATTTATAGGATATTCCATCCAAAAACAACAGAATACACTTTTTTCTCTTGTGCTCATGGAATATTCTCCAGGATAGATCATATCTCGGGTCACAAATTAAGCCTTGGCAAATTTAAGAATATTGAAATCGTATCAAGTGTCTTTTCCGACCACAATGCTATGAGACTAGTTATCAGTTGCAGGAAAAAAATCTGTAAAAATTACAAACACATGGAGGCTAAACAATACACTACTAAATAACTAAGAGATCACTGAGGAAATCAAAGAGGAAATCAAAAAATTCCTAGAAACAAATGACAATGAAAACACGATGACCCAAAACCTACGGGATGCAGCAAAAACAGTTCTAAGAGGGAAGTTTATAGCAATACACTTCTACGTCAAGAAACAAGAAATATCTCAAATAAACAACTTAACCTTACACCTAAAGCAATTAGAGAAAGAAGAACAAAACCCCCAAAGTTAACAGAAGGAAAGAAATCATAAAGATCAGATCAGAAATAAATGAAAAAGAAATGAAGGAAATGATAGCAAAGATCAATAAAACTAAAAGCTGGTTCTTTGAGAAGGTAAACAAAATTGATAAACCATTAGACAGACTCGTCAAGAAAAAAAGGGATAAGACTCAAATCAACAGAACTAGAAATGAAAAAGGAGAAATAACAACTGACACTGCAGAAATACGAAGGATCATGAGAGATTACTACAAGCAACTATATGCCAATAAAATGGACAACCTGGAAGAAATGGAGAAATTCTTAGAAAAGCCCAACCTTCTGAGACTGAACCAGGAAGAAATAGAAAATATAAACAGACAAATCACAAGCACTGAAATTGAGACTGTGATTAAAACAAAAGCCCAGGACCAGATGGCTTCACAGGTGAATTCTATCAAACATTTAGAGAAGAGCTAACACCTATCCTTCTCAAACTCTTCCAAAATATTGCAGAGGGAGGAACACTCCCAAACTCATTCTACGAGGCCACCATCACCCTGATACCAAAACCAGACAAAGATGTCACAAAGAAAGAAAACTACAGGCCAATATCACTGATGAACATAGATGCAAAAATCCTCAACAAAATACTAGCAAACAGAATCCAACAGCACATTAAAAGGATCCTACACCATGATCAAGTGGGGTTTATTCCAGGAATGCAAGGAATCTTCAATGTACACAAATCAATCAATGTGATAAACCATATTAACAAATTGAAGGAGAAAAACCATATGATCATCTCAATAGATGCAGAAAAAGTTTTTGACCAAGTTCAACACCCATTTACGATAAAAACCCTTTAGAAAGTAGGCATAGGGGGAATTTACCTCAACTTAATAAAGGCCTTATATGACAAACCCACAGCCAACATCGTTCTCAATGGTGAAAAACTGAAACCATTTCCTCTAAGATCAGGAACAAGACAAGGTTTTGAATGACTGAATGAAATTTCAGACCACTTTGGAAACTTGTAAATATTTATGTCTTGTGATTTGTTTAATATCTGTCTTTCTGCTAGACTCTAATCTCCATGAGGGCTTAGAGCAGTATTTTCATTCACCATTCTATCCATAGCACTTAGCTGCAAAGTGTTGATCAATAGTAGGAGTTTAATATCCTGACTGACTGACTGATGGACAGGTGGCGCTCAGTGCTAAGATCCCTGAGTTTGGGGTACAACAGTACAAAGCTTCTCAGCATGAGAGCTGCTATGAATTGAACACTAAGTATGTGCAGGAATGAGGCCAAGGATCTGTCATTATCTAAAGAGATTTATACAACACTTGGACTGGGTATTAGTATACCATTTTTACAGATGAGAAAACTAAGGCATAACTTCTGTTATTTACCAGTGTTGCTATGTACCAATGTCTAATTACAAAGAATTGTTTAAAAGTTTTAATTTTTATCAGTTCAGTATTATAGAGTTTAAAATATAAAATAGTTCTATAACATTTCCAAAAAAACTTTACAATTGTACTACAAATTAAATCTCTTTGGACCACATATTACTTTTCCCAATTTCTACTCCTTCTCTACACTCTACTTCACAGTTAAAATTCTTGAAAGAATTGTGTACACACAGTTTTTCTATTTTTCTTTACCAAGATTTCTCTTATTAAGGTCACTAATAGCTGTATTGCTATATTCATTGGCCATATTTCAGCAGTAACCAGAAACGGTTGACTGCTCCTTCCTTCTTGAATCATTCTTTTCTTGATTTCACACACTTGAGTTTTCTCATTTGTAGTCATAAGCTGTCTCTATTTTTTTTTTCATGGCAGTTCCTCCTCTTCTATTCAATATCAAAACTATTTGTATCATTTAGAAATTGGTAAGGTCTCTTAAATTGTTTTCACTTGGGTTTATTACTGAGTCAGCAAATAAACAGTATAAAAGGCTTACAAGATATGGATGTAAGTGGGTAAATGAGCACAGTTTAACATGCCTCCACAGTTCCTCATGGGAGTAGGCCAGAAGTTCTGTAGTCAATGCAGCCAACGTGGAGGGAGTAATCTACCAGGTTACAGGAGCTCATAGCTTCCTGTTTGCTTCCATTTTTATTATTACGTTAGGGACAGGATCCACTTACTACAACATAAGGAAATTCCTTGCTGTGCAACAAGTCATCATTACATGCTTCCGTGTTTGAATTGGCTTTGCTGAGGCAACTTGGAGAAAATAGAAATACATTTCACAGAAACTGTGAGGTTTTGGGTTAGAGCTGGTGAAAAGAGTTATTTGCTTTAAATTGGGAAGGCAGATGTAAGACAGCTGCCATAACTGCCTGAAGGGAGGGGTGATAGGAGGCAGTAAGAAACATGGAGATGGGCTGGTGTCCTTACTCTTCCCTACTCCATGTCCAACTCTTCTTCTTGAATGCTGGCTTTGCTGACCTATCATGATCCTAGACCCATAACAAGATACTTGGCAACAATCTCACAGAGCTTGTAAATGTTCAGAGGCAACAATCTTCCATAGACTTCTACATCAGCCCCCTCATGGTCCCACTCTAGTTCCTGGCCTTACTTAGCTTCCAACATCCGACACCAAAAGCTAACTCCAGTATTTCAGGGAGACTTGTTAATAATTTTTTTCTGATTCTCTGGTTCTTTCTTCAGTTCTTTACTGTCCCAGTTAACCCCTATAATAAATTCTCAATTCTGCAATGTTCACAGTGGTTCTGATTCCCAGATGGAACACTGACTAATACGATTATTGGTTGTTTCAATAATCCGGAGCTATGGACCAAACCATTTTAAAACTTGGCAGCTTAGGGCTTCCCTGGTGGCGCAGTGGTTGAGAGTCTGCCTGCCGATGCAGGGGACACGGGTTCGAGCCCTGGTCCGGGAGGATCCCACATGCCGCGGAGCAGCTGGGCCCATGAGCCACAACTACTGAGCCTGCGTGTCTGGAGCTGTGCTCCGCAACAAGAGAGGCCGCGACAGTGAGAGGCCCGCGCACCGCGATGAAGAGTGGCCCCCGCTTGCCGCAACTGGAGAAAGCCCTCGCGCAGAAACGAAGACCCAACACAGCCAAAAAAAAAAAAACTTGGCAGCTTAAAACAACCACCAGCTTATCTCCTCCATAATTCTATTGGTTTACTGGGCTTAAGTGGGAGGTTCTTTTGCTGGTCATGTTTGGAGTCTAATAACTGCAAATAAGATCATCTTGAGGCTTGACTGGGAAGCAGGGATAGTTAGGCCTCTTTCATTCTCAGTATAGTCTTGGAACCTCTGCAGAGGTCTCTCTGTCACTGTAGCTGAATTTTGTAAATGACATCTCAGAGTTCCCAAGAACACAAAAATGCCCATCATTTCTGCTACTTTCTATTAATTAAATAAGTCAATGGGGCCATCCCATACCCTAATGTGGGAGGCAACTACATAAGGCCATGAACAATAGGAGTTGTGGATCTTTAGAAGTCCTTCTGGAGACTAGCTACCATACTTTACTGTTAGACCTGCAGCAGGCCTGGCTCACTTCACAGTTACTTTGAGCTATGCTCTTCTGAGTCCCATTTCATGCTAGTGTCATAGTGTACGTTCATCAGATACTGTGGTTTGGGTCTCACCATTTACACATGCTCTATTAGGTCACTCTGACCTGCAACACCAGCCAACACCAAGGAGCATGAGTAAGAGCATGGGAAAATGGTTCCCTCAGTCCTGGCTGAGCAGCTGAGATTGTAAGTGTATACCACCCCTCAGTCCTAAAGCTTGGATAGACCCCTGCAGGCAGCTGTTTAGTTCAGGACACTGCCAACTGCCCACATCTAGGGGCAGCAACTAGTTGGATGGCTGCTGGTGTGGATTTTTTTTTTTAGCAAGTTTTTACTTATTTATTTTTAACATCTTTATTGGAGTATAATTGCTTTACAATGTTGTGTTAGTTTCTGCTGTATAACAAAGTGAATCAGCTATATGTATACATATATCCCCATATCCCCTCCCTCTTGCGTCTCCCTTCCACCCTCCCTATCCCACCCCTCTAGGTGGTCACTGCTGAACCTAGGGACAGGGCAGGAATAAAGACACAGACGTAGAGAATGGACTTGTGGACACGGGGAGGGGGAAGGGTAAGCTGGGATGAAGTGAGAGAGTGGCATTGACATATACACACTACCAAATGTAAAATAGATAGCTAGTGGGAAGCAGCTGCATAGCACAGGGAGATCAGCTTGGTGTGGGTTCTTTTTTCCCTTCAGGAATCCTGCAGTCATTTGAATCTCTGGGGTTGATAAGGGGCTGTTCTTCCCCACTTAGGGCTGCCTCTCTTCCTTTAGTGGGATAGCTTAGATTTTTTTTCCTGTAGCTAGATTCCCTGCCAGAGGTGATAGCCCCAAAGTTTGATAACTAGATCAACTATTAGGTCATGAATGATGCTATAGGACTGTACTGGAAATCCCATGCAGAGCCTTTATACTGCAGGTGTTCTCACTAGTTTGTCCTGGACTATAGCCAGAGCTAGCTTTGTGGGCATGCAAAAGCACATTTGCATCGTGCTTCATGCTTAGAAGGTCCCTGTACTTAGTTTAATGCTTTGCTGTTGCCATCTTGAAATCATTAATTTTTGAACAGGGGCTCCTCATTTTCATTTTTTACTGAGTCCTATAAATTTTGTAGCTTATTCAGACTACAACAATGGTAATCATTCAGTTATTTTTCTGACTCTTACTAATTTACAATTAGCTATTTGATGCAGTCCTGGAAATAAGTCTAAACCAAGGCCCGACCTGGAAGGGGAAAGCCTTCAACTGAGACCCATCTGAGCAAATCTATTGCACCAGAGCATCAGGGACAGTACTAACCAGACTAGCAGGCTTTACCTCCAGAGTTATGGGGTTGGTGGGTGGGAAGGACACAGGGAAAGTCTGGCTGTTGTGTATTATTTCTGTCACTATCATAGAATTTCAGGCTTTTATTCCCCTCCCAGTAAAAGGCCTATTGTCCTACACTTACCCTTTCCTACATTTTCTCCCTGTTCACCTGTACATGCATAGCTTTTAGCAATGCCTGAGTAGGTGCCAGCCCACTAGAGGAACTAATTGTGCTAATAGACCTTCTGCCTCAATGGCACAGTCCCCAAATGCCCTATTACACAGCTCATTTTCCAATGAATGCTATGAGAGTAAAACCAACATTCCTATTTATCATGTGTTTCCCACTTATTTCCTCTTCCCTACCTTCTTTAATATTATCTTCCATATCAATGAAGTGCAGTAAACATGTCCTTATTTATATTGTATATAGTAGTATATAATTGAAGACCTTCAGTGAATACAATAAAATCAATTTATACTGAAAAATACTGAGGCCAAATTCATTTTTCTCAAATATTGTTTATTTGCCTTCTTACACTTGCATTTGGACCACTCCAATAGACAGTTTTAACTTCTTGATGAAATTTGAATTTTTGTAGAGAACTTTTGTGTCAGATAATATACAACCAGGTATGAATATGAAAAAAGATCTTCCATCACCTTTTGTGATAAAACAATGAATAAATAAAATTATTTAATTTAATATTGATTCACAATTTTTCAGACACCTCTTCATGTTTATATGTAGTCAAACTATCCCTTCTAAAACTCTTAAAATTATTTGTATGAGTTCATGATCACACATGATAAATTTAAAAATTCAGAAACATCCTTTACTTTTGTTGTTGATGTTTTTTAAAACCCTGTTCTAGGTCTGCTAGAATTTCTTTTCTTGCTTAAGACATAAATGGTAATGCTTAAAATCACACTGACAATTATCACAGTGCCAACCACTAACAGCACCAAAGTAGAAATGCTGAGTCCAGACGTAGGGGGATTTTTATCAGGAGTAGGATCTGGATGAATTTTGTCAGGTATGTAATCTTGAGGAACAAACAAAGCTGCTTGTGCAATGTTAGATACTTGTGATGTCAAATTGCTTTCATCCACACTTCGAATGGCAATGAATATGTGGGTTGCATTTTCTTCTGAGATATTTCCTGGTTTGAATGTAAAGGTTTCCTTGGAGTTGGCCTCATTTGGTAACAGATCAGTAGTGTTTACTTGCAGAGCATTATCAAAATTATCCCTTAGATCCAGGATACTTCCGCTTATTCTTATGATATACTTTTGAACTAAGAAAAAAAAAAAGTTACATGTAGTTTAGAAACTAGAGCATACCATATTAAATTTCTTTTTATTCATTCTCCTCAAAGATGTCATTTAGTCATGCCAAGCTTATACTCATATCCAGAGCCTTATTTATTTTTCCCTAAAAGCTGAATTCTGATTTTTAAACTCTGCCAAATGCTACCTTCTTTATGAAAAGTGATAGCAGGTTAAAATGTGTCACATTTGATGATTCAAAACGTGAGATTATAAAATTAATACTTTGCTGAGCTATTAATTATAAATTATTTTCCTCTCACGCAACCTTACACCGTTGCTTTTGCAACAAGCGACTTTCACTTAATCAACACTGCATGACACTTCGTCCTTACCTTTTCCAACATCAAAATTATCTCCTGGTGCTGTCCATGTTAGACTGATCTCATCCTCATCTAATGTGGCCTCAAGGTCTGTGATTTGACTTGGTGGGAAGACGTCAGTCGAGGAGGGAAGACTTGGAACATTTGAAACCACAAATGCACCTCCAGATGCTGTTCTGGTGAAACTCTCCAAGTTTGTCTGAGTGTTCTCATCAATTTCAGGTCTTGGTGGATTCCCTTCAATGGTCCCTGCATTAAAAATTCCTGGTATTTAATGGGCAAATCTGCACTAATATTTTCAGAACTCAACAAATTGTATTTCCTACCCCACATCTTTCCCTTTTTTTCCCATATACACAGTTACATTTTACTAATTTTGGTGACAAAGTCATAAGCATGCAGTTGGTGGAAGAATTCTTTCATTAGTATCCTGACCAGAGTATTGTAGGGTAGAGCTGGATAAATAAATTGCTTTGGCATTAAGGCTGCACTGAATGGGAATATTGTTATATAATTCAACATATGCCTTAAAAATAAAGGAAATGCTTTATTTCTCAAATTATCTTCAAGATGGGAATAAACCTGGGGAAATTACTACTGGTTCCCTCCCAACCACTTGTGCCAGGTTCCTTACTTCCTCCCTGTTGCAAGTGTTAGGGAATAATACTTCGGGTTATATTCCAATTGCCAACAGAAAGCCCCTAAAAGTCACAAGCGACAAAACAAAGGAAAGCTAACAAAAATGCATTTTTAATCCTTATCATCACCTTCCTCTACACATTTTTCCTTTTGACTCAGTAAAAACTTTCCAAATAAATGTTTACTCACATATCTTTTAACAGCATATGTAATCGGAAGGATAAATTCTACCACTGGTTTGTACTTAGGTACATAACCTATTAGCCTGTTTGCTTCATCCTGAACTGAAAATGTGGCATATTATTGTTGATATAGGTAAGATGCTCCAAACTAATATAATAATGGGTGACATTTATCAAGATGCCAGACGCTGTACCAAACCTTATGTTAATTTGGAGGCACACTGTAGTATGACTGAGCACTTCATTCCAGAAATGGGAAAAGCTATACTCTGAAGTTGTAAAATATTTGCAGCCTTAATCATATCAACTCACAATTATTCAAGCCATCACTGGGTTTCAGTGACGGCTTGAATAATATTATGAGGTACTCACCATTCACTACCCAGCCTGGTATATATGCAGCTCTATTCAGTGGATGCCTTAAGTTTCGCATGACAGCATTTTCTCCTCCATGAGCCCGTACTTTCAAGCTATATCTGCCATTTTCTTTAAAAGTTGTAAAATATCTGGAGTAGACTCCATCATTCTTAAAAGAATCAGCACCTTATTAAAGAAGTGAAGGAATAAATTACTATCATAAAGAAAAAGAGAAATTTATGCATTTTCTAAACCAAGCATATGGCCTTTATAAGCATATTGCCTTGATTGGGCTCCCTATTCTGTGATTGACCCCTTGGGGAATATTTGCATTTTGCTCTGCCAACTAGTATCTTGTTGAATTGATATCCTTGTGTTACTTTGTGTGTGTGTGTGTGTGTGTGTGTGTGTGTGTGTGTGTGTGTGTGTGTATACACACAAGGATCCCCACTAAAGAAAAATTGTCTTTGCATAAGATTTAATTATCACTCCAGTCACCTACAAATTACCTATTTTGACTTATCTTCAAACACTCCTTTTTATTTTTATTTTATTTTTTTATTTCAAGATTTCCTTAGCTAATTTATTAATTTTAAAAGATTTTTTTTACATCTTTATTGGAGTATAATTGCTTTAAAATGTTGTGTTAGTTTCCGCTATATAAAAAAGTGAATCAGCTATATGTATACATATATCCCCATATCCCTTCCCTCTTGTGCCTCCCTCCCACCCTCCCTATCCCACCCCTCTAGGTGGTCACAAAGCACTGAGTTGATCTCCCTGTGCTATGCGACTGCTTCCCACTAGCTGTCTATTTTACATTTGGTAGTGTATATATGTCCATGCTACTCTCTCACTTCATCCCAGCTTACCCTTTCCCCTGCCTGTGTCCTCAAGTCCATTCTCTACATCTGCATCTTTATTCCTGTCCTGCCACTAGGTATTACAGAACCATTTTTTTCCCTTTAGATTCCATATATATATGTTAGCATACGGTATTTGTTTTTCTTTTTCTGACTTACTTCACTCTGTATGACAGACTCTAGGTCCATCCACCTCACTACAAATAACTCAATTTCATTTCTTTTTATGGCTGAGTAATATTCCACTGTATATATGTGCCACATCTTCTTTATCCATTCATCTGTCGATGGACCCTTAGGTTGCTTCTGTGTCCTGGCTATTGTAAATAGTGCTGCAATGAACGTTGGGGTGCATGTGTCCTTTTGAATTATGGTTTTCTCAGGGTATATGCCCAGTAGTGGGATTGCTGGGTCATGTGGTAGTTCTATTTTTAGTTTTTTAAGGAACCCTCATACTGTTCTCCATAGTGGCTGTATCAATTTACATTCCCACCAACAGTGCAAGAGGGTTCTCTTTTCTTCACACTCTCTCCAGCATTTATTGTTTGTAGATTTTTTGATGGCCATTCTGACCAGTGTGAGGTGATACCTCATTGTGGTTTTGATTTGCATTTCTCTAATGATTAGTGATGTTGAGTATCCTTTCATGTGTTTGTTGGCAATCTGTATATCTTCTTTGGAGAAATGTCTGTTTAGGTCTTCCACCCATTTTTGGATTGGGTGTTTTGGTTTTGTTGATATTGAGCTGCATGTGCTGCTTGTAAATCTTGGAGATTAATCCTTTGTCAGTTGCTTCATTTGCAAATATTTTCTCCCATTCTGAGGGTTGGCTTTTCATCTTGTTTATGGTTTCCTTTGCTGTGCAAAAGCTTTTAAGTTTCATTAGATCTCATTTGTTTATTTTTGTTTTTATTTCCATTACTCTAGGAGGTGGGTCAAAAGGATCTTGCTGTGATTTATGTCATAGAGTGTTCTGCCTATGTTTTCCTCTAAGAGTTTTATAGTGTCTGGCCTTACATTTAGGTCTTTAATCCATTTTGAGTTTATTTTTGTATATGGTGTTAGGAAGTATTCTAATTTCATTCTTTTACATGTAGCTGTCCAGTTTTCCCAGCACCACTTATTGTAGAGGCTGTCCTTTCTCCATTGTATATTCTTGCCTCCTTTGTCAAAGATAAGGTGACCATATGTGCGTGGGTTTATCTCTAGGCTCTCCTTTTTATTTTTAATCCTTACCTCTTACACTATCATCCATTAACTTTCTGGTCTAACAGTGGAAAACCCATCTATTATTAGAATAAACATTTGGGGGAGCTCAGGAATACTGTATCATAAGGATATTTCTTCATATCACCGGTACTAGAGTTATTTGTTAAATTGCAAACACATTTCTCAGGGAGGTTATGACTCTAGGAGAGAGGTTCTTAAAATGAGGTCCTTGGACCAACAGCCTCTGCATTTCTCTGGATCATATTAGGAATGCAAATTTCTTAATTTGCACTCCTAGGGAAGGCTCCAACATTCGTATTCTGTTTTAACAAGCCCTTCAGGTGATTCCCTTTCATGCTGAAGTTTGAGAACCCCTGCTCTAAGTCATTGTTAATCACCAATACCTTCTCAGGTAAAGGTGTCCCAAATTAGTTAAGTAGTCCTTGGGTTTCATTTGAGAAATGAAACAAGATACACGAGTTTTAATGTAGCATGGAAGGGGTTGGGGAAAAAGAAAGAGTCACCGGACAGTTTAGGAAAATATTGTCATATTAGATGAAGACACTGAGGTGAACCAAGGAACAATTTTGCCTTCTAAATTTTTCACAGGGCCAACTCTAGATGATGGTAGGATTATAAATTGACTGATTTAATTACACTGAAAAGAAGTTGATAGAAAATTCTGACAACTTAGAAGCTTACTGATGCGGTAATTTCTTTACTAAATGACCTCTCAAAAGAAGTTTCAGTTCCCAGAATAATTCAGAGTCTGGGAAAAAGGTCTTTAAGTACCACTCACCCGCATAGACCAAGGAGATAGAGCATGACCAACACTCTATTTTGCTTTCTCCCAGTCAGATCTGGTATCTCATGATGCTCCAGTGATGTTCCCTCCTCCGTTATGGCAGATCTGGCTTCCCTTGTGCCTCAGTTCCCGAGAGTATATGTGAACTTTTATCTAGCTGTTGGGAATTACTCTTGCCTGTCACCCTCTCCCTGCCAAGGGCCCAAATTCTACTTAATTCCATACTACTGCTTGAGTTTCACTGTCTCTCACCAGCCTTTCTTGATTATATGCCCCTAAGAAACACTTATTCAGAATTCTTGATTCAGTCCTCAATCTCTCCAATGAGACTTTCCCATCTGTTGGTAAACATTGGTTGTCTAGATGACAAACAATAATGACAGTAAATAAAATTCATTGAGTGTTTACCATGTGTAAGACACTTGCAAATCACTTTGTAGATGTTACCTGGATAGAATTTCATGCTGGTCCAGCTGTTCATCCAAAATCTGCATCAATTCTTCTGGTGCCTATCCCTCTGCCCCACACTGCCGCAGGGACATAACATATCCTGAGTTATGAAAACATAGGCTTGTTCAGAGAAACCTGCGAATTACCTGCACCGTTATCCAAAAGTTCCAAAACTTCTGTATTCCCAGTATTCGATTCAATGAAAGCAGTCACATTGGCTCCAAGAATGGGTATATACCCTTGTAGAATTTCTGCATAAACAATCATTGGGCTGGGGAAACTGTTTGTGTCTTTATTCATTTTAGCCTTCACCGTGATTGGAGGCACAGAAGAATTTGCCGCTCGAGAATTTACTGTTATAGTTAATGTCTCTGAGTTTGCTTTTGCTTGAAGACTGTAAGTCCAAACACCCACCTAAAAATTCAATGGAAATAGAGTAAGTGTCCAAGAGCAAGTTATTTTCTGTTTCCATTATCTAAGTCTAAAATAAATTGTATAAGGGTGTTGCAGAATAAACAGGGTTTTGAGAGTTTTGAGGGTTTTGAGGGTAAAATGATGAGAGTTGAGGCAGTTTGGATAGGACATCCTGACTATTGTCATGCCTGGTGTCCAAAATTTATGAAATCTCGGTAAAAATAAGCTTTGGAAAGTCCTTGACCTTATCCTTTGATCTCAAAGTCCACAGATTCTATGATCTGGTAGTACTAAGAAATGGCTCTGTAGCTATCTACACAGCAAGCTGCACAGACTCTTACTACATTGCCTCCTCAAAGTTATTCTTAGACTACCTAATTTTTTCCCTTCTCTTCCTTCCTCCTAATGTGTAAATTCTTTCTTTTTCCTAACACCAAAAGTGTCAGGACCATACAGGCAGGCATAGAAAGTACATTCTATTTTATCTTAATTTTGAAATGATACAACTGTTGGCACCCATATTTATGATATTAAACAATGTATTTTCACCTGTAAAATAAATTTGCAAGGAAGTCCAAAAGTTAATTGTTTACCTTTGTAGTTCCTGGAATACTGAGATAGGCCATTTTGGAAGCTGAATCCTCCATGAGAGTTCCCACTGATTTTCCAGTGGGATCCAAGACAGAAATAATGGGAGGCTGTTGGTTCCATGTGATGAGAAAGAATGTGTCCTTTCCCACAGTGCTATCAATTATTACAGTGCCGTTCATCCAGCCATTACTGCTGAGTTTTAATCCCTTACTTTCAAGCTGTTTAAATATATCAAAAAATTAATGACTGGAGAAGAGAGTAATTTTATGCTTTTTTCTTTTTTACATATTTTTAAATTTCTGCCCTGAGAACAAACTTAAATATGGCATACCACCTTAGGCTTGTGATCTCTCTGAAAGCTGATTGAGATGTGACTGTTGTCAGTCAGAAAGTGTGGAAATATAGGGACTGAGGACAGCACAGGGTATAATAAAAGCATTAGAGCAGGAGAATGGGGTTTACAGCTGGAGATATGGCCCTGTTATTATTTTCCCAGTTGTCTTGGCAAACACCCACCCTAGGATTTAGCATTAAAAGGTACACCTACCTCTGAGAAGATTTGCTGTGTGTGTGTGTGTGTGTGTGTGTGTGTGTGTGTGTGTGTGTGTTGCCCTCAGTTTACCATTTTCTTGATAACCTAAAATAAAATAATGCTGGTGGCTAGAGTGTTTGAGTAGAGGAGACACAGTAAGTGGTGGAGTTCAAGAGAGAAAATCAGAACTAGCAAATAATGAGACAAACACTTAGGGATATTTTTCTGATGTGAAACTTGAAATAATTTTTCACACACTATAGAGCATTAACATTGGACAGTAATCATGCCCAACAAGAGTGGAAAGAGGGCAAACTGATGTCTATGAAGGATGAAATCCTGAGGAGAGAAGAAGTGAAAGATAGGACCTTTCTCTAAGAGGGGCTTAAAGGAAAGTTTTTCAAGTCTTTGTGGACAACTCTCAGTCAAGGAGAGCCAACTTTATCCACTGACCAAGAAGGTGCTTCCTTCAGATGTGTCATTTCAGGAATGATGGTAAATCTCACTTCTACTCCATCACAGTCCTAAACCACAGATACCTTCACACCAACACTGATAGAAGGATATGAATTCTACCATTGAAACACGATGGCCATGACAAATACCTTAGTCCTATGTTAAATGGACATGTCTTTGAGTGGACAAAATATTATTGAGTTAAATTTGAATGTAAATAACTTTAAGCCTCCCCATCAGGAAAGTCTAGGAAAGTTATAAGGCCTTGCCTACATAGTAGTATTATGGCAAACTAACTAATTAAAGAGAGGGATGCAACCTTTTCTCTGTATTCCAGCTCCACCGTCCAAATCCAAGTTTCTATCCACTCAGATAGCATACCTCTACCTTGTCACTATTTTCTCCCAAGATTTACCCATCATGTATGTCAATCCAGATTAACCTTTCAAAAATTTGTTTTCTTTTTGTTATTTCTCTATTTAAGAACCTATAGGCATTTCAAGTGAGGGGAACAAAACTTTACTCCTCCCCCTTTCATACTGTTTAAAAAGTCCATCCCCAAAACTTTGAGCACCTCCTGCACACAAATGTCTCATTTGCAGATGATTTCCCAATTTCTGCTCTTATATTTTAAAGTTCTTTTGGTATATTCCCCTCTGATATACCATCATCCACACAGAACAAGCATAAAATGATATCCTCAAAATTAGTTCTCTCACCTTATTTGTCAGTTTTAGACAATTGTGTCATCATTCTCTGTCAACAAGACTGAAACCCTCAGAAATAAGCTTTATTCTCCTTCAGTTTATTCTTTGTACACTGCCAAGCTAGATATCAGACCAGTTTTTAATTTGGGTTCTGGCTGAACTGCAAACCAGATCTCCAAACCAATCTGCAATATTATCCTAACCTTACATCCTATACTTCTGTCCTCCTCATTGTTGGAGAGTAGAGGAAAATTGGTTTAGATGAATATGTCAAGTTTTAAAATAGGCAATGAGGTGAATTGGAAGATGGAAGATGGATGACTTGGCATAAAGTGACATGATATAGACTTAGTGGGAATGGATGTGGAGAGAAACAGAATTTTGTAAATTATATTTTGAAGGAAACAGACTCTGTTAACATTTTTCATGGGGCATGAACAAAGAAGAATCAATTTACTCCAAGTTTTTAAATGTAAGTAACAGAAAATGGTGGTGTTATTGAAACACAGAAGAGAAACGGAGTTGAGGCAAACAAAGAGAAGAGAGGTGAATAAAATAAAAAGACAGTGAAAAAAGTGCTTTAAGAGGTAAGAGAAGCCCTAGACTTGTAGACATACTCTGATTATTCACTCTCTTTCTCCTGACAAATTTATTTCCAAGATATAATCCTTCCATTTCCAAACCACATTCTTGAGTTCATTTATCCAAATTAAATATATTTCATAGCAGTGAAGGTTGGGTAAATCTTGGAAGCATGAGGTTTTTTTTAATGCATTCATAGAAAAACGGATGCTATACTATTGGACAAAGTCTATTTTTGGTGGAAAATTTAACAGCATTAGGTTTTGATGTTATCCTTTAACCAAACCCCATGGGAAAAGGAAAAAAAAATACACCTGCTATTTCACTACTTCAATACTTAATTTGGTCATATCTAAAGGATAATTTCTATTTCAGATTGATTTTTTAATTAAAATTTTATTTGAGAAAGATATAGAACTCAAAACTTATAACAACCAAATTATTTTTCTTGGTTATGGCTACAGGCAGACATAAAAACCCAAGGACTGGGAACTCTGACCTGAAGAGACTGCTGGGAGGCATCGGTGTTTCCTGATGCAAGGGCCGCGAAAGCATCAATGAGGCCATTGTTCTGGGCTTCATCTGTAGCAAATAAATGTTTTCCTCCTAAGGTGTAAATACATTAACTCAGTTGCTTTCCAGAAAATAAATATTTTCACATTTTAATGATTAATTAGATATCGGGTAAACAAAGCCATAGTTTCAAGTTTGTATTGTTAAAACAGACCAAAATCAGATAGGTGTAATGCTTAACTCTGAAATGTTAACTTAAAAATGTCATAACTGGGAGGTAAGCTACCTTTAAACCCCACTTATAGAAATCGTCCTGGCTTAAATGCATGAAATAATCAAAGAATATGAAAGATGTTACAATTTCATGTACTAAAGCTCACAGAGTTCACATAACCTTTTAGGAGAATTATTCACTTTAATTATCATTTAAGATACAGTTCTAACAATGTAAGCTTTCAGGTTTTCCAGCCAGAGTGGATCAGAATCAGAAAATTAGAAAAGTTAAAGAGCTTTCATATTGAGATATCCTGACAATAGTTGGCAATGAGGAGATAAAAAAAAATGGTAAACAATAGAGACAAGTCCAAAAAAGGCACTACTTTGGGAGGAATACTTGGGACAGAAATATTTTACAATGGCCATAAAAGTACTTTGAAATGATGGGAGTTTGTACAATTAAGCATTAAAGAGCAAGTATATATTTGGTAACATTAGAGGTCAATTCAATGCACTAATTGATATTCATAATGTTATAAATTGTGTTCTCTACTATGTTTAAGAAGGCACTGAAAACATGTAGTCCATTTTCATTACATGTCTCTGTATCTAAGATAATAGCTATTGTATATTTAATCAGAAACCTTGTTATTACATTTATACAGCCTGCGCCATTCCTTAACCTCCAGTCTAGACTCTGGTCTCATGTGTTTCCCACTGTCCCTCAATGTGGCTTGCATTGTCATCCCAACATGATTTTTTTTCCCTCTCATCACTTTTTCTTCCAGAGAAAGCAAACAACTTGATAAATGTCCAGCTCCAGTGTCACCTTGTCTCTCATGCCTTCTTTCCCTGACTCTATTCAACCCTGAGAGAATCAATGGCTCCCTCTGCTCACATAGTGCTTGACTCTTATGTATGTCCGCTGTTTATGGAGGAGTGTTATCTGATTATGTTATCTGATTACTAGTTTTATTTGTCTCTCCAGCCATCATGACTGTGAGCACCTTGAGATCAGGTCTGGTTTAACTCTGGTCCCAGGCTCCTAGCACAGCACCTGCAGAGCAGGAGCTTAAGAGAAGTTGTGGAATTGTCAGCCTCTACATTTATGCATTGTTATCAAAGGACTAGAATGTATGTCATATTTTACCTGTTACACTGCTCATCTCTATGACTGCTTGATCGGCATTTCGTCCCAGAGCAATAAGATGAATGATGGCCCCACTTTGTTTCACTTCATCAATACAAGCCTTTGCAGAGCTATCCTCCCCATCAGTCAGCAGCACTATTTCAGATCCATCTATTTGGAAGTAAGCTTGTCTAATTACCTACAAATATAATCAGAGCATTATTACAGGTGTTCCTAGATCAAATGGACATAGAAAATAAAGTGTGCAGAAAAGAGGAGATAGCTTCTTTTTTAAAATCATAGGATCTGCAGTCAACAACTGCTAGGGGAACTTAAACATGAGTTTTTATTTTCTGTCCACCTGCTGTAGGGAATGTTTGCTCAGATGAAGTTGTGTGGGAGCAGGGGTGTGGAAAATCCTACTTAGGTTAAATGACTATGACATGTCAGTCTGGGGAACTCAGGACAACTAGACACCAAAAATATAATGGCAGAATGTGGCATTAAATATTTTTCTGTTTTCTTTGACCAGCGTGTCCTCTGACAGGCCTTCGGTGTATAGAGTCTGTTGTATATGCAGCTAGATGCATTAAGAATTTACCTCAACATTTTTTAAAAAGTTAATGACTCCAAGTTAGGGAACCCTCAGTATGCTTATAAAGAAAAGATATGGAAAGTTCTAAGCAGGTCAAGGTTAGAGATCTTGTTATATAATTTTTATTTTACCTCTAATAGTCACAAGCACAAAACTAAGCATATTGGTGGTGTAAGAGAATACATGACTTATTGAGATTGTGTTCTATTTGTGGCTTGAACCAACTGAGAGTTTTGAATCTAGACACCTGTAAGAAAGGATAAAGAGAATTTATCCCAGGATAGCAACCATATTTCATCTTTGACAGCTTTATTGGTAATGGCTTCTTGACACACCATTTTGAGATATTGAGTCCAGTCCAAGAGGAAAAAAATGACAGGTTATCAGTGGCTTTCAGGAACTTGCAGTGGAGGTGTGTGTAGATTTACAAAGGAGGGTTTAGAATGTAGAAATTCTTAATAACGCTGGTGTCAGGGGACAAAGTGACCAGTCTCATTTCAAATTTTGCATGTTTTGAGGCAAAGAATGACTATTATATACGTTTTATAATATATGTGAAATATGGTGTGATGTGCAGGAACCAAACTAAAATATAGGAAATGCGTTGATACATTATAGCATTTATACAGCAACCCCACCACATTCCCCCTACACATTCGAGAACAAATGAAGATTCAGAGATTAAGCAGAGTTCTCTGTCCTTCACATCTCCCTTTCTTGTATTAGTTTATTCACTGAACACTTGCAATGTGTTATTCACTGTACTGGTTCCTGGGGATTCAGCAGGAACTACATGGTTTTTGCATTCATGGAAAGAATTAAATTTAAAGATATTTATGGAGATTTGGGTGATAGGCTGAGGAAATATAGAGAAGAGTGACAAAGACACTACTAATATATTCAGTAAAGAGAAACAATATTATAGTGCTACCATTTACTGAAATTTGCTATGTGTTAAATGTGTTTTACACGTTGTGTAATTTAATCCAACTCCAAACTCCCAACCTGTCCCTAGATTACTACCCTACTACCACTCTTACTCCCTACATTTTATTTTAAATTGGGCAACCAGAGTCATCTTCCTAAAACATGAATTAATTATCAGTCTCTGATACTTAAAAGCCTTCTGTTGTGTTTAAAATACAAACCTCTTAAATTTTTTGAGGGTTTGAAGGATCTAACCATTGTCTACCTGGCAATCATATTTCATACCCCTTCATTTGCCAAATTCCAGTGCCAATAGCTTCTATCATTTCTTAGAATAATTTAGTTTTTTTCACCTCTTTCCCAAGGGACTTTGCCCTTTTCTTTCCGCCTGAACCACTGGCTCCTTCTCATCCTTCAAATCTTAGCTTGAACATCACCCTTCAGAAAGCGCCTCAATGGCCTCTCTACCTAAAGTAGGCTGTGCCCCTCTTTCCCCTGTTACTTAATCACGTTACCTTTGTTTGGTCCCTTCACAACACTATCTCCACAACCTTCAATTATTGTTTTTAAAAAAAATTAATTGATTGATTTATCTATATATTATCTGTTCCCCACTGAATTAACATGCAAGATTTGCTTCTTACATAAATAGTGTTGAATTAATTAAAATATGTTATGTTAACTCCCTGCTCCCTACAATATGTTGAATAAATTAAACATGAACAACCCTACGTGCTAGCTTTCAGTACCTTATTGATGAGGTAATTGAAGGCTAGTGAGGTGAAGAGTCATGCTTAGGGTCAGAAAGCTGGTAAGTGATCATTGTAGTTTGAACCCAGACTTCATGTTAGAAAGCTACGCTAAAATGCTATTCTATTTATAAAAGAGGGATATTCAATAGAGTTGGGAGTAGCAGGAAAAGCTACATAAAGGAGCAAGGATTTTGAAGAATTGGTACAATTTTAACATGCAAAGATGGAAAAGAAGCATTTTAGGCAGAGGAATTACATGGGCAAATATATGGAGGCTGTTAGTACATAGTGGGCTTGGAGAACAATGTGTACAGTGAGTTGGTTGGAGCATAGAGCATTGGGAAGGGAGAACTGAGAAAAAAAAACTGGCAAGAGAGGTGAGGGCAGGTTTATCAGAGGCTGAGAAGCTTTTAAATAACATCAGACTGAGAAATTCAGACTTAATTTTATAGACTGTGAGGGGACAGGATTTCTAAGCAGGAAAATGACACAAATGATATTAATTGTGAGTTCAAGATGACCATTTGTATAAAAATAAGATTCATAATAATAATTATTGTGAATTATATGTTCACTATGTAATATAATAAATATTGTTCTAAGTATGAACATGTATCTTTTTGCTCATAATAATCCTATGAGATAGGCATTCTTATTTTCCTATATTTTATAGATAAGGCATTGAGAATCCAAAGAGACTGAAAACTTTGCCTAGATCACATGGCTTGTAAGTAGCAGAGCCAGTACTCTGATGTCAAAACTCATGTTCTGACCAGTATTCCTTACCCTAAGTATGACTAACAGTTCCTGCTACATCTGGAACTTTGACAGATAAACATTAGTTTCCCTAACTGAACGTCACAGAAACTAAAATGAAGATTGGCCTGAAGTGGAATCATACCATCTGACTTGCTTCTTTGTCTTAAAATTTGATGACTCTTGCTGCTCAAGAACTCTTATTTATTTAATTAACATTAATTGAGCATTGACTACTGCATGGTAATAAGACAAAGTCTCTGACCTCATTGGGCTTATACTCCAGTGGAATTTTAATAGTCATTTATTTACCCATTACTTTACTCATTGATTTACTGATCCATTAAAATATGGACAAGTGATTTTTTCTATGTGATTAGTTCTCTGCTTCTTAGAATTCGTTATGTTAAAATTAGGGAGCAAGTATGTGAAGCAGCACTTAACATAAAAATGTCCTAATAATAAACAAACTATATTTGAAGTACAATTTTCACCTGAAATCCTGATTTAATTCCACTGCAGATGGAAGTTCCTCCAGTAGCAACTGTAGGTAAACTCTCCAAGAGCCTCCTTCTTTCATTGCTGCTTACTATTTGGATTAGATTACTTTGGATGTGGGCAGTACTATCAAAGTGCACCATCCCCACCCAGGATCCATTTTCAACGGTCTGCAGCAGGAAATGTTTTGCTGCTTGATTCATTCGATTTAGGCGATCAGAACCCTGAATAAGAAAGGTTAGGAAAAACAACCAAGTAATTTTTGACTGGAAAATAATAGCAGATCACATAAAATGAGTGAATAGAATTTGTTTTTAAAGATTTTATGTCAATAGTAGTTGATGTTATTAAAGAAAACAAGTTTTTCAATTGAAAAATTTAAAAATACAGTTTTATTATGTAATACATATGTATAGTATAGTAAGGAACCCAGGCTTTTAACCAGAGCTGATTCTTGGCTTCTAAGAACTTAAATTAGAGGTGTAGAGTAGGGTGGGCATTGGGCTGGAACTGGGGGGGTGATGACATCTTAGAAACTGCTTAATTACTCCTGGGATCCTCTGTTCCACTTGTATCAAGTTGAAACTACTCCCCAGGTCCCACAGTTTCAAACCAGACTATCATGGACTCCAGCTAGAAACTGAAATCTCTCCATCCACTGGCCACCAGACTACCCAAAAGATGAAACTTACTCTAAATTCTGAGAGACCCCGTTCCTACCCCACCCATTTCCTCTTCTGCTCCTAACCTCTCCCCACCACATTTCCACTAGGGATTAACTGGAATTGGTTCTTTGGTAACCCATTAGGACTCATATCCTTATTTCCTAGGTGAATACCCAGGATATATACCTTTCCATGCGTTTGTCTTTTTTCAGTCCCTCAATACCAATTGATCTGTGGCACTTCTTCCTAACACATGCCCAAATTTCCCTCTGAACTCCCCGGAACCAAATCATGGTGAAGAACTTTTTCTACATCCCCATCTTAGCAGGTTTTCTCTACCACTTTGCTTTACCTTTAAACATGGCTCTGCCTGCACCCTGTCTAGGGGAGGCTGCTCATCTTCTTCCAATTAAGAACCTCATCTCTCCCCAGCGACACTTCCTAGAACACTTCTGTGTGCTGGTATCTACCACTCTGATGCTCTTTCGGAAACCCTGTGCTATTGTGGATTATTTCACCCAGCTGTATCATCCTCTGCCCTCTCCACTACCATCCAACCCCCATTTGTTGAATACATTATTCCTGATCTTCAGCATGCTCTGTTCTGCCTCAAATGTGCCATCCTTCTGGGTACCTTATCACATTACATCTGCTCATTTGTAGTCCATTCATTTCAACAATTATTTATTGAGTGCCTACATGTGATAAACCCTATTCTAGACAAAAGGGATACAAAGATGAATAAGACTGCTTCAAGTCCTAGGGGACCTCGTTCCTAGAGAACATGGTTTCAAGTCCTAGAGGAGTTCACAGTATAGTAGGAGAGAAATGTGTAATTTCAATATAATATGTAGTAAAAGAGGTTTGTACAGGTCATTGTGGAAGATCTGCTGAAGGGCCCTTAGCCCAGCCTGGAAGACCAGCCCATGTCCTGGACAAAGTGGGTACCTACATCAAATTTTGAAGGATAAGGTAAGTATGAGTTAACTCATGATGCAGAAGAGAGAGAATTTTGTCTCTTGAACTATGAACTGTTCAAGGATATGGATCTCTATTCCTAAAGCCTAGTATAATGCCTAGTACCGTTCACTTAATGAGGGTAGAAGGAATGAATGGCTGAATCTGGTCCTATCTTCTTTATGGTGATGCTTTTTGTCTGTGTCTTTGAGCATAAGGAGGTCATTCATATAGGTGATGCAAATAGGGTAAAGCCATGTTAAGAATTCTCCTGGTTGATCTTTCACTCTCTCCTCATGCCTGTCAAGTATTTACAGTAGATAGAGGGAGCAAGCTTAGGAAACTTTTACATATTTCAGTCTCTAGTTCTGATCTTCTAACAAAAGCTTTACTAAAGGACCTAAAAGCCCTCCTCCATAAATTCTCCATTTTCTGGAAAAAAACAGAGATTCTTGGATTAGGTCCTTCTAACTCTATTGCCATCCTTCTTTCTTTATAATGTTCATTGCCCCTCTTGAGGTCAAGATCACAGGAAGTGATGGTACTTATGCCACCGTGCAGTTTAGAAGAATCCAGGTGCAGGTAGCAGTCAGAGTGTTCTTAAGCATTCAGTCACTGCCCTGTCCCTACATCCAGGAAAAATGGGTGCATGAACTTACCCCCATGCTTCCAGACTTATCAAGGACTAAGCACACAATTCTTTCCCTGATCTTTAGCAATGAGAAGACAGGCGGAGGGGGTGGTGCCACCATAACCGTTGTGTTTCTAAAATCCTCAGAATTGCTGATCACCTCCCATGTGCTTCTGAAATTGCACATTTTGTTTTGCAGGCTTGGAGCTTCACGGTTATGGTTTTTTTCATTACAGAATTCAGCGACCTAAAAGGTTAACAAAATGAAAAGAAATTTTATATATGATACATTTTTTTTATATGATGCATTTAAAAACTCAACTACAAATCTGAAAAGTATTAAAAACCTCTTCTCTAAAAATGTTGTTTATTGAATGAAATATGATTCAGGGAGGAAACATATAATAGTAAGGCAGATTTTCAATAATAATAATAATAGGTGACACTAGATGAGTGCTTACTATGTGCCAGCCAATGTTCAAAGAACTCTATAATAATACATCTAATCCCTGAACAGATATTTTATAAACATGATAACAAGTCCTCTGATTATAAATATACAGTCTGAAGTAATGATTGGTATACTTACAGAATCAATACCTTGCATAAACATTATGGATGTCTTTTCAGTTTGATATTTATCAGGGAAGAACTGACAATCTTTTTCATACAGTTTTGTCTTAGAATCAGTTTTGCATCTACTAGTTACACAGCTGTTTCCTTGACACTTATACACTCTGTTTATACCAGTAATGCCTCTGGAACACCTGAAAATGTGTGACAGTTAGTCTTTGAGGCAACCTAATCATTAAAATTTTTATAAAACCTTAAGTGGTCTTCTTATCAAGGTTTTCAATAATGATCTTTATCAAGGTTTTTATTCTTATTTGAATACCACATACATCCTATTTTGACAGCAAAGTTTCAGGGTTCCTACCAGAGCACTTATCTGTTTTTCAAGAAATTTTTGAGGGAAATTTTAAGTAGGATCTCCAGTCTATGCAAAGGGTGAGTTCTCTTCTGGAATTAAATCTCCTGCTGTCCTGCTTATACTAGTGGCTGTAGGCTCCCCTTTTCCAAACATCTCTCCTAGTAGCCTTGTGATGGTAAATGCACTGCAGGCATCTGGAAAAGGCATCTTATGAAATCATTTACTCTTGGTGCCACTTTAGCCTAAGGCTGTTTGTATATTTCTTATTCAAAGAAATTATCTTCAAGAGAATGAAATGTCGCATAGCTACAAGTATTTTGATTATTCAAGGAATATTTTTATCCAAAGTGAAATGTGGCTGGAAGGAAAGACTGGGATACTGCCAAGGACAATAAAGGATAGTAGAGGGATTTTAGACATATGTTTTATTGCATGGAATTTGCCATAAGTGGTAGTGATTGTAACAAATATGCTGGAATGTGAATGTAGCTCATCTTTTCAGTATATTCCAGTTCAAATTAAAGAAGCAAAGACTAGATTTTATTTAGTAATTTAGGGAGTCTTCTAAATATGTCTGTGCCTCTATTGCCCCAAAACTCAGCAAACATAATGGTGTTATCTATGTTAACAACCATGATGGATATTATGCATAGACTTAGACATTTAGGGGAATATGATATAAACAAATATAATCACATAATAGTCTTTAAAATACTCATCCTAAAACTTGGTGCTATGGTGCTGAGGAAGGACCTTCATTGAAATTTGTACATTTTTGATAAGTCCCCACCCCCAGCAGGGCATCTAAGATTGATTAAGCTGCTGATGCCCAATTTTACATTGATTACCGCACCCATTCTGCTCTCTTGATCTCAGAATCAAGAGGACTGTCTATTATTAACTGTGATGTTAGATTTGTATTTTAACATGAACGTTATAAATCCCAGGAAATTTCTGTTTGACTCTTTGAAGCTGGTTGATTTCCTACTCAGCCGCATTTACCACTACTTATTTTTTTCATTCTTTTGTAGGGTAAATAATTTTGACCTCCTAGCACATAGTACAACCCTTTACAGAGAGCACTAACTTCAGCAAAAATGAGTTCTGGCAGCTATGGTAGAGAGGTATAAAAATATGTCAACTTGACTACCAAATGCTCTTGAAGTTATGTGTATTTTAAATGAACAACCAGCTTCAGGACTTCCCTGGTGGCACAGTGGTTAAGACTCTGTGCTCCCAATGCAGGGGCCCTGGGTTCCAACCCTTGTCAGGTAACTAGATCCCACATGCATGCTGCAGCTAAGAGTTTGCATGCCACAACTAAGGAGCCAGCAAGATGCAGCTAAGGAGCCCGCCTGCCGCAACTAAGACCAAGCACAACCAAATGAATAAATAAGTTTTTAAAATGAATAAATAAATAAATGGACAACCAGCTTCTTTGAGATACATTTTCTTAAAAAACCAAAAAGCACTGTTTTGTGATATAGCATCTGTTACCTGCATTGGGACAAAAATGAAAGAAAGGCTTTTGAAAGAAATCAGTCTAAGGAAAATGAGAAGTTACTGCCTGCAGTAATTTAAGACAGTTTAAATAGTCATGCCTTGTTGCTTCAATTTTCTTTGACTTAGCACTGTAGAAAGGCTTATCATCATTGTACTCATCAAACACTCCCCAGCGGAGATGGGCCCACTCATGGACAAACAGTCTACCTGTGGGAAAATATTTCAAATACATGATTATATTTCAAGTGACATAATCCATCCCTCATATATTTTAAGAAAATTTATAAAAATCCAGAATGTTTAGGCTTTAAATAACTGCTAACATTTATATTTTTGTTTATAAAAAAGCATACTGAATTACATTTCATTTTATTAATTATATAGTTTTTAGCATATTATTTTTTATTCCACATTTGTTAAGTCAACGAAACATTTATTATGTGTATGCCATGGGCAGAACAGATTGAACTTTGAGTTTTGGTTCTTGGGGGGGCAAAAGGTCTTAGATATTACAGTGGTTTTTGGCTCTACAAAACTCACTCCTACCAACAACATAAACATATGTATAACACATCTGTGTTATTAAAATTTCATGAAGGTACAATTAGTTTTAAAATGTCTATATATGCTCCGTAGGGGATTGATAATGAAAGAAAAAGATTGAAAAACACTTCTATAGACAAAATATAATTTGGGCAGGTGTCTAAATGAGGTGATTAATTTATAGTACTTAGCACATATAAGCATTAATGAAATGAAAACAATTATTTTTAATTTTATATATTCAGCACTATACTAGATTCTAGGAAATATACATATGAGTAAGGTATAATCCTTGACTAGGATAAGGTTAGAGAGAGGGAGTCAGAATTAAAATTTTTCTTCCCTAAGAATTTCAGGGTGAATAGAAGAATAAAGAATTTCATCCTTGAAATGCAGGATGAAAAAATAAGTACATTTTTTGTTTTAGCAATATTAGGAAAAACTTCAGCAGAAATAGATATGGAGAAGTAGAAGTTGGAAATATAGTCTGGTCCACTCCAATGTGTGTTTCTCCAACTCAGATTACCTCGTGAGATCTGAAAATTGGAGGACGGTGTCAGTATTATGAGGAAGTCATGTTTCTTCTTTATGTCCTTGCTACTCAAAATGTGTTCCTTGCACCAACAGTGTCAGCATCACATGGGAGCTGACAAGAAATGCAGAATCTTGCGTCTACTCTAGACCTATTGACTCAGAATCTGCTTATTAACAAGATCCCTAAATTATTCCTCTACACATTAAAGTTTAAAAACACTGTTTTTAGGTTCCTAGGCAAATGGGGCCAGATGAGTGAACATGAATTATATACATCCTTCAGTGTGGGAGGAAAAAGCTCTCATATCAGCTGCAGTGATAGGAATTTGGTGAATCTTAAGAAAATTTAAATCTGCCTGCGCCTGTGGTTCCTTTTTTTAGAAGAGTCCACTCTCACACTGGCTTTCTTTTCAGCTCATGACTGGTTGCCTGGCTCCCATGCCTTCCTCAGTTTGCTGAAAGAAGAGAATTCAGGTGCTCTGACCACACATACAAAAAGGTAACTATGTGAGGAGATGATATGTTAATTAGCTCAACTGTAGTAATCATTTCACTATGTACATGTATAGCAAATTATCATGTTGTACATCTTAATTATATATAATTTTTATTAAAAAAGCAACACCTCTGACTTAGAATTCCATTCCTATCTCAATCATTGTCTCAGTTCCTACTAGCCCTGTTCTCACTTCCAACAGCATTTCTGTGTGTGTGTGTGTGTGTGTGTATCTGTGTGTACTTTTAAAATCTGCTGTGGAGGCAGCTTGCAGCCACACTGAACTGCTGCTTGGATGGTCCAAAAGATCTTTCCAGGGACCTATTGTTTTTGTTTTCATTTTTATTACAAATTACATAGATTTTGAGGAGTTTCTTCTTAATCTTATTTCCCCCCAAAGCTTTGTTGTTTTTAAGGCATTGTTTTGCAGAATGTGAGTTTTCCCACAAACACATGTATCACATTATGGCAGAAACACTTGTCTAAGAAGGAAGGGGGGAAACTGTCAGTTATGGGATAAGGGCTGAGGTGAGGGGTATGGGAAAAGAATAAGAACTCCGGTAGGGGCATTGGCTTTAGAAACTGAAGAAAATCTTCCTCTTCTAAGACAGGTGGAAGTGGAGGGAAATGAAGGTGGACATGAGTTTAGAAGTAGAGAGGAAGAAGGTAGGGACCTCTGTTTTCTCAATCAAGGCATCCGTTAACTTATGAGGTGGAAAACACTGGCTAGTGATCTTAAGAAAAGTGGTAGAAGTTTAGAACAGCTGCTATGGGGAATGAGAAAGGGAGAGGAGAGAAGGCAAGTCCAATCATTGTTGAGTAGATTTGAGGACTTCAATGAGCTTGGAAAACGTGTTTTTTAAAAAGATACCAACTAGGTTTATAATTTTCTTTCACAATCTTGGAAACATATTAACAAGAGTCCAAAAAAATGACTGGAAATTCAGTACAGAGGATTGGCAAGTTGAATAAAACAAGGATAAGAATGGTGAGGGAGTTGTGCTATTTATACTTGTAGCTGACATGACTGACTTTGCTGGATATGTCAGGTAGAAAAGAAAGTATATCTAGAAGGGCACAAAGGATTAAAGGTGCCAAGTACAACAAGCATGGTCGGACTAAAGTACGGGGGAGAGGTAAGATTGGGATGGGATAGGATGATGGAGCTTTTAGGATTGGGTCCAGGCAATGTTGAGGACCATGACTAGCTGCCTGTTTGACAGAGATAAGAGACTTAATGAATGTTCACTGAAGGGGCAGTGGAAGACGAAGAAGTGGTTCTGGGGTGTGCAGATTCAGGAAGGCTTTCATTGAGTAGTGATGTATGAGTTGGACTCTCCTTTGACAATAATTTTCATTTTCATCTGAAAAATATCGTGCTTTAGTTCATTTGAAACAATGATCTTAACTCTTAGATTGAACCAGATGAGATGCCATTTTCATAGGTAAAAATGATCAGTTATAGACAAGTTCATCTGGTTCAAAGAATGGATTGAATAGCAGTATCAACAACTAACAGCCTTTGAGTGTTTTCTCTTGGCCAGGAACTATCATCTTGGCCCTTTCCAGCTTGCCACGCATCTGCCTTCCATGGAGGTGGCATGTGATTGATTAATATCCAGCAGTGGAGAACTGAAAAATTAAAATCTAAAAAGTGTTCCTAAAGCAAAACATTTACTATGGCCATCCCATGTTCAAATTTCTGTAGAGACCATACTGAGTACAATTACAAGGATGATCTAGTTTAATATTCCCAACATTTCTGTAAGATAGGAGCTCCTCTACTCACCATTTTTTAGGAAATAAGCACAGAGAGGCTGGGTCACTTGTCCAAGGTCACCCATAGCTGTAGGGGAGTCAGGATTTGACCCTAGGGACTCTGGCTCCAAGGCTTGTACACTGAACATGGATATAAAGCTACGTGTTGGAATCATGGCAAAATATTTGTTTTAACCAAAATTCCTACCTGATGGTCCAAATTCATTTTGTTTTTTTCCAAGTACAAAGTCGGGGGTGAAGTGAATGTATTCTCCTTTTTCTTCACAGGCTGTGAACTGCTTGGTATATGGCTCATCTCTACCTGGGAGGGTAGGTGGTGAGACTAAAACGTCAGCCTGAAAATGTTTAAAAAGGTGTTTAAACATCAGAATAGGAATGATAACATTTGTGTGAAAAACTCTGAAATGAATAATTTAGGTCAAAATTGAGAAGCAGTAGAGAAAATATTTTTAAGAGAAGATTTTTGACTCTTACATGTTTGTAGCTTTCATGTTTTGGCCTCTTGTATTGACTTTTGTTCTTCCAGTTCTCTGGAATTAATATTGATACATTTTTGAAAAAAAACCTTTTTTCTGTGGCTTCAAACAGATAAGTAGATGCTGCAGTCACCATGCCCTATTATTATAGGAAAAAAGAGAAGTGAGGGTGGCCAAGGGAGAGTAGACTAAATGAACAGGCATTCATCACAGGCAATTCTCACCTTTAGTCATTAATACAAAAAGCAACTGACCGGTGAGTAGGGTTTCTGATTCAAAATTTAAAATCTGTCACCTGTCAGTCCAAAACTGTGGCTTAATTCTGCACATATAACAGCTTTCAGTCTTCTATAATCCTACATCAAAAGGCAAATACTTATGTTTGGCATTAAAAGGAATTGTTTAATATTATAAAAGGCATGGACTTTGGAAGCATCTAGACTTGGTTCCAATACCAGCTTAATACTCTGGCTTAGACGTTGGCTAGTTTATATGACTGCTTTGAATCTCAGTCTCCCTGTCTCCTTAATATACTATTACAACCTATCTTTAAGGTTGCCACAAACATGAAATTAGTTATAAAGTACACATAGGCAGTCATAAAACTCATTGATATCATTATTATTATAATTCCTAGTAGGGAACAGTCTTACCTGATGCAAGCTGAGGAAAACAGTTTATGGCGATGGCCTATAGAAGAGGTTTTCACTATATTCCCACCTCCCAGGAGAGGCAGCTGGGTTGGGAGCACAGGGAGTGGAGTAGTGGAAAAATTCATAGGAGAGGCAGAGCTTTTTGATCATAGGCAGAGCTTCTTGCTCTGCCATCAAGCTGAAAATAATATCACCTTATACTGTTTAGTATCCTGAACCCCAAAATGTTATGATTAATAGGAGAAATAGTTCCTCCGAAGAGCTTATTATCTAGTGGAGGAAATAGATGGATAAAATGTTCTTTGGTAATCTATTCTGCATGATCAAATCCACTGAATAACTGAGGAGTACTGGGTGCTGTATGACGATGTCAACCTCTTCATGTTGCTGGCAGCACCACAGTCTACAGTATTGTTTATGTCAAAGTAGATCCTCCTCTCAATTCTTCCTGACCTAACATAAGACCACAATAAAATTATTCTTCTTCAGGAATTTCAGGACATTCTTTCCTGTTCTCTGGCAGATGGTCTAGTGTGCTCTTAGTGTATTGAAGAGATCATTAAACTGACTAGGCTCAGGGCAGGGATCAGCCAGAAGCCAGAGTGCAGAGAACTGAGACCCAGATGACCGGCTCTTGTTAGGAAAAGGACTTTAGAGAGCTCCCGATGTAGGTTGGAGGTTACTTCTCAATTGATGATAATTATATTTTTCCAAGTGTTCAGGCCAAAACCCCTGAAGTTTTTTTTATGACTCCTACTTTCCCTCCACCCCTCCTCTACTCCACACACCTATCAACAAACTTCTCTATGACACTCTTAGAATTTGTCCAGAATCACACCCCAGTAATGATCTCTACCACAATATCCCTGCTCCTATTCAACATTACTTCTCACCCTTGAAGCCTTCTGTGACTTCTATTTTTACCTCCTCCCCTCCCCTACCCCACACATCTAAACCATCAGCAAATTTGCCTATGATAACCTCACAGACAAAGAACATGTTCCGAATCACACCACATTAATGATCTCTACCACAATATCCCTGTTCCGAGTCACCAGCACTTCTCACTTGCAACAGGTCCCGACCCAGTGTCCCTCTGTACCTCTATGCTGCAACAGAGCTTATATAAGATGAGGGACAAAGGAAAGCCCTCTACAGTGTTTCCTCAAACTGCTGACAGAGTGACTCCAGAACAAGCACAAGAGAACACACCTCTCCTCTTCTATGGATTCTGATTTCACTCAGAGTAAAAGCCCAAATCTTTCCAATGATCTGGGCCCTGCTACCTCTCCACCTTCAGCTCTCCCCCACCCTTCTTCCTGTTCATTCACAGTTGTTTCCTTGGTCACATCAGACATGCTGTCACCTCCAAGCCACTGCACCTGCTGTTCCCTCCCCCAGGTTTTCAACTGGCTCTTCCAGGCCTCTGCCCAGATGTCACATCAACAGTGAGACCTTCCCTGACTACCCTGCATGAAACAGTAACCCACATTCTCTCCCTACCCCAGTCCCGCCAACACTGCCTATCCCCCTTTGCTGATTTATTTCACTGCATAGCAACTTACTACCGTCGGCCTGCTCTACGTTGACATGTTTTTATTATCTATGTCATTTGAAAATAATATATACTGCAGGAGATCGGGAGCTTTAAAAAATTTCACTGCTCTCTCTCCTGGCATGCCATAAGCAAGCATTCAATAAATAACTGTTTAAAGAACAGACAAGTCCAAGCGATTGTCTTCCCAGTTCAGTTCACCCTGCTGCTGCTTCTCACCAGAAGGATGGGAGATAATTTCCCCTTTTCGGTTCGTAACATTTGATAGCAACGGACTTAAAACAGAGATTCTCTTTCTTTGATCCCCTTTTCTTTCCCTCCTGTAGTGTGAAAAGAGATTGTGTTTGTCAAAATAAACGGCACGGGGACTATAAACATTCCCTGTACTCCAGACATTTTCTGAGGCTGAATTTAAGCAGTAAAGATGTACTGCAGTGAAGTTGTATGCTGAGGACCACCCTGCAAACTGTGTTTGAGAGACATTAATGAGTTGCATGTAGGCCTGGAAATATGCTAAATATTCAGTAAACGTTATAGTATATCTGAAATAAAAGTAAACTTTCTTCCAAAAAAAAAGAACAGACAAGTCCAGTTGCTAATTTAGAGATTACGAAACTGAGGATCAGGGAGACCCCATGCCTTGTCTTTGGTCTTATGGTGAGACAGGGTAGAATGCTGTCTAGAACCTTCAATTTCCACTGCCCATTGCAGCATTGTTTTTTACTTCATCATGCTGCTTTTAAACTTCCTAGAGTGCTGAGAAGTTTCCATTGCAATTATTAACTATTAT